>NW_026294514.1:2699014-3054014 GCF_007827085.1 Peromyscus californicus insignis | reverse complement strand
AGGCTTCTTTCCCCACATCCAGTACTGTTTGTTACATGGTTGGAATTCTATACACGTTGGTGGAGAGATGAATGAACGAGTGTATGAATGGCTTTGGGGATCCGTGGAGGATTTTAATGAAGTTCATCAAAGTGTCTCATTCCTTATCACACAAATATCCAAACAGCGAGCGCAACTGCTATAAGAAGTAATCTCGATATATTATTTCATTCAGTAATTACAACACCTCCTGGAGCATATCACTTAATTTGATTTTATATATTTAGAAACCTAAGTTCCTCTGACAATGAGCAATGTTGGGTTCTTGTTCATTAGTTTGAAAACAGGGATGCTGATAAGCTAAGTTTATGGATAAAAGCTGTAATTCTAGTCTCAAATGGAGAAAGGCTGTGTTTTCACGGCTATATATAAGCTACAGAAAGGTCCACGCTCCCACCAAGGTGGGTGGGAAGGGATGGTGCTCATTATGCTGCTACCATTGGAACATGGCTTGACAATTGTGTTCTCTATATTTTTCTGTAAGAAAATTTGAAAATATTTGGCAGAATCCTTGATACTACCCATGAGCTACAAATCAACATTTTTAGAATAAGGTTATTGTGAATTTTGAGACTTGAGCTTTCATTAATTCTTCTTAGCTCAGTGGTAGGAACTGTATAATCTTATAATGGTAACCTACCAATAATGCTCTATACTTTTCTAATGAGACATATTACAAACAATTTGAAATATATAATTAATGAGCAATTAAGAAGAAAGACTGCTAGACAACCACGACTCTGCTGTGTGGAGGAAGGCAGATAAACTCTGAGTTACAAATTAAGCCTTCTGTTAAACTTCCTTCCTATCTTGGGGATACAGGGGAACCAGAACACAGGTTTTAAACACCGAAATGAAATATCATGAAGGCAAGAAATACAGACATCTTCTTGACCCTGGGCAAAATTTGGTTTAAAATACTGTTAACTCTTTAAAGATGTTTTTTTTTCTTTTCTTCATTTAATTTATGTGCATGGGTGTTTTGTCTGTGTGTATGTCCTGTGCCGCGCCCACTGAGGCCAGAAGGGGCATTGGATCCTTTGGAGCTGGAGGTACCATGTGGGTGCTAGGAGTTGAACCTGGGTCCTCTGGAAGAGCAGCCAGTGCTCTTAACTGCTAAATCATCTCTCTAGTCTATCTGTTGCTGTCTCTCTCTTAACCTTTCTGACTCGAGTTCTCAAGAACTCTGTGATGGGGAAGTAGGAAACCCTCCATTTCTTCATCTATAAAGTAGAATCGATGCTCAGCAGTGATTTGCCCTTTGACTGTGGGAAGCCTTGTAACTGCAGAGATGTGGACCACCAACTTGACCTGCTGCATTCCAGCTGCCTGGCCTGGGGTAAGCCACCTCTCCAAATTCCATTTCTTTAGTCATAAACAAGAGTAACAGTAGGAACCATCCCTAGAATCAAGAATAAGACAAGATAGACAGCTAGCAGAGAGTTAGAACTTTTATGGAATTGTGTTGATCCCAGAAATGAGATTGTTTTTACAGAGTGTTGGTTGTTTTCATCAAGACCACAGTCAAAGCGACACTCAAGGGAGATCTGCATCCCAAGGATGGAGCGTCACTGTGCCTCTCAGATTTCAGACTAGCATCTGACTTCTCCAGTCAGAGCTGCTGAGGACAGGAATGTCTCAGCCTGTTTTTCTCGCTGGTTGTAAATTTTGGAGAGTAGCATCATATATTTCATATAATTAAGTCCTCAGCTTCAATTACATTGTCTACACACAGTTGTACTGTCAGCAAAGATAAGATTTCAATCAACATGAGCTGGGGAGATGGCTCAGTGGTGAAGAACACAGGCTGCGTTTTCAAAGGACCCATGCTTGATTCCCAGCACCCCATCTGTAACTCCAGTTCCAGGGGATCTGATGCCCTTCTGGCCACACTTGGTGCACAGATACATGGAGGCAGAACACACAGGCACATGGTTTTTAACAATGCACCTCTGAGAGGAACAGCAGAACATAAAACCTAGTAACTTGTTTGCAGGTGTGCATGGAGGAGGCTGCCTTTCTAGGTGTATGTTGGTGACGGGTGTGTGGGTCCAACACGAAGCTGCAAGAGCCTGAAGGGAAGAGCTCCCAGGGCTGGAGCGGGCCTTGCCTTTGTGAGTCTCCGGGGGCTCTCAATGTCACTGTGGTTGCTGAGGCCCTGTGTCCTCTCAGAACTGAACCACCGAACTCACCCTCCCCTCTTCCCTTCTGCTTTGTCCAAAGAATGTTTACGATACGATTGTAAGAAGCTGAAAATTTGGCTCTAAATCCACTTTTTTGTCAGTCAATCTTGCCTTTTAAACCCAACACTGATTCTCTTTCTTTCCTCCCTCCCCTCCTTCAGGGTTGGCCCTGACCTAAACTATAATTGGGCTTCTTTATAAATCACTTTAATAGCATGAAATTGCATGGAAACAAAATTAGAAATTGAGTCACATGGTACGTTTATTATAATGCATAAGTATATTCATTTTAGAAGTGGGTGGCATTTTACATGGCTTTTTTGTATTACTTGAGGATAATGATTGCTTAAGATCTTTGTTGATTTTCTATAGTATTCTGGAGAGAAATTTTAAGGCTAAGAATAAGACATTTAAAAATCTGGTTGCAGTTCAGTCAATTTACCTAGCTGAACTGGACAATGTTGAGTATATGCAAATGAACAATTGGGCGTGGGTCCTGTTCTCCAGGGAAACTTGAGTTAGCGTTGCTACTGTTAGAGTATTTCTTCGATGAAGAATATGCCCACAGGCTAGAAAGCTGCTTAGGCTAACATCAAACCACTTGTACTTCTCTTTTGGAAAAACAGTTTTAATGAAAAAAAATTTACACTTTAGTTATTTTGTGTGCACAAGGGTGTATGCATGTGGGTGTAACCGCCGTGGCTCACTGTGGAGGTCAGAGGACAAACTGAGGGAACAGGTTCTCTTCTTCCACTGAGTCCTGGGGCCTCAGGTCATTAGGCTTGGAAGCAAATACTTTTACCTGCTGGACCATCTCAAGGCCTTGAAAAAAAAAGTTAAAGCATATATATATATATATATATATATATATATATATATATATATATAATATGCAGGGGATTTCTATGAGCTCTTATTGGCAAGCAATACCAAACATAAATACGAGCATTAAAATTGTAGTGGCACCTAGTGTATCTAGCATTATGAAGAATGGGAATATTTATGTTTAGATCTCTGATGGTGAAAAACTTGCATCAGAGTATGTAAGCATAGCCAGTCTTAGCCGTGTCTTCTAAAATAGACGGTCTGTTTCCACTGACTTCTCATACTGTGCTCTGTGAGCCAAATGTAAGACCTTCTCAACAAGACCCGGGCATGGCTGGATCATCACATAGTGCGCCACACTGCTCAAGATGATGTGTTGAACGGTGTGGCCTCATCCTCCAGTACTGCCCAAACCAGGTGTGGTGGTACTATGCCTGTAATCCCAGCACTCAGGAGGTGGAGGCAGGAGGATCAGAAATTCAAGGTCATCATCAGCTATACAGCAAGTTCAAGGCTAGCTTGGGCTACATGAGACTGTCTCAAAAACAAATAAGCAAACATAAGAAAAATAAACCCAAATATACCACAAAGCAGAACAAAACAATAGCAACTCAAACAAACTAGCTGGCTAGCAAAGGCTGAACGAAAGGCCCAGATCTGCAGCTGTGGGAGATATCTCAGAGACATGGTCCAGGCACCAAGCTCGAGACCACAAAATAAATCTGAATCCATAGTCATTTGGCAACTGCCTTGTGAGTAAAGCAATTGAGCCAAGGCCACCAGGGTTGTGGTGGCCATTCTGGCTTGCTGCTTCCCAACAGCACAGGCGCTGTGTTTCCATGGAGCCACACGTGAGGGGCCTACATCCTGCCCCCCCCCCATGTAACTTTATGAGAAATGGAGCCTCTGTGGGGGTAATTAAGATAAAATCATGAGATCGTAAGGGTGGGAGCGAACCCCACGTGGCTGATGCTTGTTTTCAGACACTAGGGACATACACAGAGCAGAGGCCATGCGAGCACAAGCAGACGGCCATCTTCAAGCCAAAGAGAGGCCTTGGGAGACAGCCACGGTCGCCCTTCACCCTGAGCTTCCGGCTTCGCAAACGGGAGGAACCGCCTAAGGTCCCGGTGCTGCAGTGGTCCTTGCTGACTAATACAGCAGAGAAACCGGCGGCCAGGGGCACAGGAGCCCCTCTCCACTCCCACCCACGCTCTCTCTGCTCGTCCAGATGTGGCGTTCCTTCTATCTAGAAAGCTCTGTGCTTCTTGGCTAGCACATCCCTCAAGTTCAGCTCAAGTTCAGTTGGTGTTTTGCTTAACCAGCCACCTGGCCAGAACTCATCACTCCATCCCTGTACCAGGCATTGGTTTTGCTGTGTTAACTTCAAAGGATGCCTTGCCGTCTCCTTGCCCATCACAGTCCTCTCAATTTCACGCCCAATACTTGACACTTAATAGGTGCTCGGTATATTTTTGTTGATTTAATATAGCTAGAAATCCATAAGGTTTAAGGATTGTAAGGAACTTGTCTTAGTGTGTTTTTCTATTCCTATAACTGAATACCACAAGTTAGGTGCATTTTTATTTATCATTTGAGAGTGTTGTAGATACATGCAATGCCCTTTGTTCATATCCGCCTCTAGGCCACTCCAACCCTGTCACTGGGAAATGTTTAATGAAAAGGAGCCCCTCAAATGCACTTTCTGTTTGACCTCTGGGAGAGAACACTGAAGTTTGTGAAGATGTGGTGGCCTCCTTGCCCTCATACACAGCAGCAAACCGGACTTCAGAAACTAGGTAAACGGACCCATTGTCTTCTGTGGGGGCAGGGAGGGGGTGGCCTTTGCATGACAGAGACACATGAGAACAGCAGCAGGTTTAAAACAGCAGAAAAAAAGGCAAAAGAGAAACGAAAACCCCGTCTCTGTTAGGGAAAAAACTATGCTAACGGTATCAATAGTCCAATGACGGCGGGGTGTGGGTGGTAAAGAGAGTCGCTGGTCTGGTGGCAGCTAAGGGCTCGGTCCAGTGTCTGGGGCTGGGTGAGTGGAAGTGTCAGTCTCCAGGATTCGGATTTAGGATGATGATTCCCTTGGTGGACTTCAGTTTCTCTTGCTGTGCAATGGAGAGGGTGAAGCCTTTCTGTGGGCAGTGTTGGGAGGCTTTAGCCAAATGGTAAGAGGGAAGCATGAGGTCCTGATTCTCCAAGGAGGCCCCCTTCTTCCCTTGGTGATGGCTTGCAGGGGAGCAACTCCTTGACCTGCACCTTCAGGGACACACCAGTGACAACCTGAGCCGACGCTTCGCCCCTGCTGAGCATCACTGTGAAATCTAATCTACTGCACAGAACCTTCCGGAAACGGTGAGGAGCAATTTGTCCTCCACACAGGAAGACATTTACCCACACACAAACCTCCCAAGGATGTTAGATAAAGTAAGGCAGCAGCACAGAGGAAAAGTGCTGGGCAGTGTCTGCATGCCTGTCTGGGAGCAGCACACCTCTGGAGGTTGAGCTGAGCTAGGAAAGGCACAGCTGTGAGGTGGCGGAGCTTCGAGCCTCCATGCTGTCTAGGAGCCTTTGGTCAGCCCTTAGGCCTAAGGAAGCAGAGTTAACCAGGTTTAACCCCAACATTTCAAAACCGTTGCTGAAAGCAGGGAGTTTTTGGTAAGCTGGCTGCTGCATTGCACGGGGGGGGGGGGGGGGGGGGGGGGGGGGGGGGGGGGGGGGGGGGGGGGGCGGCTGTCACTCCTCCATGGGAGCTCCCTAGGGTGACTCCTTGTCCTATTTGCATGTGTGAGTGAAAAGGATGCGTTTTCCAGTCTCTCAGATTCTGCTCATCTCTCTAAACCCAGGAATTAATGGCTAGCTAATAATCATGGATGCTATTAAGTCTGGAGCTCAAGCTGCCTTTAAATGATGGGAAGAAAATTCCCCGAGAATTGTGCTTTTCCAGATTTTTCATGCAAACATAATACAGAGAATGGGGCGGGGGGGAGTTTTGGCAGTGCAAGAACGTCCCTCTGAAAAGGGCACTGAAGTGAGAAGGGAAGCAATGGGGGGAGAGGGCAGGGCGGGGGCGGAGGCAGCGGATGATTCAGCCTGAGGGGGCTGGAGTGAGCAGTGGGCAGGGCTGTCTGAGTGTGAAGCAAGCAGGCGGTTATGACTAGCGTTGAATGGAGATAATTAGGAGCAAGTTGGTACCAGTAACCGCCAGCAAAGGGAAGAGAATGTGTCCAGAAAAAAAGCGTTTCTGAAATAGGACTGAATTCAAACACCTACCCATTTGGGTTTGAGAATTACATTTAAAAAAAAAAAAAAAAAAGTTCTGAAAACAGAACGTTAAGACGGCTGTGAGATCTGACGTGCTTCCTTTCTGAAGGTATGGGAGAGAAAACAGTTTTGAAACGGTAAAGCTACGCTGGACCACACTTTCATGTAAAGAAACGTATATTAAAAAATATCCAGCCATTGTGCACAGTGCAAAGCAGTGCCATTAAAAGCCATGTGCAAGTTATCAAATTTCAAGGGGGGGGGTATCAGCCCCTTGTATAAATTTCTCAGTCGTTCATGAGAGCCAGGACTGAATGCGCAGAGCTTCGGGATCCTTTAAATAGCTTTTCAGAGTGAAGCACGTTATAATTAAGCTGCGTCAAGTGTCACTGTGGAAAAGCTTCTAAATTATGGGTCTGAGTGGGGGCAAGAAATGCTGTTTGATTACCTGACAATCAGCAGCAGAAGATGTTCGCATACGCATAACCCAGACTTACTGTAATTACATCAGATGCAGGAGCAGTGGGAGGGATCGGAGCAGCTTTGGGTTCAGTAATCACTTGTTTATCACTCTTTCAAAAATCATCTCTAAACCAGTCACAAATACTCCAGGAATTCATATTTACAGAGTGACTTTGTCTAAGAAAATACAGAGAGAAAGCAACCAGTCCTTTCAAGTGTCCCTCAGAAATAGGTTGTGAAACAATGACCAAGGACACACTAAGAAGACACTCAAACTGTGGAACCAGGGCACTTACCTGTCCATCAAGTACTTCACTTGAAACACGATGTCAAAATTATGTTCCTCTGGATCCTGAAGTCCGCTTGTTGCCATATTTCATATCCCACTTCTACCCAGATCTTTGTTTGCTTGGAAAGCCCCCTTTCTCTCTTAAGGCAGAAGGGTACGGAGGAGATGTTATCATTATACTGTTCAGTCTCTAGAACCCTCCCTGCCTCTTAAAGAGGCCCAAAGAATGCCTCTCGGAACAAAAAAAAACCTGTGACATTATTTTCCTCTTCCCAGCCCAAAAAATTGGTGCTATACCTGTTGCCCCCATGTCAAGTGCCTTGACACACACAGGCAGCTCTTGGACTTCTTTGAGAAGCAAGGCAATTTAAAACTGACTGTCTAGAAAGGAAGCCAGCGCATCTTTCAAGAGCTTTTGTTTCATGAGAAGCCAAGACATAACACACACACACACACACACACACACACACACCCATGAATGAAATATATATGCAAAAAACCAAAACCAAAATAAACAAACAAACAAAACAACAACAACAACAAAACAATCTCATGCACTACAGCTTTCTAGACTGTGGCCTCCCTGGAAACTTAACTAAAAACTGGTCTGGTACTCAGAAAGACAAACACTGTCCTGTTCTCTCTCAACTGAGCTTCCCAGTTCAAATCTTCAGATGTGAATACACAGCGTGCAGTAACCAGAGAAACCAAGAAAATAAAAAGGGACCATGGGGTGGGATGAGATCAGAGAGAGGAATAGCAGAATATAGGTTGCGTGAAGGGGGGGAAATGGAAAAATCTGGGAGGGAGGTTTTACTGGGGGAGGGGAAGGGGGAAGTCAATACAGAGAGGGAGGGAGGGAAGAGGGGCAGATAACAGTAAGAATGTTTGGTAGAACCTCTAAGAATCCTATTTTATATTTACCATATATATATGTGTGTGTGTGTGTGTGTGTGTGTGTGTGTGTGTGTGTGTGTGTGGGTGGTCTATACATATATATGTGTATGTGAGCAAACACGTACACACTCGTACACACACATATCTATCTATCTATCTATCTATCTATCTATCTATCTATCTATCTATCTATCTATCTATCTATCTCTATCATCTATCTATCTATCTATCTATCTATCTATCTATCTATCTATCTATCTATCTATGAAATTGTGCCTCTTGGGCTGACCATGCACCCCATAAGACTAACAAAAACTCAGTGCCTGGTATGAGAAACTTCCATTCTAGTTGATCAGAGTAGTCCAAGTGACTCCCAAACCAATATAAGTTATTGTCCTTGCCCTTGGTGGCCTCGTTACAGTTTGAGGATAAGTCCCTATTGCTGAAGATACCACACAATTCGAACACAGGGCTTGGAATATTTGAGCTGGATCTGACCCAAAAGCCTCCTTCCTGCAGCCTAGCTCTCAAAAGTCCCAGAAGGTTCCGTAAATGCCAACAAGGGAAGAAAGCAGTCTACAGTCCTATCTGGTTGTGATGCTTAGAACTATAACAATCACCACCACGACAAGATACCCTTAAAGATGTAGTAGTGGCATACATACCCGGCCAGTAACCAACAGCTCTCTAATTGGACGTAAGGTCAGCTCAACGGGAGGAAAACCAAGCCTGGGTGCTAGAAACCTCGCCGACTGCTCATGGCTGTTGAGGTCATGGATCCTAGAGGAGAGCCTATTCCTGCTGCTTTCCCTAAACCAGCATCATTCCTAACTGTATTCTAAATAGACTGTGTGCATAGATAAATGTAGCTCTTACCCTGAATCAAAGAATCTTCTCGTTGCTGCAAATAGAGACCGTTACAGAAAGCCACAACTGCTTGTAACACAAATTTCCATTTGTTGAGGTTGAACCACTCTAGGGAGAGCCCTTTTAAACCCTGTCATTTCTGCTTGTCCAATAGGAGTGCCTCAAAGCAAGAGCAGAGAGTTTTAGAAACCACACAGCAAAGGGAAGCTGTGTGGTTGGAAGGCAGGGATACATGGGATTGGGGAGAGGGAGGTCTTGGGAGTTATTTTTCTGATAACTGGAAGCTTTGGAAGGCTACTCTAGAAAAGGCCTCTGCTGTGGGATGTTCTGTATGTCAAATGTGTTGCTGATTAGTCAATAATTAAAACACTGATTGGCCATTGGCTAGGCAGGAAGTGTAGGCGGGACAAGGAGGAGAATAAAACTGGGAAGTGGAAGGCTGAGTCAGAGAGACACTGCCAGCCGCCACGATGAGAAACAGCATGTGAAGATGCCGGTAAGCCACGAGCCATGTGGCAAGGTATAGATTTATAAAAATGGATTAATTTAAGCTGAAAGAACAGTTAGCAAGAAGCCTGCCATGGCCATACAGTTTGAAACCAATACAAGTCTCTGTGTTTACTTGGTCGGGTCTGACGGCTGTGGGACTGGCAGGTGAGAGAGATTTGCCCTGACTGTGGGCCAGGCAGGAAAACTCCAGCTACAAATGGCGTCCAACGTGGTGGCAAGAGTTTCCCACCTAAAAACTGAGAAAAAAGATTCTAAAACGGAGCCAAAAACAGCTTCCTAATTGTCTCTCCCAAATGAGCAGCAGCTGCTGGTTTGAGCTACTGGTGGGTTCTCAGTGTGCGAGCTTGACCTGCAGTATGGCGGGGAATGAGGCCTCTGCAAGTGGCACATTAAGCTGCATGGTGGATTTAGCCTTTGCTAGTGCAAAACAACAAAAAAAAGAGGTTTCTGGGCTACACGCTGCTTGGCTAAAAGCATAGACCCCCGATAGCTCCCAGAGCTGGCGGGTAAACCATGGCCATGTTGGGAAGCTGAGGTGGGTGGATCCAGCAGCCACAGCTGCTGCAGTTTAAGGCAATAGATTCACAATAAGACAGATTCAGATGTAATAGTTTACAATGTGTGTAAAAGATACGTAGGCTTGAAAGAGACAAAAAAGATGATATATAGAGTTATAGAAATAAATACATAGTTTTAAAAAATAAAGTCTTTAAAGAGACAGTAAAGGTAGTATAAAAAATAAGCCACGTAAAAATGGATATTACACAGAGAATCTGCATTGTGTTGTCTTTGGGACTTTTAACTGCAGAAAAATATTTGATTGTAAAAGCTGTTGAGTTATGCCAAAATGTATATTTTAAAGGTATCTTGACTTCAAAATTTGAATATAAGGATATGTTATTTTGGAAAGGAGACTCTGCTTTTGTTCCCACAGAAAGCCAAAGGCTATGGATTTGTTCCAGATTAAGACACATCAGGTTTTGACCAGCCAAGACCCCCCTGAAAGGTCTCCGATGACACCATGGCCCAGATGATCCAACATCCAGAATGGTTTGAAGGCAACTGGCTCAGACGATACACCCTCATGGACTTTTCCATGATCCTAAAATTTTCTTTGTATCCCCCATAAGATACAGCGCCCCCCTCCAGCAGGAAGTAGTAAGAGAAGCTACGCCCAAATTCCCAAATTATATGTAATTTTACTTTGTTAAGGTTAAAACCTTCCTTTTTTTTTTTAAAAAAAAAAGGGGGGAAGTGCTGTGGGATGTTCTGTATGTCAAATGTGTTGCTGATTAGTCAATAATTAAAACACTGATTGGCCATTGGCTAGGCAGGAAGTGTAGGCGGGACAAGGAGGAGAATAAAACTGGGAAGTGGAAGGCTGAGTCAGAGAGACACTGCCAGCCGCCACGATGAGAAACAGCATGTGAAGATGCCGGTAAGCCACGAGCCATGTGGCAAGGTATAGATTTATAAAAATGGATTAATTTAAGCTGAAAGAACAGTTAGCAAGAAGCCTGCCATGGCCATACAGTTTGAAACCAATACAAGTCTCTGTGTTTACTTGGTCGGGGTCTGACGGCTGTGGGACTGGCAGGTGAGAGAGATTTGCCCTGACTGTGGGCCAGGCAGGAAAACTCCAGCTACAGGCCTCTCATTATAATGGCTCAGGACTGAGTCAAGCCCACATACACATATTCATTGGCACTTGTCTTTTCAACTTGGATGCCCATGGGTGGCAGCACTGTCCTCTCTCCAGCATGTCTCAGGTTCCATGACTGTCACTGGCTAGCTTCACATATTTTTATAGCCTGTTTGTTTTACAGGATGCCACACAAGGGGAAATAATTATTTAAGATCACAGGGAGGCTGGACAGTCTGAAAACCCACTGCTATGGATGAAATTCTACAGTGTTGGGAGGATGTCAAGCTACCTTTCAGCTCTCCTAGTCTACGATTTAATCCTATGCTGATTATTTGTTTGTTTGTTTGTTGTGGTAAGGCTTGGACCCCTGAACCTTTTGCATGCTATACAAGTTTTCTACCACCAAGAACATCTGAAAACCCTTGTTTTTTGAGGCAAGGTCTTGTTATAGAGGCCAGGTCAGCCTTGAATTCTTGAACCCTTTGTATCAGCCTCCCAAGTCTGTGAGTATGGTGTGCATATACCCCACCACGCACTGTCTTTTAAATTGTGCTTTCATATCCCTTCAGGCAGTCATATAGGTCTAGAAATAACCTTTTATTCATTCAAATGAATTTTGTATTTCTCAATGCTAATCAATAGGACAGTATTCGTGTATATGACTGCGTGTATATCAATACTACCATTACTATTTATGCTGTGCAAGTTGTCTGAGGGAACCCATCAAAATAGATTCCTGAAGAAATTGCTTGTTACTCTCCAGGTTTGATTTGGGGGACTACTGCCACACTTCAGTGAGCTTGTTAAGATTAGGAAGGACATCGATGTTTGTCTCTTAGCCTTAGATTAGCAGGGAAGATGGCTTTGTCAGCAAAGATTAAAAATAAAGTCTTGAGAGACTGGCCTCACACTGTGCTGAAGCTCCAAAGCCAGACGCCAAAGGGGCTTTGTTCTATTATGTCCTGTTTATGTGATGTTCTAGAACTGGGGGGACAGAAATGAAAGCTGCAGCCATAGGGGATAAGACCAAAGGGGAAGGAGAGAAGTTTGGGGAAGCTAGACGTACTGTGTCTTCACGGTAGGGAGGGTCACACTTCCTGCACAGCTGTCAGACTTCACCAGACCCCTCGTGGAGAAGGTGTGACTTTGTGTGTATAAAATCTCAGGAAATCTGACATTTTCAAAATCCAAGAACACAAACGTCCAAGTCCCAGGCCTTGGCAAGCTCAGTACCCACTGCGACTACAGAGGCCTTTTTAGCATCTGAGGTGAGCAGAGGGCTCCTGGCTGCTGACAAAGGTTTCCTGGCCCCTAGGCTCTCTGTGTTCCTCAGACAGGACGAAACCTGTGTTGCAGAGGAGGCCAGGTTGACCTCATCACTCTCAACTTTCTGCAATACTGTTTTCTCTCCATCCTAGCTCTGAACTCACATTTTATTACCTCAGCATACTTGTTCTTTTAAAGGAGAGTGCTAATGGCCCTGATAGGAGAGACGGTATACTTGGACCCAGCCTGAAGGCTTCCGAGAGATTCCATATCAGAGGCTGAAGGGCTCTCTTGCCTTCTCAAATCCATTTCTCTTTCCTTGGATCTGTTGTGTGTAGTGCATTCTTGAAGGACCTTGACCTAGATTCTCCCCACTGCCCAGCAGCTCTCTGGATGTGGTTTTATCTGAGACAGCCGCTAAAGGCAGAAACCTGGGGAGTGAGGCCGGACAGCGGCTGGGACGTGCCTTTGGTTTTTTCCCTAGTGGACAACAACAAATGCTTACTCTGTCTCTTGATGGGGAGGGAGTATAGGCAGCATCCACAGCGGGATGCTCATAAAAACCTGGGGCAGACAGCAAGTTCCATAATCATCCCACTCCAGCCCTGCCAAAGCATCCAGCATAGTCCCAGGCCTCACACCAAGTGCTCTATGGCTGTTCGTGATTTGATTGATTGATACTGAAAGGACCAAGCAGATGCCATAACAGGCTGCTCAGTCCTCTCTCAGAGATCAGGCTTTAATTTCAGTTTCCTGAGACTTGAGCAAGCAGTTTCTGGGAGGGCCATGAACAAAAGACATAGATAGTCCTTGCAGTGGCTCCCTTTCTGCACGTACTCTGACTGCTCAAGGTTCAGTCAATTGTTTACTGTCTGGGATCCCTCACCCACTTAGAGCTACATGCATGAGTCAAGGTGCTAGGCCAGCCACCCCTATGGCAGTTCAAGGACAGAGCCTGGGACTTGTCCAGGCCTGCCCAAAAAATGATAACTGTAACCCCCAACCAGTAAATTCAAAGGTTACACACCCTCACCCAATCATACGATAACAAGGCTTGTACCACCCTTCTTGTGTTTTTTTTTTCCCCGTTAAAAACCCCACACCCTGAGAGCTCAGGGCCATCCTCCTCCACTGACTGTGTTAAGTGTTGGACACGGACCAAGCCCAGGCTTGCTTGCTATCAATAAACCCCTGTGTGTTTTGCATCGGACATCAGCTCTGTGGTGATCTTGCTTGGGAGTCTTGAGACGCGGCCACAACAATACTTCTCTCTGCCCCTAGATTCCCATCTTCACTTATTCCAAGTAGTTTATCTCCTCCTTGTCCTCCTGCTGCACAACCTAAATCCCCAATGCAGCGCTCTCTCTCTCTCTCTCTCTCTCTCTCTCTCTCTCTCTCTCTCTCTCTCTCAAAGGCTATGTTAGGAGGTGTCCCTTCTCTGAGCCCCTAATCGCTACCCTGGCCTAACCGCTCTGCATTTGAACTCTATCTTGATTTTTTTCTGCCCCACCCTCCACAACTCCCCATTCTCCATGGCCAGAGACGAAAAGCCTGTAGAGGCCAAAAATGTATTTTAACTGTTTTCTGGCAGATATTTCCCCCCATCTGAAATATCATATATTTCTTAGAAATATTTTTCTGTTCTTGAAGAACTTGCTTATTCTGTTTTTGGAGGCCTGCTTGGTCAGTTGGAAATCGTTTCAATGGCAAGTACAGGAAAAGCTTGCTTGAGTGACTTGGCTTATCCGGGTAGGCTGGAGAATAGTGGTTGCTGGCCTTGGCTGAGCAGAGGAAACAGTCATGGCTTGGAGCTTTGACATCCATCGGTCTTGCCTTCAGGAGCTCCAGGGGGCTATGAAACACGTGACAGTCCAGGTTGAGCAGAAAGGAGCTGTACCCGTGTTCCTGTTGGGTAGCAAATTCCCACAACCAAAGCACCTGAGAAACGACAATTATGGTTTCTAAAATCAGGGGTCCATCACTGGTTAACTGAGTCCTCTGCTTGGGAAATTACCAGGCTGCATGAGCTCAGTGTCACCAGAGCCTTGGGGTCCTCTTTCGGGTTCACTAATTATTGGCATGATCCCTCAGCCAGGGCCCTCAGTTTCCAGAAGCCACTTGGGGCCTGTTGGCAGAGTGGTTTCTGAATTTCTCTCAGAGGCCAAGAGGAAACTGGCTTTCTTGTAGGAAGCTTGCCTGGCTGTGCCAGGCCCTTCTGATTGACAAGTCAAGTGTGATCATCTCCTTGCCCATGGAAGTGAAGAGGAGGGGCTTACACGGGGCACACACATGAAGGCAGCTCTCTTAGACCTCTGAGGGCCACCGAAGCAATAACGGCTGTGACTGCCCCCACCGTCTGGAAAGTCGCCTACCTAGAATTCTTAGAGAGCTCTTTTTGGAAGAACTCGGTAAGAGTTTTAGTCTCATTGACTGAGACTATGTCACATGGCCACCACTGGTGCAAAGAAAGTTGGTAAAGAAGATATTTATAGTTCCTAACTTCTGTGGAGAAGATGAGAAGAGGAGCCAGGAATGAGGTTGGATGACAGTATGACAGATCATGCCAGAGATCCAAATCTCCTAGATCCCTTAATCCTAGAGTAGTGGTTCTCAACCTTCCTAATGCTACGACCCTTTAAAACAGTTCCTCATGTTATGGTGACCCCAACCATAAAATTATTTCATTGCTACTTTATAACTGTAATTTTGCTACTGTTATGAATTGTAATGTAAATATCTGTATTTTCCAATGGTCTTAGATGACCCCTACAAAAGGGTGGTTTGACCTCCCCAAAGGGGTTGCGATCCTAGTGTTGAGAATCACTGTTCTAGAATGTTAGATGAGGAAGAACACACAAATATCATTTAATACAATGTTTCTATTTCCAGATAATTAGTCCAAGTCCAGAGAGCTCACAGGAAATTATCAGAGCCATATATTATTTGCTCTTTCAGCATCAAACAGAAATCAGTAATCCCATATGGAGCCAAGGTAGGATGTACTTGTAATCCCAGTGCTAGGGAGGGGAGGCAGGTGGATCCTTGGGGCTTACCACACAGCAAGACTGGCCTGCTTGGGGAATTCCAGGCCAGTGAGAGACCCTGTCACACAAAAAGAAAGGTGGGGCTGGAGAGATGGCTCCTAGTTACCAGCCCCTGCTGCTGTCCCCCAGGGCTGCCCTCAGCTCCCAGCACCCAGACTGGGCAGCTCAAAGCCACCTGTAACTCCAGCTCCAGGGGACCCAAGGTCTTCATCTGGCCTGTAAGGGCACTGCACTCATGTACACTTCATGAGCATGTTCACACACACACATGCACTTTATGAGCATGTTCTCACACACACATGCACTTTATGAACACACACACACACACACACACACACACACACACACACACACACACACACTTCCATTTCCTAGAAGTTTATCAGATGTCCAGGTTAAAAGGTGGTGCTCACAGGCTATTGAAGGAATCTCTCCCCTGGAGTTGACAACTGATCATTTTTCTAACACATAACTCTGGGCTCTAGGGTCTAATCGCAGCTTATGCTGCTCCTAGTGTGGGTGAGAGGGATGCCTAGCAAAGCAGTGAGTTCAGAACACACAAGAAGGCAGCAGAACGTCAGAGAGAGCTGGGACTTGAGGTGGACCTCAGGGGACAAACAGGAAGCAGCCTGGGGAGATAAGAGGAGGGGATTCCAGATAAGGGGAAGGTAGAGAGGCATGCAGGGAAACAGAGGTGGGAGGGCTCCATTTGATTCAGTTATTCGGGATCCAGACCCCCACCCCTTTCACTGTCCCAAGGTGTCACTGTGTAGCCCTGGCTGGCCCTGGAACTCACAATATAAACCAGGCTGGCCTGGAACCCTCAGGGCTCTACCTACCTCTGACTCCTGAATGCTGGGATTAAGGGTGTGCAGCACCATGCCAACTCTGAGAAATCTCTCAAGGGATAGAAAAGGAGGAACTGGCTTGATAGGCAGGTGACGGTTGGGACAGAAGGATGGCAGTGATGATGGAGGAAAACCATGTTCACTGAAGGTTCACACTTCCCTCCCAGTCTGTTAGTTCAGCTGTGCTGAGCAGAGTCCCACGGCCAGTACCTGCACATGGTCGGGCATGTTTGGTTCCATGACCTGCACATACCGGCATCCAGGACATGTTTGGGGTTGAACTTAGGAGTGAGCTGGAACAGGAGACAAAGGAAAGGACGGTACCTAGGCCGTCTGATGCTGAGTAGGTAGAGGTAGACTAGAAAAGAAGATGCAGGGTTCAGTTCCAGACACAGTAAGTTCCAGGCGACCCCTGGATCCAGGGATGGCATGAATGGGTCGTATGAATGGGGCACATGAGGTGGGCCTGGAGCATGTATACTGTCATATACCAACGGTATATGACTAATGGCGGACTATTTACGTGATAGTGCTCCCATAGATTAGAATTGAAGCTGAAAAGTTCCTTTTGTTGGTGACATCTATAGCTGCTGAAAGGTTGGTGCAATTCATTACATTTGTGAGGATGCTAGTGTCAACACACCCACTGTGCCATGAGCCATCCAGCCGCGGGGCACACGCAACACTCGGTGGTGATGACAATGGCTGTTACCGGCTTAGGTTTTACTGTACCACACTTATTTATTTTAGTATTCTCTTAGCATATAACTCCTACTATAAAAGGCAGCTAATGTAAAACACTGTGTCGTCTTACACCATCAGCCTTATGGTGCCCTGTTTACAAAGTCTCTCAATTACGTGGAGGCCATGTGGCCTGACTGGCCCACGCCATCTAGGGTTGTTTAAGTGTATGCCAGGGTGTTTGCTTAATGACACAATAAACCCACTGATGTCATATTAGGAAGTATCCCTGTCTCTACGTGTTACATGGCCGTATGTTCAGCTGGCAGCTATGAGCACAGGGAGAAAAGGCAACAGAGAGCTTTGGGGACACCTTCCTTCCAGAGGAAGGGAACGAAGCCAGAACTCTGACATGCATATCTGTGCAACTGACGGCAGAAAAAGGATGTGGATCTAGCGAGACAAGGGAGAGGAGTTTCCGAGAGATCACGTAACTGGAGTTTTTAGGTCACAAGCCACACCTCTGGCGGCCTCCGTAAAATTAGCCCGTCACGCGCCCCCCAATGTGACAATTAAAGGAGTAACGGTGGAAAGCAGAGAAAGGAAATGTAATCAACACAACCACGCGGAAGAGGGGCAGATCGAGGGGTCCAGCTCATCTTCAGGGTGGTTCATGAGCTGTCCGTCTAACAGAGCAAGAACTGGGGCAAAGGTAAGAGTGTGCATCACTGCAGAGTCCTGGTCCAGGTGAGGTCTGGCTGATCATTGTCTCAGCTCCGGGTCAGCGAGGTGATCTGGTAAGTCCTTATAACTGGAAGGAACAATCTGGTTCTTAGGACTTAGACAACAGGGTACACTCTCTCCCTGGTGGAAAACTGACCGTCTCAAGAGGTGGTCTGTCCTGCAAAGGCTCTGCTGTTCCTGGAATCCAACAGAAGACATCTAGGTGCCTTTTGGGAAGGGGACTGGGCATTGTAAAAGGGTGGCATTAAGACGTCTCGGTTCCCTTTACCTTTGGGCCTTAGCCTCAAAGGGACCCGAGACAGGTTAAGGACGACTGGCTTTCAGCCACTCCCTGAGTGAGTCTCAAATGCCTACGTGCACAGGAGACACCGCAGGCCGAAGGCAGAGATGCCAGGCTCCATCCTGCTTTCTGTGGGGAGTTGGTACTTTCTGGCGGAAGCAGATTGGAAGCGCCTGTTCTAATGGTAGCCAGCAGCTCCTGAGCACACAGCTTCAGGAGGGAATGTGTGAAACAGACTGCAAGGTTTCCAGGAGCGAGTCCAGAGAAGCAGCTGACAGCTGGTGGAAAGCTCCCTCAGAAATCAAATGATAAGAGGAAAATCGGAGGTGACAGAATCGAGGGCAGGTGACTTGCTTTGTTCAAATTTTAGACCCAGGGTGACAGTTTCCACTTGAGAGAACAGGTGAGGAGAGAGGGGAAAAAAATGAGACAAAAGTGAATATTCTCATAAGGGAAATGCTGGGATCTTGAATATTCTAGAAGGTGGATTTTCAGAAGACATTCTAGCTTCCAAAAAGGAAGAGGGAGAGGAAGCAGGAGGATTTAGGGAGTGCTCTGTCTGGTCCTCCTCACTGTCACTTGGTTTCAGAGGACCCTGAGCTCTCCAGTAACCCCCCCTCCCTCTCCACAGCACGCAGCCATTTGCTCAGGGGTCCCATAGGTTTCTCTGTTCTAGACACTTTTCTTGTGGTTCCCTCTTCCCTGCCTGCTCTTCTCAGCCAGGGACTGCCAATAACGGTGCGAACAGCACCAATGCTCGGCACAGCTTTCGGAACGGCCTAAAGGCCATACACAAATGAGAGAGACTCCAAAAGCTGCACTGTGAAGGAATCACTTGAACGGATCTTGAAGGAGGATCTGTCTCCCCCTCCCCTCCCCCATCTCTCTGTGTAAAAACAAAACCCTCAACACATTTTCTCTAAAATCATATCAGGCAGTATAATGGGCTTTTCCTCCCCACCCCCCTTTCTACTTAACTTCTGAGTTCAGTCAATCCTCATTTCATTTCTCCTCCATCTGTGGCTCTTTTAACAGGTAGTTTCTGAATTTGTGACTGGGGATGTTCTGCACGTTCCTAACCACAACGACGACGGGACGATGGGAAGAGTGACTCACTTTGGGCTGCTGTCAATCTCTTTCAGCTGCTATTACTCAGGGTAGAGGATCTGCCTAGTTGAATGGTTTGGATCCCTTCTGCTCTTATCTTCAGGCTCTTGTTCAGAGCAGAACTGATCTCCACTTCTCTGAGCAGGTTGGAGGTCGGGGTACTTTCAGGATTCCTGGTTCAAGAGCGCCCTCTTTTGTCAGTGTAGCAAAGAACGATTTCTTTTATTTTGAAACATATTTTATTGTTGGTTTTTCCTCTGATTTTGAGGGAACGTTTCCTCAGTCACTGCGATATTCCCAGAGGTCGTCTGATTTCCTCTCCATCCATTTCATGGGATGTCTTGCCCTTCCATGATGGCTCCTCACAGAGGACCAGCGGCAAGAACGCCTCAGCATTACCAGCTTCCTCTCCCTGGTGTGGTCTTACATCTGTCTTCCTACAGCCCCCCAGGAGCTCCCAGAGGCAGTGTGGGAGGCAACTTGCTGGGGCCTCCTGTACATTTTCCTACTTAACAGTGAGTTTGACTTTCGGGAACTCTGTCTTCTGGTTACAGGGACTCTGAGGGCTTCACAGAGTTTCATTCGATTGTCTTGTTCTTCCTTGTTTGAATGGGTATATGCTGGGGAATTCAGATTTATACCACTGTCCAGAATTTCTCCGTAATGTTGACACAGAATCTGATTTGCCCACAGAATATGCAAGAGTCTTTGACATGAATGACCTGAAGGAACTCTTTAAATCTGCATCGGTTGTACATTGAGTTGTGCTGCTGGAGGGGGGCACCCCTCAGAGGGAGGTGGTGAGCAGCATCCCGGAGATGTTGGGCCTGAATCCTCTGTGGCATCTTAACTTTCCTCTGTTGTGGTCTCCTTGCACAGCTGCTCTGCTCCGGCGTTTCACCGGGGACCCAGTCAGGAGAAGGTCAAACCATGAAGGATGGGAGGTATTTTCAACCGTCAGCTCCTTGTTGACGCTCTTTGCTGGAACCCCCAATCCAGAACATTGGTTTTCCTGACTCAAGCAAGGTTCAGAAACTATCTGTGGAGGACGGTGGGACTATAGTCTTTTCCCAAGTGTGTCACTGTCCCCCAAACGGGAGAGCTCTCAGTGAGAAACGGGAAGGGAATAAACCAGGCAAACAGCAGTTTCCCTCTACTTCCCAGTGGCAGGAACTAAGAGTCCCCGAGACACACCACTGACTTGGAGGTGACACCCACACCAATAATTACAGGCTAGCTTCCGAGGTCCTGGGAGGACCTTAACTCAAGGGGTAAGAGTATGACTGAGCAGCTACATGGAAAGGGGCCAGCGGCAAGCCAGAGTAGACCCTGACCCAACGTCGCTGGCCCTTGCCTTGGGAGAGAATCTAGTAGAATAAACATTCTTCAGAAGCAGCACATTAAGGAATTCCCTAGTTTGGAAATTTCCAAAAAAAGATACTCAGCCATCTTGCCCACATCACCACATGCCAAAGTCACGTGTACGAGTTTAGAGACTTCTGCTTTTGACTCTCACAGACACTTGTGGCTAGAGCAGCATTAACTTGGCTGTGTGACCATTGACATCCTATCATTTACTGAAACATAAACACTATTTTTGCTCTTAAATACAAACTACTTTTGTATTCTATTCTCAGGCAAAATAGTTAAGGACTTAGATACTTGGGTACTGGTGTTAACGGCACCATTTATAACATCTTGATAGAAATGACCCGTGTCTGAACATATGAAGAAATGAAAAATTTGGCAATCATATAGTTCCCAACTGAAAATGACGTGATTTTTGACTTTACACTAGCCCAGGAATGACATACAGTAGAAAACTCATTATGGATTTTGATCTCTCCCAGTTTAGAGACATGCAATGTGGTTCTCTCAGTGTCTACCTACAGGTGAACGTGGATCTTCTGGACACATTCGGGACAGGACGGGCGAAGCTACCATGTTCACTAGGCTAGGTGTTCAGTGATGAACAGTGATAGGAAAATAGAATCCAAATACACACCCGACCCCAAGTTGTTTTGGTCATGGCGTTTCATCACAGAAATAGAAACCCCAACTAGGACAAATTGGTGCCAGAATTGTGGGGTGTTGCTGTGACAGACCTGACCATGTGCTGGGGAGGATTGTGGAAGGACTTTGGAACTTTGGGCCAGAAAAGCCGCTAGATGTTGAGAGCTCAGGGAATTGTTCTGTAGGAGCTTGGGAGCTGAGAATGAAGGCTTGGACTGTGAAATTCAGAGGGAAGCAAAGATTTTATCAGGTCATTTGAGTTAAGAATCTGGTTAGCTGAGGTTGAAGAATCAGCTGTGGTTAACAAGCTGCCAGAACCACTAAAGTGGTACCTTTGCTCTGCAGGGATGATGGACGCTGGTCAGCTGGGGCTGAAGAATCTGCTGAGATTAAGAAGAGGCCAGCATCATTGAGGCCAAGTCTTCTTGGAAGCTTTTCCTCAGGGTCAGCACCCAGAAGCTGTTTCCCAGAAGTGGCCAAGGTTGTACCTCCTGTTGACAGTCAAACCTGGTAGTGTAAGAGTCTCCCAGGTGGTACTGGTTTTGAAGACATGAAGGAGTCATGGAGAGCAGCTGAGGCTTGGCCCTGTGTGGCAGGGCTGGAGTCCATGGAGAGAGCCCTGGAGAGGCTACTGGTGAAAGGGCAGCCCAGTTGCAGCAGAAGACCCAGCATTTTGTAAATGCCAGCGCCATGGCATGGCCACCAAGAACATCAGCACAGTAGACTGAAGCTATCGGGAGCCTAAAAGACAAGCTGTGTGTGCTACAGAGGGTAGAGCTGGAGAAGTGGCCACGTCCGTTGGAGGAGCTTAGTTTTGCTTTGTTCGGCCTGTGATTGTGCCCTGGTTCTTCCCTCCTGAAGTGAGAAAGTATTCAACTTATTTTTTATTTTACAAGATCTCACAGTTGAGAGACTGATTTTTTTTTTTTTTTTAGAGATTTTAGGTTTCAAAAACAGATTGAATTTTAAAGTGTTTGAATTTGTAAAGACTGTGAGACTTCATAAGTTTGAAAATGCTTTATATTGTGGTGTTGATATTAATGTGCTGTCTTGGGGATGAGCAAGAAAGGAAAGGTTGTGGCTTAGGGTGATGTTTGTATGTCAGGTTGACAAGGGGTCAATTGTACTGTTATTTTATGTCAACTCGATACAAGCTAAAGTCATCCAAGAGGAAGGAATCTCCATTAATAAAATGCCTCCATAAGATCTGGCTGTACACAAGCCTTACATTAATTTCTTAATTAATGATTGATGGGGGAGGGCCCAGACTACTGTGGATGGCATGTGGTCCTGGGTTCTATAAGAAAGCAGGCTAAGCAAGCCATGGAGAGCCAGCCAGTAAGCAGCTCCCCTCTATGGTCTCTGTATCAGCTCCTGCCTCCTGGTTCCAGCCCTGTTTGAGCTCCTTCATTGGTGAACAGTGATGTGGAAGTGTAAGAAAAATAAACCCTTTCCTCCTCCCCAAGTTGCTTTGGTCATGGTGTTTCATTACAGCGATAGGAACCCTAAGACAGGTGTATTAAATACTGTCTTGACTTATACTATTTTCCTCTTAAGATGGAAGGAGGGGATCTTATGTTACCCAGGCTCATTTCAAACATGCTATGTAATAGAAGCTGGCCTTGGACTCTTTCTTAACCCTCCTGCCCTGATAAGTGCTAGAATTATACTTGTGTTACTATGTCTGGCTTGACTTACAGTATTTTCAGTACATCATGGTTTTATCGGGAACTTACTCCACTGTAAGCGGAGGACCATCCACATACATGCAATAGACTCTTATTTAGTCATAAGGGGAAGTTCTGATATATGCTACACCATGAGTGAACCTTAAGTGAGGTAAGCTAGACACAAAAAGACAAATATTGCATGACTTCACTTACATGAAATATCTAGAGTAGGTCAATCCAGAGGGACATACAGTAAGTTACAGGTTACCAGGGACCATGGCCCATGAAGCTAATCCCTGGAAACCCACATGGGAGCAAGGGGGTACTAAGAAAGTCAGACCCAAGCAAAATGAAGCTGGGATCCCCTGAGCTGGGCGCTTGGATGAAGACTCACCAGCAGCCAGATGCGCGTGGATGGAGACTCACCAGCAGCCAGATACTTAATGAGTCTGTTATATACAGCATTAATGAAGAGACAGATTAGCCAGTATCAGCAGGGGGAGCAGTCCCAGGGGTGTGTGATCAAGCAGTCATCTAGGACAAGAGGTCAGTACTTTTTGCATGTACTGTTTTTAGCAAAAAGGTTGACTGTTTATCAGTATCCACACTCAGACTAGGTGAAGACTGTCGTTCCCTTGAGTCTGAGGTACTGGTGTCCTTGACATGGCCACATTATGTCAACAAAATACATTCCCTCAGGACTTCACCTGCTCTCCACAGCCAGGGACTGGAGGAGAACAACTGGGGGGGGGGGGGTTACTGCTTTATGGCTTCAGAGTTTCTATTAGATAATAAACTTGGGGACCAGATCACAACTGTTGTCTGCCCAACAATGTGAATGTAATTGATGTCTCTGAATGGTAAACTTAAAAATGGTTATAAATGGAAAGTTTTAAGTTACATGTGCTTTTATACAATAAAAAGGAAACCAAGGGGCTGGAGAGATGGCTCAGAGGTTAAGAGCACTGCTTGCTCTTCCAAAGGTCCTGAGTTCAATTCCCAGCAACCACATGGTGGCTCACAACCATCTGTAATGAGATCTGGTGCCCTCTTCTGGCCTGCAGGGATATGGGCAGATGGAAAACTGTATACATAATAAATAAATAAATCTTTAAAAAAAAAAAAAAAAAAAAAAAAAAAAAAAAAAAAAAAAAAATAAAAAGGAAACCAAAAGCTAGGCATATTAAATTCTATCACTCAGGAGGCTGAGGCAGAAGGGTCACAACAGCCTGGGTGATCGAGTATGGCCCTCTCCAAAACAACAACAACGACAATAACAATAAAGCAAAATCAAAGACAAAAACACTGATAAAGGGGGAAACTTTGGAGGCAGATGGTCATATTTTATAAGAAGCTATTGGCTGAGCCATCACACACACACACACACACACACACACACACACACACACACACACACACACACACAGATCCACATTCATATATAAGTACAATCCAGGTACCTAAACAAAGACACACCAAGAGTTACATGCCTCTTGTTAATACAGTCATATAATTGATACGTAGATATATGAATTATGCTAGAATCAGGATCAACCACTCAGAGGCTATAGCATGTAACAATATAGTTTTATAGGTTAGCCAAAAAGAAACCTGTTCATCTATAGAAAAGCATGTTCTAAAAATTAAAAGGAAGCGAAGGCCTTAACCCTTGTGAGACATCCCCTAGGTAGCTGTTTTAAACACAGCAACGGTGTTCAAAGGCGTGTAAATGACCCACTGACAGGTGTGTGGGAGACTCAGGTAGAGATCAGTGTTGGTGAGTGTGTTGGAGGCTGAGCGTTGTGTGGAAGGGCAGACGTGGGAAGGCAAATGAAAGGGTGAATGACATGAGCAGATGCTCGAGGACGCATTTCATTACAGCTTCTTTATCCGCTCCAAACCATTTCACCCTTCCCTTCGTGGCTGTCAGACATGAATGTGTACACCGTCCTTCACAGCTGTGCTGGCCCCGCCCACTGTCCCGGGTGGTTCTCAGATGAGGGTGAGCTTCTCTTTTTAAATACTTTCTTCTGGGTACTGTGAACATCCCTTGTGTGTGTCCTGCCTTCAGCTGTGAGAAAGCACCAGGCTGGCTGGCAGCCGTCCCAGGGCTGTGACTGGAATGGAAATCTTAGAATAGCTCAAGGTCCTTTACCAAGGTTAGAGTGGCGGACAGGACAGGCTGGGAATGAGTCAGGGGCAGACTGCTCATGCTCAGAGAGGCCACTCCAAGGAAGTAAACAGAGCAATCGTGCTGAGGTACGAACCCAAGGCCACCTTAGAAGACTCTCAGCACTGACCCTGGTGGCCTTTGTGATGACAGAGGCTGTACCTGAGCAATGTGGTGGCTTACCAGAATACCCAGCTAGCAGCTGCCAGGAAATCATGAGGGAGGCACGTGGCCTTGCTATGTATGATCCAGTCCCACTCTCTCTCCTCCACCTATAACCTCTGGGTGCTCACTTGATTTCCCTCAGGACTGACCTTCCCCACCCCTGATTAAAATCCCAACTGATTATGAGGGTTGATGTCACATCTTCTGTTGGGAAAGACAGCTCTCAGTTTTCTTAGTGGACAATATTAGGGTGAACTATAGATGCCTGTCAGCCTTTCCCATTTCCAGCCTGCTTCTGAAAAACCAAGAGCAGTCAAGGCAAGTATGGGTGCAATAATGCAGTGACACCCAAGTATATGCTGTGTTTCTCTCAACTTCATAATTTTTCTGAAAAGTATGCAAAAGTTTCACTAGAAAACCAAGATTGGCTTTGGATTTTGACTATAAGCAATGTCTTTGAAAGACTACATGACTTTTAATTAACTTATAGGCAGGAATAACTAAACTCAACAGAGACTAATACATTTGGGGAAATGTTTATAGATGCACTGATGACATAGATATATGACTTTTCCAAGTGACCTTTGTAGTTCCTGAGATCACTACTATTACTGAAAGTGACTGACAGATTCCCCATCTTTCAACTGTTATAAATCTATTGCAGGTTATCCAACCTGTAACACGATGGTTCTTAGAGCAAACTGTCATATTCTTCACTGAACTTTGAGTTCAACCACGGTAGAAAAAGTATTCTGTCTTTGAAAATAATTTAGCTTCTATAAGCATCATGCATGGATGACTCCAAGAAGAATAGTGAACTTAAAATCTGACAGCTCTCCTGCCAACGTGCTGACTTTTTCTGGAGGAAATTAACTAAAAGAAAAGCAAGATGCTCATGCCCCCTTCCAGGTATAGTATAGATTTAAGGAAATAATCTTGACTTGGAGCATCTAACAAAGGATTCTGAGAGACTTTACGTGAGATCTGCATATAACCCTCATGTCTACACAAAAAATATTATTGAAATAATGATTTTTGTTTTGGTCCCAGAGGAAAGAGAGATGGCCGTCAACAGAGTGAGGGAGGCGAGGAATGAACTGTGGCCTTTCCAAATGCTGTGAACTTGGAGCAGAGGCAGGAGCCTACCCAGGAACACGGTATTCACTCAGTGCCAGCACATGCAGCACTCCGTCAGAGGTTCAGGCAATGGCCAGGAAGACAGTTTATTGCTTTTTATCCAAGCATGTATGAGTAATCAAGTAGTATTTCTGTTTTTTTAGCTTTTTTTTCCTTTGATGTATCTAAGGCTTAAAACTCAGTATTTTTTACAGACATGCAACAGAGAAAAATATTCAGCTAGATTTAGAATGCCTAGAAAAAATTGGACATAAAATAATGCAAATATATTTTATATTTACACGTAAACAATCATGTATAATTCGTTTTTGAAAGATCCAAAGGAGAGCCTGATGTGGTATAATTCCAACATTTTGGAAGTGGAGGCAAGGAGGTCAGGAGTTCAAGGTCACCTTGACTATGTAGTGAGTTTGAGGTCTGCCTGGGCTGTGTGAGATCCTGTCTCAAGAAAATCCGAATAAGCAAAAAAAGAGAAAAGGGCATACTGTTGACATAGAGCTTGTAGGAAATGCCATTCAATATTACTAAATAGACATCATTGTCCATGGCTGCATGATATGTTGCTAGATGTAGCATCATTACTGTGTCTCCAAATGATGGATATTTATGTCCTGAAAGTGCTCATCATTATAAACAGTAATAGAGCAAATACACTTGTACACACATCTGTATCTACCTGTTGTTTATTTCCCTGTGATAAAATTCTACAATTAGAATTGTTTATTATACTTCTTTCAAGGATTTTGTTGATGTTGTTTGGCTTTATTTGTTTGTTTACTTGAGACAGGGTCTCGTGTAGCCCAGGTTGCTCTTGAATTCCCTGTGTACCTGAGGCTGACCTTAAACTTCTGACCCCGCAGCCTCCACTTCTGAACTGATAGGATTCCAGTCATAATCCATCATATCTGGCTCTTTTAAAGTTTCTGTTATGGGCTGGAGAGATGGCTCAGAGATTAAGAGTATTGACTGGTCTACCAGAGGTCCTGAATTCAATTCCCAGCAACCACATGGTGGCTCACAGCCATCTATAATGATATCTGGTGCCCTCTTCTGGCCTACAGGCATATATGCAGGCAGAACACTATATACATAATAAATAAATTAAAAAAAAACTATAAAGTTTCTGTTACATCTCGGTAAGTTTTAGTGATTTTTTTTTTTTTTTTTTTGGTTTTTCAAGACAGGGTTTCTCTGTGTAGCTTTGCGCCTTTCCTGGAACTCACTTGGTAGCCCAGGCTGGCCTCGAACTCACAGAGATCCGCCTGCCTCTGCCTCCCGAGTGCTGGGATTAAAGGCGTGCGCCACCACCACCGCCGGGCGTGATTTTTTTTAAAGTGATGTTTTATCAGTTTATATTCCAACCAGTTGAGTAGTGTTGATACAGGCAAGCACAGAGAACAGTATAGAAACCTCAGACTTGCCTTGGTCTGTGCACACACTCCTTCTTGAACAATGTACCTAGCAACCTTTTGACAACCTAGGGTTCCCACTTGCCTTCAGGTTGAACACATACCTGCTTTGAGCAATGCACACGGTTTCTCCGCTTAGCAAACTTTGAGCAATGCTCCGTTTCTATTCAAACATGTCTTGGGGCACACACTGAAGGCAAGAGAGACAGGCCAGTGCGACCTAGATTGGTTTTGAATACATGTCCAAAGAGGCAGACTATGTTATCCCAGTGAACTGGTAGGGAAAATACCCTGTTTCATATCTTATGCCTAACTGGGCATGCATACGGTAATAATCAGGAGCATCGTGGGAAAGGATGTGTGCAGTGAGCAAAAGTTTAGTTGATACAAGTCTGTCAATCAAAGTAGAGAACTACCCACACTGTGCCCCTTAGGAACAAAACTCCTCCTTCTTCTGGTCCCCGTAAACAAGAACCAGGGCCTTGGGCACCCTCATTCAAGTGGTCTGTGGTAATTCTTGACAGCATATTTCTTTCTGATCTGTGCTGTTGGAATACTTTTGAGTAAAGTTTCCTTGCTACATTGTAAATCTACATGGACTTTTACTTCAATAAGACCAAGAGCCTGGACACACCTAGCCCAGCTCCCAACACTGGTAAAATTATCATACAGATTTCTGTATTGCTGTTTTAAGAAACTGATTTAAAAATTAAAATTAACTTTTAGAGAAACAACGTATGCTGTGGGATGTCTTTCTGTAGGCTGTGAATATATGTTGTCCCCATTGGTTAATAAATAAGCTGCTTTGGCCTATGGCAAGGCAGCTTAGAAGCAGGTGGGAAATCCAAGGAGAGAGACAGGAAAGAGAAAGATGGAATCTAGGGAGACACCAGCCTACCACCCAAGGAGCAACATGCCAGCAGACCAGTAAAGCCACAGAACATGTGGCAAAAAGAATGGGTTAATTTAAGATATAAGAGCTAGCTAGCAAGAGGCCTGCCATAGGCCATACAGTTTGTAAATAATATTAAGCCTCCGAGTGATTATTTTATAAGCGGCTGTGGGATCGTGGGGCTGGGCGGGCCAGAGAAAACTTTCGACTACAAACATTCAAATCCAGATGGGAGAAGAGGAACAGTGCAGCAGAAACTGCATTTCCCCCAAGCCCAAGAACTCTATCAGATTTGCTCTCCCCCATGCACCTTCCCCTAACCCCCCGTCCCATTGTGAGGCACGTGGTGACAGAGAGTGCTGCTGGACTGTCACGGTCCCTTCCAGCACACACGCTGCTTTCCTGCCCTCCTCCTAGGTTGGGGTAAACAAACTCTGACTCCAGCCCCTGTCTTCCTATGTCTGGACACGGCCTGGAGAATGACTGTGTCAGGATGGTGGCCGGCAGGTTTCTGAACACTTCAAGTAAACCAACAACAAGTACAGAGTGTTCACTGTGCCAATAGGGATTCTGCTATCGAAACCACTGCAATTGTAGAAATACGAGGCAATTCAGACAAGCAAAAGAAATAAACCCCGTCAGCTTCTAGAAGCCAGAGGCAGCTGATTTGACAGAAACTAGCACACACTGCCAAGTCTTAAGCATGCTGTTTATGCAGAGCAACCCGTATTGGAACCGGTAGTGAAAAGAAGTGAAGGTTTGTTGTTATTTCTCCTCTTTCATAGTAATTTTTCTCTCTGAAAACACGCTGTGGAAAATAAGCTACAACCTGTATTTATGTGTAAGGCATAGTTCCCCAAATACAGTCACACACACAAATACTCATGCGGAAGGAGCAGAAAATCGATATAATCAAGAAATCTGGACCATTTTGATTTTATTTTGGGTGGTATTAAGTCTTAGGTCAAGAGCCCAAAAGATGGCTCAGTTTGCTGCCAAGCCTGATGATCCGAGTTTGATCCCTGAGACACGTGGGGAAGGAGGGAACTGACTCGTGACAGTTTGGAAATTGTTCTCTCACCTCCATGAGTGTGCACACGCACATGGACACACATACAGGGCAAATGAATAAATAATAACTTCATAAATGAATTTAACAAAATAGTTACATATAGTTTGGTGTGAGCAATGCACACGTGGTTGAGGGGGAGGTGGTGGGGCTAGCCTCTTCTTTGGTTTCCCTTTTTTGTCAGCTCTCTGAAGTTAGGAAGACCATGTGACTGCCTGACCAATGACCACTGAGCAGAAGCAGCCCTGTGATGTTCCAGGGGCAGGGAACCAGTGCAGCCACAAAACACTAGAGCCTCTGCCCTGGTCCTTGGGCGAGACTCCACTCTCTGGGCGTGATGAATATGTGGTATGGGCAAGGAATAAACCTTTCTAGTAAAGACATTTGGATTTCAGAATTATTGGACAATGGCACCACGAGCCCAGCCTGCTGTGAGCACAAGGCTCACACATCATCTGTATGTTGTCGTCTTCAACACCAAGATCTCTATAGCTGAGCTTCAAGAGAGAAGGCTCACAGCTCACTTATCATCTATGAACTGGCTAATAGGTATCTGATATCCTAGAAACGGTGGTAAATGTAAGGTTAAAGAAAGTCAAGGCTTCAGTGCAGAGTGTCTTTATGCGTACGGGGGCGATCTTCTGCCCAAGATGCTTGGCTTTTTCTGAGCTCAAATAGCCTAGGACATAGTTCTTACTGTGCTTATACTATGTGAGAACTATTAGCAGGGCCCACATGCACATAGTGGTTGGAACAAAAACCAATGAGTCTTCTGACCTGCTGGTCCGGGACTTTGTCTCTCATATTCTCCAAGGACAGTCCTGCGTATCAGTGGGTAGTTGGTTGGTATTGGGGGAACAAATTCCAGCCCAGAGGGTTGCTCCTTTACTGTCCTGGTATGACTTGGCTGTTAGTGTCTTTCAAAGGTTCATAGGTAAATGTTGGGTGCTTAGGGTGGCAGGTTGCTGTAAGGAGAGGTGTTCTGGACCTTTTAGAAGTACAGTCTCGTAGAAGGCCATTGGAGGTGTGCTCTCTGGGGATATTTGCAGGGCTCTAGTCAGCCTCCCCACCCTGCCTTGGGCTGTAGATGGGAGTATTTGTTCCTTTATGCCCATGTAGCACCATCCACAGTCACCAGCAGTGACCAAACCCTGCTTCTCCTATTTGGGACTCTGAGCCTCCAAAATGAAACTAACTAAATCCCTTTACTATGTCAGTAGCCCATGTTAGCAGCAAACTGACTCATAGTATTTAATATTTTAAAATGAATTTTCTTTAAATCAGTGAATAATGCCTTCCCATACTAACTAAATTTTTGAGAATCAGCATATACCACTTTTGTAATTTGAAAATTCTGTTTGAAAAAGTAGCTATTGGTAGGTGGAAGGTCAGCAAATGCCTGTACGAGTGCACCAAGTACTGTGTCTGTCAGGATTCTTCACTTTAATCCAAAGGCTGAGCTCCTTGAGACCGGAAGCAAGGCTCTAAGTCCAGAATCAAGCACAGCAGAGAGGCACAGCCGAGGGGCTCAACGGCGAATGTTTCTAGGCTGCCCGAAGGTTTAGCAGGTAAAGGTGCATGCTGCTCAGACTTAGACCCTGGAATCACCTGACTCCCACAGGTTGACCTTTGACCTACACACCAGTGCTGGGACACACACACACCACACCCCCTGTAAATCAGTAAATGTCATAAAGACATTTTGATGAATTTTGTACATTGAAAGGTATTACCTGGGCGTATTTATCTATCATGCCTGTCATTTGAGATTACTAGTGTTTGAAAGAGTCAACTGATGTTCTATGTGGCTTTGTGACAGCCCCCTCTCTCTCTTTCTGTAGGTGGCACCTGTGTAGGTATGCATGTGTCTGGGTATACTCACCTGTGTACACACACGCAGAGGCCAGAGATTGACATCCCGTGTCCTCTTCCATTGACCTCCACTTTTAAAATTTTTGTTTGTTTTTTGAGAAGTGGTCTCTCACTGAACTGGGAGATTGCTATTTATGCTAGACTGGCTGGCCAGGGACCCCCTGGGGTTTGACTATGCCCACCCTGGCCCCCAACACCGATGCATCTGCTTTCTTATGGGCATTCGAGACCCAAACTCAGGTCTCCCTGTATCACAGACAGCCATTTATCCATGGAACCATCTCCCCAGTTCTTGTGGACTCTCAAATTGCCCGTACACTCAAACTTGCCAGGATCAGGAGTACAATTGTGGAGTGGCCAAAACAGTGAGAATCTGGGAGTTTTTAAAACAGAATTTCTATGTATTGACTCTCCACATCAGTCTCCCAGACAAGCAGCTGTTGGCCAGTTCCTTTATGGTGTTTAATCGTTCATTGCTGTCTGCAGGTAGGTGTTTGGAAAGCATCAGGCCACAGCTGTGGATAAAAGTCCTTTTCGTCCTCTCATCCGCCCTGGCTCTTTTTGCCTTCACAAGTTATTTGCTGTCATATCTTGGTTTATGAATAGTTGAAGGTCATTTTTTAGGGGAAGAAATACAGCCAATTTATCTGAATCTTCCCATGTTTAGAAGGTTTTGACTACCAGAAATAAAAGATAAGAGTTTCATATGTAGCGATTACCAAATTTCAAGCACATGGTAAATGAAAATGGACTAGTATTCTGAAGGGAAGGGTAATTTAAGTTCTTTGTGGGAAGCGACCGGCATTTTAAACATTCTTGTGTGTGGCCATTGTTTGTCTAAACACTGTTTTAAAGGGTTTTATGAAGCACTGTGCCTTTAAATTGATTTTACTATTACAGTAATTTACTGGCTGCAGATCTGCACCACTTGTCTCTGGCTGTCTCTTTCTGACACCCACAGATGTGTCCACCAACGCATCTACCCACGCAGGCCTACACTCTGACTCATATTCAGAACCATTGTCAAAAAAAGAAAATAAACAATTCCACTCTGTCTAACTGTCTTCCTTTCAAATACGTGCTGAACTGTTTGATCTGTTTCCATCCATTTGTGAAGCACCGAGCTTTGTCTGTTGTCCCTAGTAGACCAGAACAGGCATGTATGTTTGTTTCCATACGAATTTTCCAAAAAACTGATACATGTTGAAGCGCATGGAGATTGCAGAAACTAGGGCATATTAACTATAAATAAACCCCTGGCCACCCAAATCCTGGCCTTTGCTTCTTCTAATGTAACTATTATCCTAAAACCGTCAGTATGTCCAGAGCTATCCTGTCTGCCTGGAGAATGAGAGTGATACCAGTTCAAGGTCACACGCGCCTGCCTGGTCCAGCACTGAGCAGTTTCCCAGGGGAGAGAAGAAATGATTCAGCTCATTAAAGGACGGTATGGCACCATTTCTTCTTTCTGGGTCTGGGCCATCTCACTCAGGGTGGTTGTTTCTAGCCTCCTCCCTTTACCTGCAATTTTCACTGTTTTTGTTTGTTTTTAAGAGCTGAATAATATTCTGTAGTGTGAATGCACCACATTTCCATTATCTACTCATTAGATGATGGACATCTAGGCTATTTACAATTTCTGGTTTCAAGTAAGGTTTTAAAAACTACAAAAGTACCAGGTGGTGGTGGCGCACACCTTTGATCCCAGCACCCAGGAGGCAGAGCCAGGCAGATCTCTGTGAGTTGGAGGCCAGCCTGGTCTACAGAGTGAATTCCAGGACATCTATGGCTGTTACACAGAGAAACACTGTCTACGAGAAAAAAATAAAATAAAACAAAACCCACAACAACTACAAAAGTAACAACATCAGTTATTTAAAAGCCACCTTTTACAGAAGGCAGAACAGAAGAAATCCAAGTTCCTGTTCACCCACCTATCTTCCTCAGCCATAGCCCATGGAAGTTCTTTCCTTTTCTGTGGTTAATACTTTTGTACTTAGTAAAGGAAACTCCAGAAATTTGGGAGATGATGCTATCCAGAGAAGCTATGTTCTCAGGCTCTTCACCAAAGGAGGCAAATGTATGTCTACAGCCAGGGTTCCTGTGGGATAGACATCCAAGATGCGTGGGCTGCAGAAATGGGTACTACTGGCCTCAAAGTGGGAGCCCCACAGAGCTTGCTACCTTTTCTCCACACGGACTTAAGTGTGGAGGCCCACAGAGGTTTCCTAGTGAGATCTGAACTTGCTTTACCCAGCAGAGCTACATTAGAGGATGGCTTGACCATGTGCATGGTTATTAGGTGATTGGAAGGGTCTACACTTGGCTGAGTTAGGGGGAGGTCTTTGCTCCACCCCTTGGCATTCCTATAAATAGCCCTTTAGAAGAGACAGAAGGGGCTGGTGGATAAGGATACAGGCCCTCGTGAGGCTATCCTGTGTTTCTGTTTCTCTCCCCTCTATCTTTCTATCTAAATCTCTTATCCCTCTCTCCTCAAGAGTACCCTGGGGTAAAATGTGGGAGCTGGTCACCCAGTTGGCCACCCACACTTAAGACTCAGTTGGTGTCTTGAATAGGAGACAAATCTCTGAATGAGGATGTTTCTTCCTCATAGAAGTCTGTGTGGCCCATTGCCTTTTTAAAAAAGATACCAACAAATTTAAGCTCTTTAGAAAGAGCCACAGAAAAGGGGCAGCAGCTAGGTTTAGTGGGAGGGCTGGCCCCTTTGCCCATTACCTCCCAAGCCCTTGCTGACTCTTCAAGAAGGGAGTCAGATGGAAACATACGAGCCTTCCAACACCAGCATGGCTACCTTCTATAACAGGAGCTGCAAACCTGTCCAGTCAAGGGCTCTAGGGTATTAAACAAAAGCCTGATTTATCTAAACTGGAACTGCTGTCTACCCAAAACATCTATCCAAATTGAAGCAGCCCCCCCCCCCCCACTGAGGAAGAAACAGTCGTTTTTAAATAATAGGTAACACAGTGGTGCAGAATTCAAGTGTAGGCTTATATACCTGAGATAAACATTTGCTCAGCAAGAAACACATTTCTACTTTTAATCACTCTTCTGTTCTCTGTGCAGATTGCAACTGAAAGAAACATCTATAGGAAACAAGATTTTCACAAGAAGCATATACATTTTCCGTGCATTCAGAATAGAGATGGGCTGAGGTCATCAAAACAGAGCAGTATCTCAAAACAACAAGTACAGGGAGTCAGGGTCATGCTACCAAATATAGCAACCCTATTTCTGACAGGCTCAGAGCAAGGTCAGCTCCAGAGCCAGCAAGCCAATTTTACCAAAATGGCATCCTCAGGGATGAGAGGTGGTGGTGCTCCAGCCTCTTCCCAAGAGTGTCACGGCGCTTCTAAAAGCATGTTTATAAATATTCGCTTTTGCCATTTTAGGGGAGCTTTCCATACAAGCACTTGGCTTCTGATGAGTCATTCCTAATCTAGTTCTCACCCAGAAACTCCCCGCTTGGCTTCCGGTGACTACGGGGCCAGATAACTCAGGGACGTGTTTACATTGATAACTGACTCCAGTGAAGACAGAAAACATGCTGGAGGAAGAAAGATGTGCAAACAGAAGGCCACCTTTGCTTCTTTGAGAGAGTTTGACAGCGACGCATCCATACCCCAACTGCTATTTAAGATACTGTTTTGGATTGCTTTGGCAACTAGACAATTGTACTAATATCTATGTATATATATATAATTTATATATAATTTGTATAATTACTCTGTGCATTTTCTAGCTAAGAACACCCCAGAATTCAAGTTACTAAATATGAACTTTTACTACTACTGTTATATTTGTTATGGGATCTGAAAACCATCAATTGAAGGACAACTGTAGAATTAATTATTGTCTCCTTCTTCTATACCGAGATTGAAGAAAATGAGTGCTTTTTACTACGACAGTGATTAAAGCTATTCCTAACCCAGAGCTACAGAGCTTCTTTCTGGAATAGGTAAAAACAGTAATAAAGTGTGTGAACTAGCAACGTATCTCTCTGTCTTTCCATTCCTCAAAGGCAAGACACGGGAAGTGAGGGGGTCCCTATGTGTATTGAGATGAAGTCAACATCAAAAAGAAAAGGCTTTGGAGAAAAGTGCGAATTACCATGTTCTTCCTAAGGAAATGAGGAGCCTGCAAAGCACACAGCAGGAGGAATGTAGTGTTTATTTCTCTGTAGATTCGAGTAAGGATTGCAATCACCAAGTCCTTATGTCTTAAACTGACCTCTACAGCCCCAGCCATGTTTTGCTTAATGTTACATATTAAACACTTGGAAATGACTTTTATTCCTTCTTACTTCCAGAGAACTCTCTTCTCATTCTTCTTGATATATATAACCCTCCAGGTATATTTAGTTTTTTCCAATTTTATGAATAATTTGGGTATAAAAAGAATATCACTTTCTTCTTAACTGTACTCAAGAAAAATAGTTCCATTTGTACGTAGATGAATGGTGGGTATCACTTAGTCTCATGTGAAGGAGGCAATGAAGAATAGTGAAATGAAAAATCATAAAGCACTTGGCCTATCTAAATGAGCATCTATTTCTGTGATCCAGTAAAAATGGTATTAGCTGGATTTTCACATGTTTTAAGAGAAGATTGAAATTATGTATGCATTTTACAACCAATCCAAGAGTTTCAATAATAAGCAGTGGAGGAGCTTGTGAAATGACACAGCAGGACAGCAACTGTTACCCTAGCCCAACAAGCTGAGTTGATCCCCAGGACACAGATGATGGAATCAGAGAATTGAATTCTGCAAGCTGACCTCTGACATCCATATGCATCCAGTGGCACATGCTCACAGGAGGGCAAGTGTGAGAGCACAGGAGGGCAAGTGTGAGAACACAGGAGGGCAAGTGTGAGAGCACACGCACACACACAACAGGACCCTCAAAGTTGAAACCTGTGATTTAAATTGTAGTGTCTTTGGGAATTCCTCTCTCTCTCTCTCTCTCTCTCTCTCTCTCTCTCTCTCTATATATATATATATATATATATATATATATATATATATATATATATATATATACATATATATATGTGTGTGTGTGTGTGTATGGCACGCACATATGCGAGAATGGGAACACACATTGTCTGTAATCCTCAAACACCAGGCAATTCCTGGGGAAAGTGGGAAGACAATCGAGTGTGTCAACTCACACTGGGAAGGAGAGAAAAGTAAGAGATGATTGTAGCTTGAGTTTTCCTGCCTGGCCCACAGTCAGGACAAATCTCTGTCACCCGCCAGTCCCACAGCCACTCAGACCCAACCAAGTAAACACAGAGACTTATACTGGTTACAAACTGTATGGCCGTGGCAGGCTTCTTGCTAACTGTTCTTACAGCTTAAATTAATCCATTTCCATTAATCTATACCTTGCCATATGGCTCGTGGCTTACCGGTATCTTCACATTCTGTTTCTCATCGTGGCGGCTGGCAGCGTCTCTCTGACTCAGTCTTCCACTTCCCAGCTTTATTCTCCTCCTTGTCCCGCCTACACTTCCTGCCTAGCCAATGGCCAATCAGTGTTTTATTTATTAACTAATTAGCAACACATTTGCCATACAGAACATTCCACAGCACTTCCCCCCCCCCCCTTTTTTTTTTCCAAAAGGAAGGTTTTAACCTTAACAAAGTAAAATTACATACAATTTGGGAATTTGGGCGTTGCTTCTCTTACTACTTCCTGCTGGAGGGGGGCGCTGTATCTTATGGGGAAACAAAGAAAATTTTAGGATTATGGAATAGTCCATGAGGGTGTATCATCTGAGCCAGTTGCCTTCAAACCATTCTGGATGTTGGATCATCTGGGCCATGGTGTCATAGGAGACCTTTCAGGGGGTCTTGGCTGGTCAAACCTGATGTGTCTTAATCTGGAACAAATCCATAGCCTCTGGCTTTCTGTGGAAACAAAAGCAGAGTCTCCTTTCCAAAGTAACATATCCTTATATCCAAATTTTGAAGTCAAGGTACCTTTAAAATATACATTTTGGCATAACTCAACAGCTTTTACAATCAAATGTTTTTCTGCAGTTAAAAGTCCCAAAGACAACACAATGCAGATTCTCTGTGTAATATCCATTTTTACATGGCTTATTTTTTATACTACCTTTACTGTCTCTTTAAAGACTTTATTTTTTAAAACTATGTATTTGTTTCTATAACTCTATATATCATCTTTTTTGTCTCTTTCAAGCCTACGTATATTTTACACACATTGTAAACTATTACATCTGAATCTGTCTTATTGTGAATCTATTGCCTTAAACTGCAGCAGCTGTAGCTGCTGGCTCCACCCACCTCAGCTTCCCAACATGGCCATGGTTTACCGCCAGCTCTGGGAGCTATCGGGGGTCTATGCTTTTAGCCAAGCAGCGTGTAGCCCAGAAACCTCCCCTTTTGCTCTGCACCAGCAAAGGCTAAATCCACCATGCAGCTCAAAGTGCCACTTGCAAAGGCCTCATTCCCGCCATAGGCAGGTCGAGCACGCACGCTAGGAACCCACCAGTAGCTCAAACCAGCAGCTGCCGCTCATTTGAGAGAGACAATTAGGAACTGTTTTTAGCTCCGTTTTAGAATCTTTTCTCAGGTTTTAGGTGAAAACTCTTGCCACCACGTTGGACGCCATTTTTAGCTTGAGTTTTCCTGCCTGGCCCACAGTCAGGACAAATCTCTGTCACCCGCCAGTCCCACAGCCACTCAGACCCAACCAAGTGAACACAGAGACTTATACTGGTTACAAACTGTATGGCCGTGGCAGGCTTCTTGCTAACTGTTCTTATAGCTTAAATTAATCCATTTCCATTAATCTATACCTTGCCATATGGCTCGTGGCTTACCGGTATCTTCACATTCTGTTTCTCATCGTGGCGGCTGGCAGCGTCTCTCTGACTCAGCCTTCCACTTCCCAGCTTTATTCTCCTCCTTGTCCCGCCTACACTTCCTGCCTAGCCAATGGCCAATCAGTGTTTTATTTATTAACTAATTAGCAACACATTTGCCATACAGAACATTCCACAGCAGATGATGAGAACTGTGAGGCGCCCCTCATCACCTGACTGTCACATCTCAGCCGGCAACAGTCATCTATGACCCTTTTGTGGAAACTTTCTCTTGTTTGCTCCAATATGGCTCATCCTTGGAGTTACAGTTTCTGGAAGTGGTAGAAACATCTTAAGGGCAATTATAACAATAGTAATATTAATATATATCGAGAGTCAGTTGTGACAGTTTGAGTAGGAAATGACCCCCAGAGGCTCACGTATTAAAACATTTGGTCCTCAGTTGGTGGTATCTGAGAAGGTTATGGAACCTTTAGGAGGTGGAGCCTCATCGGAGGAAGTATGTCACTAGGGGTGGGCTTTGAGGTTTTATGGCTTTCAGATCACTTCTGCTTTCTTCTTGATTCCTGTGTATGGTTGAAAATGTGATCAGCCAGTGTGGTGATTGAGAATGCCTCCCATAGGCTCCCATGTTTGAATGTTTGGTTCCCAGTGAGTGGAGCTGTTTGGGAAGGATTAGGAGGTGTGGCCTGTTGAATGAGGTGTGGCCTTGGTGGAGGAGGTGTGTCTCTGGGGGTGGGCTTTAAGGTTTCAATAGTTCACAACAGGCCCAGTGTCTCTTTCTGCCTGCCTGCACATCAGAATATAAGCTCAGTATCATGCCTGCCTGTGTGAGATCATGCTTCCTGCCATGATGACAGTGGATTGGCCTTCTAAAACTGTAAGCCAGCCCCAATTAAATCTTTTCTTTTATAAAAGCTGTTGTGGTCATGGTGTCTCTTTAGCAATAGAACAGTGACTGAGACAGCCAGCTTCCTGGTTCTCTGTCATGTTCTTTTTGGCTATTGCCATGTCTCCCCCACCAGGATGGACTCTTTATCCCTCTGGAATTGTAAACCAAAAATAAACCTGTTTCTCCTCTAAGTTATTAGGGTGTGTTACTTACCACAACAACAGAAAAATGACTAATAAAGTCAGGGACTATTCCTTCTTTCAATTACCAGGTACATCTTTGCTGTCCATAAATCCACTATAAAGTGGCTATGGTGTGCTTGGTACTTTGTGATCACGGGAACCAAATCATCTTAAAAATATAAAGCTGCCTCCTGCATGGAGACTGTTCTCTGAGAAGACTGAAAACAGCAGTGTAAAGTGTGATAGTTTGGAGAAGGGGTAAACTAGAAACACCACTTCTTTGGTTCTCTTGTGTGTAGTTGCAATGAATGTACTGGACAGTTGTGGAATGTCCACATCAATTCCCTGAAGTGTGAGCTTGAAGCTATGGCGGGGGAGAGCATGGGTCATATTTGCAGTGCGTTTGCACTCTCATAACAGGGTCCTAAAGGAGCAATGCTGAATCCCCAGGGGATGACGGACTGATGGTACCCTTTAAGACCTAAAGGATGCCAAGTAACAGCCCTCATTGATCCCACTCAATTTACCAATCTAGTTCTTCCAAAAAGCAATCGTGCCCTTGAGAATAATAAACTCAACCAAACAGTTGTTCCAGTTACATTTGCTGGAGTAGTAGATATGATATATTCACTGCAAATATCTCCTGTTGTTGGCAAATGTGCCCATTTCCATTAAAAAAGAGAATTAGCTGGGTGGTGGTGGCGCACGCCTTTAATCCCAGCACTCAGGAGGCAGAAAGATCTCAGCCAGGTGGATCTCTGTGAGTTGGAAGCCAGCCTGGTTTACAGATCAAGATCCAGGACAGGCATCAAAACTACACGGAGAAACTCTGTCTCGAAAAATCCAAAGAGAGAGAGAGAGAGAGAGAGAGAGAGAGAGAGAGAGAGAATCCAAATTAACAAAATTAGACATGACAAGGGGCACAGCCACAGACACTGAGGAAATCCAGAGACACATAAGGACATATTTTAAAAACCTGTACTCCACCAAACCAGAAAATCTAAAAGAAATTTTGATCAATACATACCCCTTACGAAAGTTAAATCAAGATCAAATAAACAGTTTAAATAGACCTACAACCCCTAGTGGATAAGAAGCAGTCATCAAAAGTCTCCCAAACTAGAAACAAAACAAAAAATCCCAAGGCCATATGGCTTTGTTTTGTGGTTTTTTCAAGACAGGGTTTCTCTGTGAAGTTTTGGTACCTGCCCTGGATTGCACTCTGTAGACCAGGCTGGCCTTGAACTCAACCTGGCTCTGCCTCCCAAGTGTTGGGATTAATGGCATGCATCACCACTGCCTGGCTGAGGCCATATGGTTTTAGCACAGAATTCTACCAGATTTTCAAAGAAGAATTAATGCCAATACTTCTCAAATTATGTCACAAGAAAAAAACAGAAGAGACCTTGCCCAATTCGTTTTTCAAGGCCAGTTACCCTAAACCCAAACCACAAAAAGACCCAGCAAAGAAAGAATTACAGACCAATTTCCCTCATGAACATAGATGCAAAAATACTCAATAAAATATTAGCAAACCAAATCCAAGAACACATCAATAAGATCATCCACTTTGATCAAGTAGGCTTCATCCCAGAGATACAGGGGTGAATCTCATATGTTAATTGATAAATGTAACCCACTATATAAACAAACCAAAATAAGACACCACATGATAATCTCACCAGATGCAGAAAAAGCTTTCAACAAAATCCAACATCACTTCATGATAATCCCTGGAGAGATTAGGGAACCAAGAGATGTACCTCAATATAACAATATCAGTTTAGAGCTAGCCCATAGTAAACTTCAACTTAAATCGAGAAGTTTGAAGCAATTCCACTAGAATCAGGAACAAGACAAGGTTGTGCACTCTCTCCAAACCTATTTAAATATAGCACTTGAAGTTTTAGCTAGGGCAATAAGACAATTGAAAGAGATCAACAGAATACAAATTGTAAAGGAAGAAGAAAAACTATCTTTATTTGCAGATTATATAATAGTATACGTAAGTGACCTGAAAAAATCCACAGGAAACTCCTATAGCCGATAAACACTTTCAACAAAGTAGCTGGATACAAAATTAACTCACAAAAATTAATAACCCTCCTACATACAATTGACAAATGGACTGAGAAAGAAATCAAGGAAACAACATCTTTCATGATAGCCTCAAATAATAAAAAATATCTTGGGGTAACTCAAGCCAAGCAAGTGAAAGACTCATAGGATAAAAACATCAAGTCATTGAAAGAAGAAATTGGAGAATTTATCAGAATATGGAAAGATCTTCCATGTGAATAAATCAGTAGGATTAACAGTAAAAATGGCCATCCCACCGAAAGCAACCTACAGATGCAATGCAATCCCCATCAAAGTTCCAACACAATTCTCCACAGATCTTGAAAGGACAATTTTCAACTTCATATAGAAACACACAAAAAAAAAAAACCTAGAATAACTAAAACATTCCTACACAATAAAAGAACTTCTGGAGGTATCACCATCCCCGTTCTGGGAGATTTGTTTGCATGGTCACTCCAAGTTAAACTTTGAATCAGAGGGCAGAGTTCATGTTCAGCTGGCCAGAATTAACCATAGAGTTTTTGGTGGGCCCAGATTAGGATAGAGAGACACAGGAAGGGTTAGGGAGGGGCTTAGAAAGATTCATGGGCCTTTTTCAATTTGGGAAGGTGGAGAGGCAGGGTCAACTCATCGTTCTTCCATTGCTCTTTAGATCTATCAGGTTTTTACCCCAATGTCTGACTCCCAATTTTTACTTAATAAAAGAACAATACAAGCAATCACTTCATATCCTGATTTCAAGTTGTACTACAGAGCTATAGTAATAAAAACAGAATGGTATTGTCATAAAAACAGACACATTGATCAATGGAATCCACCTGAAGACCCAGACATAAACCCACACACCTATATACACCTGGTTTTTGATGAAGAAGTCAGAAAGACATACTGAGGGGAAAAAAGAAGTAGCATTTTCAACAAATGGTGCTGGTCAAACCGATGTCTGCATGTAGAAGACTCTAAATAGACCCATACTTGTCACCCTGCACAGCACTTGACTGCAGAATGGATCAAAGACCTCAACATAAAACCAGACACACTGAACCTGATAGAAGAGAAAATGAGGAACAGTCTTGAACTCATTGGCACCGGAGAAGATTTTCTGAACAGAACATCTGTAGCACAGGCACTAAGATCAATAATTAATAAATGAGACCTCATGAAACAGAGAAGCTTCTGCAAAGCAAAGGATACTGTCATTTGGACAAAATGGCAGATTACAGAATGGGAAAAGATCTTCACCAACCCCACCCACATACAATAGAGTACTAATATCCAAAACATATAAAGTACTCAAGAAACCAGATATCAAAAAACCCAAATAATCAAATTTTAAAAATGAGGTACAGATCTAAACAGAGAATTCTCAATAGAAGAAACTCAGAAATGTTCAACATCCTTAGTCATCAGGGAAATGAAAATCAAAACTACTTTGAGATTCCATCATACACCCATCAGAATGGCTGAATAACACAGAACAGTGGAGCAAGGGGAACACTCCTCCAGTGCTGCTGGGTAGATAGAGAATAAGAGACTAGAGGGTACAGATAGATCTCATCAGGAAAGGGAAATGGAATAGGAAATTGTGGATGGATTAGAGGCCTGGAACAGGAGGACCAAGTCGGGAGGGTAGAGGGGGCTAAGGGAAGACAATGGGGAGAAAAAGCTAAAATTAAGATGCGTTTGAAGGGTAGTAGAGACACTTAGTACAGTAGAAACTTCCTAAAATGTATACATGTATGAAGACAATCTAAATGAAATCACCAAACAATGGGGGGACGGGGCAGAGCCCCAAATAGAAGCCTCTTGTCACCGAATGAAGCTTCCAGTACTGATACTGGGTTACATCTAACTAGGTTGTTGGCTAAAAGAGTCTAATGGGAATCCCCGAACAACCCAGGCTGTTGTCAGGATGACACATTGCTCGTCATGAAGTGATAGCAAACCTCTGTTGGTGAAAACAACACCTCCACACTCACTAAACATGGAGAAGTCGAGCTGGTGCCTACATAGACCCTTCAGCCCTTTGTCATCGGGTCTTTGGAACAGGAAGGTATTCTGCATGTTATCAAAAGAGAAGTGTAAACGCCAAGTGACAAACTCTTTGATCTACAATGCTGTCCTGCCAGCAAGGGAATGGGTGTATATGCTAGGGTAATGGTGGCACAAGGCTTATGGGAGTAACCAACCAATGTCTGATTTGACAACAAGGCTCAGTCCACAAGGTTGAACCATTCCTGATACTGCTCGGGTGACCAAGAAACAGAGACTAGAAGATAGCCCAGAGACCTAGAGTGAAACCAAATACTACTACTGGTCTGGAAAAAAAAAAGTAGTGATAAAATGATTCCTAATGATATTCTGGTGTACTCATAGATTAGTACCTTGTTCAGCCATCCTCAGAGAAGCTTCCTCCTGCAGCAGATGGGAATAAACACAGAGACCCACAGCCAGACATTGTACAGAGAGTGAGAAACCTTGGAACACTCTGCCCTTAATGAAATGTCTCCATGAAATCCCTCTCCTCAGGGCTCAGGGAACCCTTTGGTAGAGGAGGCAGAAAAAGTGAGAGAGCCAGAGTGGGTGGAGGACACCAGGAGAACAAGGCCCTTTGAACCAACCGAGCAAGCTCTTATGAACTCAGAGACTGAAGCAGCATGCACCGGACCTGCACGGGTCTGCACCAGGTCCTCTTCGCTTATATTATGGCTTCCATTTTAGTGTTTCCGTGGGAATCCTGAGTGTGTGAATGAGTGGGTCTCTGATTCTTGCGCTTTCTTTGGGGTTCTTTTCCTTTTGTTGGTTTGTCTTGTCCAGTGTGGATGTAATAGTTCTTGTTTTATTTAGTGATGGCTAATGAAAAACTCCATTTTGTCCGAGGCTCCCATTCAAAATTCCTAAAAGATAAGTTCCTGGCAACTCTGGATCCTTGCCTCCTCCCCAGAATTGATATTTGTTGTGAAATGATGAACTGCTTGCCCTGGCTCCAGCAAACTTGCTTACTGCTGTGTGCAGCGGGAGTAAGGCAGTTCCTCATGCAGCTGTAAATTCCACAGAAATGAATAATGGTGGTTTCCACCTTTAGATTCCCCTCTTCCCCCACCCCTCACTCTGGGTGGCACATCTCTGAATTGAGCTAGAGATTGAGATCCTACTATCAGTTTTAATAAATTTGGCTAATTATAATCTGAATCGATTCTGGCAGTCTTTTTCTGGTAGTCTTGAACTCCATAACAATCCTACTATATTTTATTACTGTCTCAGAAGCCTGTTTTTAAAAATGAGAGGCAGAAAGGGAATAGATGGGAGGGGAGGAAGAGAGGGAGAGGAAACCGTAATCAGGACGTAGTATAGGAGGAAAGAATCCATTTTCACTAAAAGGACAAGAGAAAAGACCACGTCTGTCTGCTAACTGTCAGGTCATGTTAGTGAATCCTCAGCCTCGGTGTGGGGCACCTCATTTAAGGACAGCGTTTGTGGCTATCTTCCCTCCCTTCCATGTCGCCTACACAGGATGACATATGACAGGGCCAATAACTGACCCCATCTCTGCTTTCCTAATATTCCTCTCTTTACTGCACTATCCTGAGTCTTGACTGTCAGATAACTGGAGGGTACAGTCCCCATCATTCCTCGTCAGGCAGTGTAGACAACTAACTAAGTTTTGCCCAAGGGGAAGTGAGCAGAAGAGGCCTGGGGCATCTGCACCACATTCCTAAGAGGGAGCTGCCTGCCAATCACTCCTTCCTTCTTCTCCCCTCAGGCCTCAGTGCAGCTGTGGGGGTGGTCAGCAAACCTCAGCCAGGAAAATGGGGCGGGGGGGGGGGGGGGCGTGAACTAGTACAGCAGAAGGAAGCCTGTGACCTCCAGGAACAGAGCCACTGTTCCATTACAAACTGTCCGGTAGTTCCAGATTGCTGGCAGAGATGTAAGTAAACACTGCCCTTTGGGGTCTGTTAGAAAAGTGTGTCCTACAACCCAATAGATCTAACATCTATTCGCCACACATTAAACTCCTATTCTATTCTGTACTGTTCTAGGTTCTACCTTGCCATAAAAAAACTGAATTTGGTACACTTCCTATTCTGAAGAACTACCAACTTGAGAAAGGCAATTCTGAATGAAAGGAAATGGGAGGATCATGTTTCATCCTCATGGTCAGGGGCACTATAACAAAATAGCCTAGTTTAGGTGGTTTATAAATGACAGAAATTCAGTCATCAGCATTCTGTTGTTAAGACAAAAAACAAAAACCATTCATTCATTTCCCGTTTTCCAGGAATGTTCACCATCTCATATTGAGTTAGACCCTTTTCCTGTTCTTCATGTGCATTTGGCTAAGTAAGACCACACTGCTGGCCTCTCCCACAAGAGAAATATACCCGCTCATGCACGCTCCTCCAGTCACGGTTACTAGCTCAGGGCTGCACCCAAGGTTCAAGTCCGTTCCAGAAGGCCGTTGACTTTTGTTTGCTAGTTTTAGCCCAAGAGTGGAATGGCAAGGGTACCTAAAGTCATACAGGAAAGAGTATCAGGTGAACCGTGACCCCATGCAGGAGAGAGTATCAGGTGAACTGTGACCCCATGCAGGAGAGAGTATCAGGTGAACCGTGACCCCATGCAGGAGAGAGTATCAGGTGAACCGTGACCCATGCAGGAGAGAGTATCAGGTGAACCGTGACCCCATGCAGGAGAGAGTATCAGGTGAACCGTGACCCCATGCAGGAGAGAGTATCAGGTGAACCGTGACCCCATGCAGGAGAGAGTATCAGGTGAACCGTGACCCCATGCAGGAGAGAGTATCAGGTGAACCGTGACCCCATGCAGGAGAGAGTATCAGGTGAACCGTGACCCCATGCAGGAGAGAGCATCAGAAGGGGAACCATGACTCCACTGCCACTGAACTCTTAAGTGTTATGCCCAGGTCGCAAGACACCCAAGCAAGACCACCACAGAGCCAATGTCCGATGCAAGCACACAGAGGTTTTTAATAACAAAATAAGCAAGCTTGGTCCAACATCCGACACAGCGGGTGGAGGAGAACGCCCCGAGCACTCACTTGAAGGGGTTTATATAGGAAAGGTTTACATGCAGCTTGGGATTGGACGAGGGGGCTAGGGGTGAGGCAGTTCTTTGAAGTTACTGGCTGAACGATAAGCATGAGGTTACTGATGGCTAACAGGATTCAGGGTATCTACAGAGACATAAAGTTTTACTCCCTATGTCCTGCTTTTGTTGAACCCAGGATATATACATTCAGATTTATTGTTTCAGTCCTATTCTCCCATGAGTTCAACTTCTGGTCAGTTAAGCCCATTACTCCCCATATCTTGTTCTGCCAAGTCCAGGATACATAGATTTACTATCCCAGCCTTAAGTTCAATTTCTGGTCACTTCTAAACTGCTGGTCAGCAAATACCTTTGGAGGAGGGGAGGGGGAAGCGTCTCTCAAGATGGCTACTGATTTTTCCCTTTCATAAGCATTCACCTGTTCTTGAAGTCACCGACTCTGCAAATAGGCTTTTCAGTTACGAGAGCCGATAAACTTCCTTGTGTGACAATTTTGGTCAGGCTTTCTGGCATTTGTGACCTAAATCCCATTCATTCCCTAGAGTCTGAGTCTGCGCTAATGAGTTTTTTTTACTCATTAGTTGAGCTGTGGGTCTTTCTACCCTGTTTTTCATAGTTTTATTGCTTGACAGAACCTCCGATATTCCTGGTAAACAAAATTACCATGGAAAACACGAGATGCTTTTCAGTGTCATCAACACACAGCCCTCCCGCTGTTTCCAGAGAGACTGTCACATCCTGCTTGGTAATTGGGGTCTGTCTCAGTTCTTGGCTCGTGTGTTTTTATCAGTAACACTGACGGTTTTCTTGTGTTCTTCCAAATGTCTGATTTCTAATTGTGTACTCCTAAATCTAAATATAGGACACCGTCAGAAAGATTTTGAGCTCCAGGGCAGAACACCTAACAAGTAGATTTAACATTCCTATATCATTGGAAAAATGAGCTGTATTTTCTTCTTTTCTGCATTATTAGAGCTAACTCAATAATATTGTTTTATACCTCTTTCTCAGGAAAATATTGACTTATTGTATTTACCCAGATATATTGTGATCAAAATTGGTTTGGATTAAACCCTGAGCTACAACAGTCGCTTCTAAACTCATGGATTGGCCTAGGATAGCTGGCTGTACATTTTTCATCAATTCTACTGAAAGTCATTTTTTTCTGAAACAGATTCTCTTTATTTTACTGAAGACTTTGGATAACACACACACACACACACACACACACACACACACACACACACACACCCCATTCTTCTGTACTTCTAACTTTCATTTCTCCTTCTTGCTACCTCCCTTGGGAGCAGGAGGGAGAAGAAAAGTGTCAGGATTCTGTGTGAGGGCTGGATGTGGAGGTGTGAGTGTGGGGGCATGTGTTTTAGACAGCATCTGCTGGTGTGTGGGAGCAGAGGTCCAAAGAGCAGAGATGTGTGTCAGAGCTCAGGCTCCTCAGAAGTGTGCATAATGCCTTTCTTTTTTTATACCAGTTTTCAATTAAAGCTGTGGCTTTCAGCGGTGTGTGTGTGTGTGTGTGTGTGTGTGTGTGTGTGTGTACACTATTATAAATCTCAAATTAACACACAGCAGAAGGAGCCATAAAATTTTAAGAAGGGTTACATAGACCTTACTGGGAAATGTCAGCTGCTGTCCTTAAAATGTAACTTGACATTTTATAACTGTTACCATTCTTTATTACGTTAATATTAAAATCACTTACATCTTTTTTCACATATTGAAGCTAGGAACTGCCCTCAACAATACCTCATGCATCTTTATGTGCAAACACACACAAGGACCCTAACAAACCCCTATTGTTGAAACAGCTTGCTGTCATTAACTTGACTTTTGATAACATACATTTTGGAAAGATGAGTTTAACAAAAACAATGGAAACATTTTTGTCACTGTTTTTGATTTGCAAAGCACCTACGGCGCATGTATAAGAGCATCATCAGAGTGCTCCTTCCAGCTCTGATACCAGCCTGGCACAGTATTCTGAGCAAACTGTTAGTCGCCTAAGACACTGCCTTCTCGTGTAAACCGAGGTCATTTGATGGCGTCATCTCCAGGGCCTTTACAAGAGATGTGATTTACAAATCACAAATACAACAGGGAGGGTGTGATGTTCCTTTGAGGTTTATTTTTTCTGCCTCAGGTTTATTTGCAGAAAAGTACATGAGACTAGCTCCTCGAAACAGCCTCCCAGGGTCACATGGTTCTACCTGCACCTTGGCAGACACAGGTTTTCACTGTGAGGCCTTCACAGGCCCTTCCAGAGTGCCCTCAGGAGCCTGGACTGCGCTGGCACCCTGGCCTTCATTTGAGCATCCAGTCTTTGTGCCTGTAACCCTTGGCAGCATGGGCGTGATGCTTTCCCAGCGTGGGGTAGGCAAGTCTGCTGAGGTACAGCTGGCCCCTGGGGACTTGGGCTGAACTCCTTTGACTTACATATGCCTGCCCTGTTAGCTCTGGAAGGGCTGAGAGAATGGAGAAGCAAAGCCCAGCACTGCCTGCCTGGGAAGGAGCCTCATACTCTATCATTAGTCTTAATCTGTAGAAGAAACTTTGTATTTAGTCAGGAATCAGAAAGCTTGAAATCACCCATGAAAGTTGTCACTATGTTTTCTCAGTTTGGGAGTCTTTGAAATGCAAAGGCTACAAAATAACACATGTCATGCGGCAGGCTTTGCAGAGGAAAGGAGTTTTGTTTATGTCATTCTATGTCTTCTATTCCGGAAACAGTGTTGCTCACACACAGCAACTTAAAACTAGATAAATAACAAGGTACCAAATAGAGGAGCTTATGAACCTCCTGAGAAACAGGGAGCGCTTTACGGAGTGGGTGATAACTGAGCTGGCAAGGAAGGGTGAACTACAGGGAAGGAGGAAAGTACATCAGGCAGAACCAAAGGTACTGCGGCAGAGACGGCAGGTCACCTCCCAATGTCTACCCTTCTTTCTTTCCTGGGAATAAAACACCTGAGCCCAAGGCTAGCAAGACCATGTTTGGTCTCCTGGATAGCTAAAGGTAGGCAATTGTGGACCTTAGCCAATGAGGTTGAAGTATCTTCTATGTCTTGAGACAGAGGATGGTGAGCTCTTCCTCCTTCTCAAGACTAAACTAAATTATGGTCGTTTTGAAGATACCACCGAATCTTTCATGTTGATTACAGTAACACGTAAAAGGCAGGAGAGCAGGGCGGAGCAGTGTTAAGCAGATGATTTTGAGACTTCTCAGCCTCCCCATAAGCAGAAGATAATAAAATAAAAAAATAGTTTTTAGTAAGTTCAAACCCAGATCATTGTCATTAAAAAAAAAAAAAAGTTAAAGAGGAAGTCAAGGGGAAGATGGCAGGTGAGAGTCCGCCTCTGTGAGAGCCAGTGAAGGAAGGACACTGGACAGCCAGGACAGCCAGAACAGTGAGCTCAACTCAGCAGAGACCCTGTTGTAATCAGAAGTTTTCCTGTGTCCTGCCCAGCCCGCAGTCTGGACAAATCTCTCCCATTTGCCTCCTGAAGCTGCTTGGTCCCAAGTAAACACACAGAGGCTTGTATTACTTACAAACTGGATGGCCTATGGGTCAGGCTTCTTGCTAGCTAGCTCTTACAACTTTAATCAACCCATTTCTATTAATCTATATTTAGATTACCAGCCTGCAGGCATCTTGTTGCTCCTTGGGTGATGGGCTCACGTCTCCATGACTCCGTCCCTCTTCTCTCTGTATCTCTGCTTAGATTTCCAGCCTAGCTTAAGTTTTCTTGCCATAGATCAAAACAGCTTTATCTATCAACCAATCAGAGCAACACATATTCACAGCGTACAGAAAGACATCCCACAGCAATAATGGACCGAACCTCTGCAACTGTGAGTTTTCTTTATAAGAGCTGCTGTGTGGTGTCTCGTCACAGCAATGACAACCCTAACTAAGGTAACACAAATGATACAGAGGACTCACCCAGACACAGCTTAGACAACGCCCTACAGGAACAGGGGATGCAGAGGAGTCCCAGACACAGCTTGCCGCACAGCTCCCTTCAGGGAGGAACGGCAGCCTCTTGCATAGACAGTTAGTTTTCTCCTTCCAGAGTGATGCTGAGGACTGAACCTTCTAGAGTAAACTCCAGATAGAGAAAAGAGCCCCGAGATGGAAGAGAAATCCCAAGCCACAGATGTGCAAACTACCACTCACAAACACAAGAAATGTGAGGGAGTAAGGTGGCGGGATTTCCCCAAAGGATCACTACCTCTCACCTACTGAACCCAAGATAAGGAAATAGGTGAGGATTCCAGGTGAAGATCTCAGAAGTCTCCTAGTAAAAATAATCAACGAGCTAAAAAAGGATCCAAAACCAAGAGATACATTCAGTGTAGGACCGGAGAGAAGATTAAGAGTTTGGTCAGCAAATAAATGATAAAATCAGAGATGTGGATGAAAAAGTTAGCAACATGGAAAAATGGCACAAAAAAAAGAAAAGAAAAAGGAAAAGAATAATCAGTAAGAAAACTGAGATTTTGCAGAAATCCTAATAGAAAGGTTGGGCAAAAAAAAAAAATGGAATAAATCAGGCATGGTAGTTGTAACAACTGTTATCCATCCAGCAAATCTGAAGCCCTCCTGGACTATATGAGACCCTTTCTCAAAACAAAGAAACAAAAAGAATAAAAAAGAAAACACAATAAAAAGCATCACCAGTGGACTCAACCAAGCAGATGAAATAATGCCACATTGGAGAGCATGACTGACAGTCCTGTGCTGGACACACACACACACACACACACACACACAGCACAGCACATTATACCACACACACACACATACATACCACATATACACAGACACACCACACCACAAACCACACACACTGCACCCCCACCACACACAATTAAGAAGGAGGTGAATCAGCACTTAGGAACACTGGGACATACCGAGACACCAAACCTAAGAACCCACGGGGTAGAAGCAGCAGAGACAAGCACTAGAGAAGAGAGAACACATTCAATAAAATGATGTCAGGAGATCCCCAGGCCTCTAGCTCACCCAACACAAGACACACTTAGGACCCCAAACAAAGAAGGACCTCTCCGTGGCATATTATAGTCAGATACCAAACACACGAAGTAAACAAACAAAACTGGAGGCACAATTAGAACACCAGCTCTGTACAAAGGCAGAAACACGAGACTAGCGTCAGATCCCATCAGCAGCCCCAGTGCCAGGGAAGCATGGAATCATGTGTTTGTTAGATTGTTATATCCAGCAAATCTGTTTTATTTTTATTTTTTTTTGTTTTTGTTTTTTTTTGTTTTTCGAGACAGGGTTTCTCTGTGTAGCTTTGCGCCTTTCCTGGGACTCACTTGGTAGCCCAGGCTGGCCTTGAACTCACAGAGATCCGCCTGCCTCTGCCTCCCGAGTGCTGGGATTAAAGGTGTGCACCACCACCGCCCGGCCTGTTTTATTTTTAAGTGATTGAGAAATAAGGACGTTTCATGAAAAGCACAAACTCAAGCAGGTTTTGACCACCAAACCAGCACTACAGAAGATCCTTGAAGAAATACTATACACAGGGTGGGGGGAAGTATCAACCACAGGGCACAAGGGAGAACACATTTCATGAGGGGACTAGGTGATAAAGGGGAGCTGGGAAGGAGTCATCGCTAAGAGCACAGGAAGCTTTCTAGCCCAGTGTTAATGGGATAAAGAAAGAACAGCCTAAGCAACCAGCTCGGGAATCAGTAACACCTCTGAACTGTAACCCCAGCATCTACGGAGTCAATGTGCCAGTAGAGGACAGACGGTGGGATAAAAACTAGATGCAGCTACCTGTTGTCCCCCAAAAACACACCTCACTGGTAAGGAATGTGCAGACTGAAAGACAAACAGTGGGAAACAGTCTCTCAAGTGAACGGAAATAGCTCCAAACAGGATGCCGTATGTCCTGGCATCGGATGAGCTAGAAATAGAAAGAAGTAAGAAAAGACAAAGGCCACATTGTATTCATAAAGGCAACAGCTTAAAAAGAAGACAGAATTGTAAATTTATATGCACCAAAGTTGTGGCTTTCAATTTTATATATTAAAATAAATGAAACAAACGAACATCACTAATGGGGCTGCCTGGGCCGTGGTCACTGACAGTGTAGAGGCAGCATGGAAAAGGCCTTTCTCTGGGTTTGCAGGGTCCGTTCCTGTCCTTGTTCAGTGCTGAAACTTTTCCAAGCTGTTTCCTTCCTGCCTGAGACACCCTCCAGTTCAGAAACTTCTCCCGTGGGACAGTGAGAGGGGATATGGAAGCCTAAGTCTGACTTCCAGGAACACGTGAACTGGGCATCGTCCCCAGGCTGTGGCCTCTTCTTCAGCCATCTTTCTGTCTCTGTTGTTGGTTGTTTTTGCTCTTTTGGGGGCCCCGCCACCCAGCTCCCAAATAAATCACACACAGAGGCTTATTCTTAATTATAAATGCCTGGTCTTAGCTTGGTTTGTTTCTAGCCAGCTTTCCATACGTTATCCCATCTACCTTTTGCCTCTGATGGATTTGTGGAAGGCGCTTTCATGCAGCCTCCTGCTGCCCTATTTCCCACTGGCCAGAAAAATAAAATGTTAATGGAAAGAGAACACCATTCAGGACCCAACACAATAATAACGGGTGATTTCAGCACCCTCTTATTTTATGTGAAGTAAAACTAAATAAAGAAGCCTCAGAGTAAAACCACACATATGTTTTCACAGATACAGCAAGAATATTCTATCCAACAAATATAGAATACACCTTCTTCTCAGCAGTCCATGGAATGCTCTCTGAATAGACTAAACTAACCAAGTCATAACACATGCCAAAGAATCAAAACCAACTTTCATATATTGCCATGGTAGAGTGCAATAAAACTGAAATCAATGCAAGAAAAATGAAAGTACACATACCTATGGCAACTCAGCATTGCATTCTTTAATGATCAGAAGGTTGCTGAAGAAATCAGAGAAAAAATTTAAAAGATTCCTAGGATCTTTCAAACAAGCCTGAGCTATTGGCCAAACATTTGTAATTAAAATAAATCAGAGCAAGTTCATATGTGCACCAGCCCTGCAGTGTCTAGAAAGCCCTGATTCCTCAGTGTTCTCCATCCCCTTTGGCTCTTACACTCTTTACACCTCTTCTTCCTTGGGGTTTCCTGAGCCCTGAGAGGAGGAATTTGATGGAGACATACCATTCAGGTTTGAGTGTTCCATGGTCTCTCACTCTCTGCATAATGTCTGGCTGTGGGTCTCTGCATTTATTCCAATCTGCTACAGGAGGAAGCTTTTCTGATGATGGCTGAGCAAGGCACTGATCTGTGAGTATAGCAGAATGTCCTTAAGAATCATTTTATTTCTATGTTCCTGTAGCAGAATAGTAGTACTTCATTTTCCATTAGGTCCCTGGCTTATCTAGTTTCAGGTTCTCGGTCAGCCAAGCCGCACTGAGTATGAATTCCATCTCATGGAGTGAGCCCAAAATCAAATCAGACATTGGTTGGTTACGTCCACAAGGTTTGTGCCATCATTGCCCTAGCATATCTTGCAGGCAGGACAGATTGTAGATCAAAGATACTTGAGAGAAGCAACTTGAGGACAAGCCAACCTGAGCATGACTAGGACTTCAGGACACATTCACCTGCTTTGTGTGGCTGTGTGCCACTTATGCTGGTTCTCACACAACAATGGCCCCTTCCAAACTATGATGAAAATCAGATTGTGCACTATATTATTTTAGAGAATTCAAAGATAATAGTTAAACACAATTTGTTCTTATCTATTAATATTAGAAGCTATCTCCAGAAATGAGAAATGTCACAAGTAATACTTAGAACACAAAAATGCAATTGAAAATAAAAATAACCCAGGCAAGACAATATCATTCAGCATTTCTAAATCTGCTTGATTCTTTTTCAGGGTTTGCCTTTTTTTCACATCGGTTCTCCACTGTTTGAGTTCAGTCTGATATGCCCTGTAAGGAGAAATCCATTTCTTTTCTATTAATGTGTCCTGTGACTTCTGGTCTTTCCCTTTGATAGGCAGACCTCTGCGGTGCCATGGGGTCATCTGCACCTGGATCCACTTCATTTACGCTCCCCATGGAAACCTGGCACAAGAGTAGCTACACAACATGGGCTTATTCACTGAGCTGAGAATAGAGGGCCAAAGTAGAAGGCAAATAAGTAAATTCAAGGCCTTAGATTTGATCCCAAGCACCATGCGTGTGGGCACACACACACACACACACACACACACACACACACACACACACACAGAGTAGTGGCTAGGAGTGTGAACATGACAAAAAAAACACATCAAAACAGCTGCCTTGTGCATACACAATTATATCATTATCTTAGATATTTTGTCAAGAATTAATGTTTGGAGAAAGAAGACAACTACCACTACAAAAAAAAAAAAAAAAACCAAAAGAAACAACAACAAAACCACAACCAATTTATAGGTGGAGTTATGGAACCAAGTCCCAATGGATACATCTACAACACACTCCCACAAAACACTCAGTGAGCATTTCAGGAGAGGAGTGGAAAGATTGTAAGAGCCAGACGATTGGGGAGTTTACTGTGAGATTGTGTCTCCTAGCAGCATCAGAAGCTACACCTGTAAAGTCTCACCCACATGACTACTCAAAGGTGAGCTGAACAAAGATTCCAATGGACACACCAAACTGGGCAGGGAGAAGCCAACCTCATCGCTATGTAAAGAACTACAGGCAACTGGACAAAACTGGGGAGTTGGGGAGGGGTGAGGTGGCCCTTTCCAGGGAAGAGCACACTGATTTATCATTCATTGCATTGTCAGCCTGGAAAACATACGTACAAGTGACATTATATGGATTCAATAGGTTATATTTAGGATTGTACATGTATATACAAATACAATAATGTACACAGTAACAGTTGATGAAAAAAAAAGGGCCATGAATTTGAAGGAGCGTGGAAAGGGATACATGAGAGGGGTTAGAGGAAAGAAAGTGAAGGGGGAAATGTCATGAAAATACAATGTCAAAAATAAAGGTAAAATAAAAAGAATTAATGCTTGGTTACAAATAACAAAAGCCCTAATAGTCTTAAACAAATTAAGAGCTTATTATTTGAGCACATAAAAGGTGGTTCAAGAGTTAGATCTTGTCTAAGACCTGTGTATCCACCTTTCGTGGAGCTTTCCTGCCATTCTTGTGGTGAGAGCCTCATCTCATACTCTCCAGACAGATGCTGCAGCCCGGTCCATTGTGTCTGCACTTCAGCCAGGATCAAAGGAAAGGCGAACGGAGAAGGGCACCTACCTGCTGACTGTGTGATACCCCAAGATGATGCTCCATCCCAACCACGTGCTGACTGGAACCAAATCACAGCCTTTGTGCCTACAAAGTCAAGGAGCAGGAGGTTGTCTTTTTTTTTTTTTTTTTTTTTTTTTTTTAAGCTGGAAACATTGTTGCTCAGACAAACTCAGAGCCCTGGAATAAGAAAGAACATAGATCTGGGATTACAGGCACGCACCAGCACACCTGGAAAAGTCTGCATGCCGGGAACTAGATGGACAATTTTGTGTAGAATAAACCATCCCACTGGGATGTCTACATTATGTTTATGTGTCAGAAAGGAAGAACCTTTAGTGTGTAACCATGTTTCAATAGCAGCGAATTTTTTATTTGTTTTTTTTTTTTTTTGAGTTTTCAAATTTTCTACCACCCATTTGTAAACAGATTTTTAATCAGTTGGGACTATAAAGAACTCAAAAAGCTCTCACTGAACAATATGCATACCTGTAGCCATGGCAAGCATATAGAGCCAGCTGGTTTATCGTTAAAATTTTAAAGCATTTTATTTGGAAAGGTCAGACAAATTCAGTAAATACTATCCCCCTTACACTTTTTATTGTATCTCTTCATCATGATTGTACTATAAGTGAAATGTAATACGGGTTTCCACCAGTTCCCGTGTAGGGATCCCTAGGCCCCCTCCAGTTAGCCCAACTTTCAATCCACGCTTTAACCTAAAAAGCAGTTTCGGAAGCTCTCCTAGGGCATGCTGTCTCACCATGCTCTCTCTGTCGTTTTCCAGCTTAGCGCATAAGCCCATGATCTACTCAGGGCTACAAGTCCATAATCACATTTGTCAGGCTTCTGGCCAATGGCTTCCTGTTGGTGCCTGCCGATTCCAGGCATCAGGAAAGACCAGAAGGTTGGAAGGAGACAGGAACCTTGGTGACGTATAGTGTCCTGCAGACTCCAGCAGCCCAGGTGGCAGCGGGTCCTGATAGTTGGTTAGAGCCAAACCCTGAAGGGACACTTGGCAATTCTAGTCCCTCACCCATAGCTTCCTAGAAGTAGATTGATGGGTAGTCGCCTAGAAGCATCAGCTTTGAGCTCTCTGTTCCCACACCTTCTTCCTTTTTGCTCGTTAATCTTCCAACACACACCTTTGTAAACAGTTCCCTGCACTTGATAGTTACTGTTTGAAGTACCGGCTGTCTTTCTGTTTTTACTGACTGATTCTGGATACTCTACTGACTAGTTGAAGAGGTGTGAGAGATCAGCTCACACTTTTTCCCCAGGGTACTCCTGAGGAGAAAGGAATAAAAGATTTAGATAGAAATATAGAGGGAGAGAGACAGACAGAAACACAGGATAGCCTTGGGAGGGCCTGGATCCTTATCCATTAGCCTTCTGTCTCTTCTGAAGGGCTTTTTATGGGAATGCCAAGGGTGGAGCAAAAGACCTCCCCCTAGCACAGCCAAGTGTAGCCACTTTCCAATCACCTGGTAACCACACACGTGGTCAAGCCATCCTCTAATGCAGCCCTGAGTGAAGCCAGCTCAGCAGATCTCAGCAGGAGACCTTTGTGGGCCTCCACACAGAGAAATTATTTTTTCCTATCTTAAAGACCCTAGCTAGCACTTCCTAGGAAAGGGGAGCTGTAAGTCAAGTTCAGGCAGCCATGCCCGGAGCATGTGAACAGGTACCACTTCCCAGTTGTCCCGCCTACACTTCCTGCCTGGCCACTGGCCAATCAGTGATTTATTTACCAACCAATCAGAGCAACACATTTGCCATACAGAACATTACAGCACTAGGCATCTTTCCTGAAAGGATTAACTGAGGGGAAGAGACTCCCTCAGAGAGGGCAGCTCAGATTTAGAGATGTCTGAGGGAAAAGCAGAAAGATTGTTGCTTTTGGTCTGCCAGCCGGCCAGTGTATCCACCCTGTTGCTGCCTCTGCTGCCTCCCTCACTCCCAGTTGTCCTCCATTCCCCACTAAGCTCAATGAAGCATGGAGAGAGGGCACCGAGCATCGGCAGTGGGAAAAGATAAAAAGCATAGTGGCAGCAACGAGCTTATATCGATCTATAGATCTTATATAGATCTACTGAGGGGACCTTTAAAAGCCACTAACAACTCTTGATTAATTAGAAGGGATTGCATTAGTTCATGTTCTCTAGAGGAACAGAACCAATAGAATGATATATATTACAAAAGGAATTTATTAGATTGGCTTACGTACTGTGCACCTAGCAGCCCAATGCACATCTGTGGACACACGTTGGAAAGGCTGAAAACCCAGCAGCTTCTTAGTCTCTGGGGTTGGAGGCCTCAGCAGTTGCCCTCTGGTGCTGAAGGCCTGGGGGATTCCTGGAAAGCCTGTGATCCACATTGGAAAGCCAAAACGACTGAGTTCTGCTGTCAGTGAGGGAGGCAGCAGAGGCAGCAACAGGGTGGATACACTGGCCGGCTGGCAGACCAAAAGCAACAATCTTTCTGCTTTTCCCTCAGACATCTCTAAATCTGAGCTGCCCTCTCTGAGGGAGTCTCTTCCCCTCAGTTAATCCTTTCAGGAAAGATGCCTAGTGCTGTAATGTTCTGTATGGCAAATGTGTTGCTCTGATTGGTTGGTAAATAAATCACTGATTGGCCAATGGCCAGACAGGAAGTGTAGGCGGGACAAGGAGGAGAATAAAGCTGGGAAGTGGAAGGCTGAGTCAGAGAGACACTGCCAGCTGCCACGATGACAAACAGCATGTGAAGATGCCGGTAAGCCACAAGCCATGTGGCAAGGTATAGATTAATGGAAATGGATTAATTTAAGCTGTAAGAACAGTTAGCAAGAAGCCTGCCACAGCCATACAGTTTGTAACCAATACAAGTCTCTGTGTTTACTTGGTTGGGTCTGAGAGGATGTGGGACTGGCAGGTGACAGATTTGTCCTGACTGTGGGCCAGGTAGGAAAACTCTAGCTACAGCCTAGGGATACGTGGTTGATGCCAGATAGAATGAAGTTGATAAGATTAAACGTCCCAAAGACTCTTTCAAAATTTATGTGAGAAATTAATGTCAGAAAAAAACCCAACCCACACCCCCCCCCCATATTACCAGTCTTTTCTGCTTACAGTTTCACCTTTTAGCTACAGTCTATACTTTCCAGTGTTGCTTTACCTCGTATGGACATTATTAGTAACTTTTCACCTCTTTAGAAAATTAGTATTCCCAAATGTCATGTTTAATATATTTACCTAGACACATAACCTGAATTACCATCCTGAGACCTCTAGAACTGGAAGGGAAAACAAAAAACACGTCTCTTCTCTTGACTTCCCAGCGATTGGGTTGGTAAGGTGCTTTCTTCATCCTGTGTTTCACAGAAGATCCACAGAACAAATGATACGAAGTTATACCACATATGTTTACTCTGGAGAGTCATAAACGCATCTCCTTCCTGCTCTGTATTAGTGATTTGCATCCCAAGATGTCCACAGCATTTCCAGAAATGTCAGCGACTGGATACAATACCCTGTGGCTCTACATCATATTTAAATTCATTGTGGGGAAAAGCGCATCTCTACCAAATACCTGTGAGCCACAGTGTCCATTTGTTTCTACGCTCTGCTTTTCAGTGCGGAGTCACCACCACAGGAGTTCCACATTGCACTCTCAGGACTACGTGTACTTTACAATGACTAGAATGATTTTTACCGAGTATGACAGGCTCTTCTCCACGTCTCTACTTTCACCTCTCCGAGAGCCGTGTGAAAATGGAGCAGTAGACGAGGCAGAGGCTTGTGTCAAGAGCTCGGCGGGCATCGACTTTGCCCGCTTCCCCCGGGAGGGCTAAAGTAACTGTACATCCTTTCTGCCCCGATTGCCTGCATCATCTTTGACCTGAAATTTCTCTCAGAAAGACAGGTGCGTTTGTTTCTAAACCTCAGAGCGTCTTTTCCTAGTAGTGGGCCGGGGACCACTTGAAAACATTTGACTCAGAGCCAGAGTGTGAGCTGCAAGCCCATCTCCCCTGGGGGTGTGTGGCAGGATGTGAAATGGTGACTGGGACATTCAGCTTGTTTTTGCAGTCACTGTGGAACCTATACTTTTTTAGTGGCTTTCAGTGTAGTGGCTTCCACCAGTACTTGTTTGATGAACTGTGTGGCAGAAGTAGACAAGTATGTTTGTAAACACAGGTTTTAATTCTAGTGAGTGGAATCACATCACTATACAGCAGCTGTTGTACGGCAACTTTATTATGGACTCCCTTTCCTCGATAAGTCAAATAGAGACTTTTACCCCAAATTTTATAATGTTCATTTGCTATATGCTGTTCCAGAGCCCCAGGTTTAACCTTGATGCTAACACACATTGGATCACACTAAAGTTTTCTATGGCTATCTTCATAGCATCTCCCTTATGGATCTCTGTGCATGCGTCTCTGTGTTCAGTTTGCTCAGCAGTCTGTGTGAGGTGGATGAGCACGGAGAGCTTCACCTTTGTTATGGCCATTGCTATCTCGGGCTCCGCACTATCGGGCTGGCTGTCCGTGCTGGGGAAGAATATTATGCTTCAGCCTGCTCGAAGTCCAGGCAGACTTGCATTCCCACACTTTAAACACAAAACCATCCACCAAAGTCTTGGGGGTTTGCCTGGCTATGCTGCATTATTTTATAAACATAATACTCAGGGGGCTGGAGAGAGGGTCCTGTGAGTAAGAAGGCTTCATATACAAGCATGGCAACCTGAGTTTGAGCCCTCAGCACCCGTGTAGGACAGTTGGGTGTGGCTGTGTGTACCTGCCAGAGGCAGAGACAGGACAGTCGCTGGGGCTTAAATGACCACCAACCTGGCTCCAGGTCCAAAGCTTGAGGCCATGTTGTAGGGAGTAAGGCAAAGAGCGGTAGACCAGAGCATCTGATGTCCTCCTGTGGCTCTGTGTGTAGACCTGCACACACACACACACACACACACACACACACACACACTGTGAAAACCAAACCTCAGATTTCTGTTACACAGTATCTGGCTATAGAGGAGCGGCTGAGCCAGAGACTTTGCTGTGCTGTGAAGCTCACTGTTCCTCTGAGAAAGACAGCCCTTTGCACTCTGGGCACAAACAGAGAAATTGGTATTTCCTACCTTTGCTTCTAGCAAACCAAGAAAAGTTTTCTGATTGGAGGCCAAGAGGTCACGGGAAGAACCAAACCCTCAGAGTGCTGGGAGTGGGTAGAGACGTCTCCAGAAAGGGTGCACACGCATCAGTGTGGGACAGTTCACTGGGGCACGGGATGGCGGTGTTACAAGTTTCCATATCTGCTCTTACGAGGGTCTTTAAATGTGTCAGTCACGGGTGCAGTCTATGATCACGTCAGTGAAACAGGCACATGTCCATTTATTTGGGGGAACCAAATCCAGGACACTGGAGACCTCCATCCTGGAACATACAGCTTATGAACTATGGGTGACAGTTCTCACAGGAATCAAAACTCTTGCCAAGAAAAGATGCCCTGAGAGGAGCGGAGAGAAAGAGCCTTGACATTATGCTCACAGACACACATAAAAGGGGCATGGGAGGCACCAAATCTATTTTTACTGTGGAGAGAACAGAGCATAAAACTTTAATTCTGCCTTGGGGAGGCAGGCTGGAAGTCAGGAGAAGGAAGACCGGCATTGAAAGCAGGGAGAGGATCTTAACAAGGAAAGCTCTTTTGGACAGAGAAGTAGCACCTGTGAAGGAGGGACACAGGCTTCTTTGGTGAGCCCTGCGGGAATTCGAATGCTGAGGGAACAGTGCCTGTGCAGGGGGACAGGACAGGCAGGGTGGCTGAAACCGGTGCGTGCCTTGGATGCCCTGCTCCGAAGTTCAACACTCTTTCGAGATCGTGAGAAAAATGTTGAAGTTGTTTTGGTTTCTCAGCAGGAAACTCACTTTTTCCAAAGTTTACATGGGGAAGATTAACTTGGCAGTATTGTCAGTGTGACTGAGAAGAGAACAATTAGGGAACTGATTCTGTCACCCATATGGAAAGTATGATGGCTTCCATGAGGCCCCGATGGTGAGGATTCCGAGGTCACATTTGGGGCCATCGCTGGCTTGGAAGGACTGAGTCAGGTCGGCAGGCCTTTGAACCCAGGGTTCTCGGATTAGAGTGCTGTTAGAAGAGAGGTAATACGAGTCATTGAAATGCAGCTGCAGAGGAGACATGCCTTGGGTGAGAGCTGAGAAGGGTATGGCACAGGTCAGGAGGCATCCTGAGATAACGGAGACTTGCAAGCTCCCTGAGCTTGATGGCTCACCGGGACTTGGCACTGAGGAGCACTCTGGCTATTCACTACAACAGAGGGCTATCAAGCCAAGTCACCAGAGGGAAGAGGTGTATGACAAAGTCCAAGGGACTCAGACACGGGTATCCAAGAGTCTCCTACTCATGGGCCTTACAAGACATGTGACAACACCCAGGAAATGCTGTCTGCCAGGGCAAGTCATTAGCACCACAGTCTGCAGGGTTTTCCGTGGAGATGGGTCACATAGGACTCCTCGGCCTAGTGTGCACCATTTGCAGGCTCCCCGAGGGAAAGTGTGTGTTTGACGTGAACCACTTTGCTCTGCAAACAGTTTAGGCCCAGCACACTGCTCTTATCATTTCTGGGAATAGTACAAACCCTGCTGAAATCCAAGTCCCAGACACCAGCCAAGGGCCGCACTCCTGAGCAAACATTTCATGGGATATCAGTCTTGGGCTGCTGGGCTGTCCTCACTGGAACATGCTCCTCTGAACATCCCCTTATATGGAAGGAAGGAGCAGGACTGGGCAGAATGGAAATGATGTCACTGAACCAGTTACAACAAAGACCTCAGGCAATCCCAGACAGCGCCGGGTGGCTGTCAAAGATGTCTTAACTTGAGGTCAAGGGATTAGGTCTTTCTGTCCTTAACACAGACCTGGGATAACAGCCCCCATAAGCTGTAGGAAGCAGCTTCTAAGACCACTCCTGGGGGGTGACAGAAGGAACTCATGAACCTTCCAGAAGCTGGGTCAGTGAGTCTTTCCTCTGTGTGGTCGGCACGCCCCTGCTTCCAGCAGAGGGTATATGGAATTAGCTCCAAAAATTGTTCCATTACTCCTTTTCTAATGGAGCCAATTCCCTTGGAGACTGAAATTTTGATAGAAGAGTTTAAGTCCCAAACAAGAAGTACACAGGGCACACTAGTATTTTTGAAGCGTCTTGTTGTCTAGGAACCCTAAGAACAGCCAGGATTCTTTTTCAGACTGCATGAGAAGCTTGGCTAACCATCCACATCTGCCGGAATCTTGACTACTCTCACCAGACACCAGGGAAACTCCTCGTTGGATCGCTTCATTTAGTGTCAGAAGAAGCGGCCTAGCTTTTGGAGGAGAATGGAAGTGGCTAGTTTCTAAGTAGTTAAGCACAGTGATACTCAAACATCATCTTGTTGCACATCACCTTTCATATATCTGTAATAAGCATTGGGTCGGGGCTGGAGAGATGGCTCGGCAGTTAAGAGCGCGGGCTGCTCTTCCAGAGGACCTGGGCTTGATTCCCAGCACCCACATGGCAGCTCACAATTGTGTTTCCAGTTCCAGGGTATCCAGTGCCCTCTTCTGGTCTCCATGGGTACTGTACATAAGTGGTGCACAGATATGCATGCAGGCAAAACACCTACACACATAAAATAAAAATAAACTTTAAACTCAGGAGGGACTTGATGGTGTAGAGATGTGTGAGCAGTGAAGAGAAAACGGGAGAACAGACTCCCACACACTCAGCCCACACCTGCCGCCCAGTGGCAGCGGGAACCTGGGTCCCACCTGGCTGAGAGCTTCATTTTCTCAATAATTGCATCTCTTCTCCTGGAGTTTACATGACACCAAAAGTCCCTCCTCCCAGAAGATAGAACCGGGACCTTGGGTATGCTTTAAGGAGACTGGAAAACATTTTTCAATTAACATACTTGGAAGTTTTAAAGCCTCCACATTGTTTTCTTTGGGGCCAGAGTTTCAGAATTACTAGCAAAGGAACCACTACCTCATAAACTCAGTGAACAAGATTGCAGAGGTCTGCAACTACTGCTTTGGGAATTCAAACATTCTGCTGCGGAGTGGTTCTGTTGGTTTTGGAAATATCATTAATCACTTCCTGAAAGAACAAATAATGGGAGCTTTTCATTCCAAGTTTCCAAGAAATGCTGCCTAAGGCCAGAGGACCTTTGGGAACATCAGGCCATGCTTGGAGGCCTTTGGCTAAAAGCCTGGCCCACCTCTCTCACCACCATTCAGCAACTGCACTTGAGAAATGCCGAGTCTTGACGGATGCTGTGTTCTTCCCAAGTGGTGAGGCACTACAGGAAAGGTTTACTCCTTCCTGTCCATTCTAACAGACACCGTTGGTTGGAAACACATTCCTCTGATGGCCAGGTATGGGAATCACAGCTTGGAGACCTGGTTTTTAAAGCCCTGGTAAAGGCCTTTTACCATGAAGCTAGTGTCCAGTGAAGCCAGAGCCTTCAGAAACTCAGAAGTGCAAATTCACATTTGCATTGGGAGTTTATGGTCAGCAGGAGAGAGGCAGGGGGTGGTCAGTACCATGCCCTGGCCCTTCTGCAGTCCATTTGTGCTTTTCAGCCCTGTGGAGTCCAACCATAAAAATTCACAAATTGAAACTTGAAGAGCTTTTTTCTTTTTAAAGGCTGTGAACATTTCAACTCCTCATATGATGGAATTGAGATCAATTGACCTTTCCAAGCAAGTGGAAGCAAAATGGATTAGCTGTGAGACATCAAAATGCAATAAAGCCTCCATATCCTATAGCTGTGTGACATAGAATACAATAAAACCTGCATATCCTGAGACATCAAAATGCAATAAAGCCTCCATATCCTATAGCTGTGAGACATCGAGTGCAATAAAACCTCCATATCCAGAACTAAAAATGGGCTGGGACCCAGTCTCCTGGGACAGTTTTTTCAAGTTTCACCCAAAGATTTTTTTTTAAAAAAAAATATGGGACATCTGTATTGCCCCGAACAATCTCTTTCCCAGAGCTCATGAAGTCGCACTGAAACAGTAAACAGATATGTCTACAGTTCAGTTGTCAAAAATAATCCGCAATTTCTGATGAAAATGATCAAAATCAGTCTTTCCAGTTCAACTCGGTATTGTCTTATGGGAAGGAGGCAAAACAACAAAGCTTAAACTTTGCAGTTAAATGGAAGTAGGGTTTGCAGGTGATGGGTCTTTGTGTCTTGTGAATAAGAGGATAGTGGGAGATATCAGGGTCATGGGCTAGAGGTCTTGCCTCTCACAATGTAGTTGTTCAAGGGACAAATACTAATATGCTCACACATGTTCTGTCTAATGTCACTTTGTTCTCATATATCATTTTTTTTATTGGTGTCATCTCTGCCTTACACACCAGAAAAGTGTCTAAAGAGAGCATGCAATAAACTGGTGGAATCTTCTCAATATTTCGACCAGTGCCAGAGATGATATCTCTGGTGGCTGATTGTGAGACCAGAGTTTCTAGTTAATAGCTCAGCTGTGTCCTTAAACCTGGAGGGGAGGGCTTGTTTCTTACGGTTGTGTGTATCTGGGCTTGAATAACCACAAGCAAAGCAATGAACTGGCCTCATGTGTTTTGATTGCACCAGGTTATGGGGTGGCAGAGTGACAAATAAACCTTCTGTTCAAACATAACAAATATGAGATGCTTACTTTGTACGATTACAAAAATCACAGGCTTTGATAGTAACACCCTGGAAATGTGTTTGTAAAGAGCCAAATAAAATAGCAACTCTTAATGAGACAATGAATTTGTGCAATATTAGAGCATTTTATAATGCATCCATTTCACCAGGAAAGCCTGGTGATGAATGGAATTACAGATTCTTAGAGCTGGAAGGACTCTTTGCCGTTAAATACTGCCATTTTCCATTAAGGCAAATGAATCTCACCACCTATTCTTACCGTCAGATCTCCTGACCATCAATGTGTCTACTCATTGCCTTGAAATGCTACACTCCAGAAAGCTGGATTCTGAGAGTCACTTTCAATAAAACATCCTGCGACCATTTCTTCTGCCCCACAGCTGCTGTTTCTGCCCCTGGCTCTAGCCCCCGACGTCTTCAGCCCCACCAGCATGCCTTACCTTGCATCTTGTACCCTATGTTCACAAGCTTAGAATCTCCTCCACCCCAATCCCTAAGTAGTCTCTTGACTAAATGACTTGACCATGATGTCACTCAACTACCCAGTGAGTACTTACTGAGTTACCTCTGTGAGAATTGTGTGAGAATCTTTTGCCCTGAATTTCAGTCTCCCGACACTCACCCATGAGTAGTCCCCACCTTTCCTTTGCTCTGCACATCATTTGTTACTTAGTCTTTATGTACATTCTCTAGAAAACTTTCCCTGACCACTCCCTCCATAATACTCCCATTGTGACACCATGTCACGTGCCCTTCACATGTCATGCTCACCTGCATCCAATGAATCATTTCTGTGTCATCCTGTCCCGGGAGACTTGTGGTGGCTACATCCCATTCTCTCACAAGCTGATAATAATGTAAGTTGAATATGCATTTAAAACTCCTAACCTACTGAACATCACAGCTTAGCCAACTCTATCTTTTTTTTTTTCGAGACAGGGTTTCTCTGTGTAGCTTTGCGCCTTTCCTGGAACTCGCTTTGGAGACCAGGCTGGCCTCGAACTCACAGAGATCCGCCTGGCTCTGCCTCCCGAGTGCTGGGATTAAAGGCATGCGCCACCACCGCCCGGCGCCAACTCTATCTTAAACATGCTCAGAACACTCAACGTTAGCATGAAGTTGGGGAAAGCGATCTATGAAAGCCTATTTCATAGTGGAGTATTGATTACCCACGCGAGTCTCTACTAAAGGAGCATTAGAACAGTGCTGCAGCCATGGTCAATGGAGCCTCATCATCGTCAGAACACAAAAAGTCTGGACACCAGAGCTCAGGGACTGTTTGTACTCACTTTTTGAGTCTCTACTGCTATTAACAGTAAGATCTCGGGCAACTTAACTTTGGAATCAGGGCTTCCTTTTGTAGTATTTTTTAAAATGGGGTTTTATGTAAAGCACTGAGCACAATGTTTGACATACAATACATTTCTCTTATAAGAACACTCTTGATCAATACCAGGTATGAAAAGCCCTCTTTTGAGTTGCTGGTGGGGTTGTCCAACAGACTCCTCAGACAGACTGTTGCTATTGCCCTTGGTTATTCTTCAGAGGTAGAAGATAAGTCCTTATTGCTGAAGAGACTGTGCACTTCAGACACAGGGCCCAGAATCCTGAGCTGGAACTGAAGTGAATGCCCCCTCCACTTTCTGATGACTAGCTTTTATGGCACCAGAAGACACCATGCAAGCTCCCAAAGGAGGGGATCAAGCAACAGTCCTACTCAGCTATGATGCCTATGAACCACATCAATGACTAGCATGGCACAACAATATGCTAAGTGTACAATCATGGCACACATACCTTGATGGTCAACAACAGCTCTCTAATTGGACTTAAGACCTACTCAACAAGAGGGAAGCCATTCCTGGTACTGGATATCTAGTCAGCCCCCCAGGGTTAGTGACTTGATAGATTTTGGAGGAGAACCTACAACCACCATCTTACTAAACCAGTATAATCTCTAACTACATTCTAAATACTTGTTTTTATTCCCACAGATAAGTGTAGTCCTCACCTCTTATCAAGAAAACTGATTTGGCAACATATGGAGAGAGATCATTACAGAAAACTACAACCAATAAAAACAGAGTTATCAAGTTCTGTCCCAGCAGATACACCCACACAACAATTCCCACTCCTAAGGCTCAGGCAACACTGAGGAAGAGGGCAGAAAGAATCTAAGAGCCAGAGGATCAGGGAGTTTGCTGTGAGACAGTGTCTCCTAGTAAGGTCAGAAGCTACACCCATAAAGTCTCATCAGCATGACTGCCTAAACATGAGCTGAACAAGGACCCCACCAGTGGGCATGCCGAAGTTGAAGCATACTTCAGCTCCACACAAAGAGCTACAGGCAGCTAAGGAATACTGAGAGTGGTAGAAATAGTCTTCCCTAGTGAAAAGCCAATTGATGATCCAATGCCAAGTTGATCAACCTTCAAACATACATACAAACGGCATTAGTCAGACTGAGTAAGTTACAGTTATGAATGTATCTGTGTATGAATATGTATTCACACATACGCAGAGGACAATTAGTGAAAAGGACACCACAATTTTTGCCATTCATTTTAAAACTTATTCTTTGACAATTTTATACAGATATATAATACATTTATGCTCTAAGTCCTCTCTCTTATCCTCACTAATCATCTCTGGAATCTCTCCTCAGTGCATCCCTGAAAGCACTTCTATTTAATTTTTCTTTTCTCCCAAACATATTTTTATTAATTATTTGGGAATTTCATACAATGCAACCCGACCACACTTATTTCCCATTCCTCCCAGATCCACCCTCCCACTCTTGAGTACTCCCCCCTCCCCCAAAAAAAAAAAGAAAGCCAAACTACCAAGACCAATTTATGTCGCAAATATACTCATTGGAGCATAGTCAAATTCCGAGTGGCCAGCCCTTTATAGATAACTGAGTCCTTCCTCACCCACCCGACAGAAGCCATCAGCCCTAAAGAGCTACACTTCAGCATCTGCATTATGATTTTTAAAGATTCTCTTCAATAGCTTCATGTCTGGACTTTTTCTTCTGGGGGTGGGTGTTGGCATAGAAACCTTCAGTGTCTCTCCTTCTCAGGTATGGGTCTACAGTCATCGATAGCACTTCAAAAGAAACTCCCCTACTCATAGCAGGCAGTGACAGCCTGGATCATGGACACCCACGTGGTTTTTGGCAGCAGCATGGACAGTGGACATCAACATGGCCTCCAATTGCAGCTTGGGCCATGGACAACAACATGGCTTCTGGCCACGGACCACAGACATCAACATTGCTTCCTGTGGCAACATGGACCACAATTGTTGGTGATAGCACAGATCATGGACATCCACATGAGACTATGAATTTTTGAAAAATAGAAAGGAGGGGTATATGACAGGATTTTGAGGGAGGAAAGGGAAGAGAGAAATGATGCAATTGTATTATAATCTCAAAAAATTATAGTTAAACAGCAACAAAAGAACATTCTTGAAATAATCCTTAATTTATCCTTTAACAACCATTGTGGACAAGGAGCTTGTTCCATTACTGGATGATTAATTAAACTGTAATTAAAGCAATAATGGCTTGACATACACTGATTCTGTTGACATAAGCTAGTCCCTCACACCCAGTTACCCCTGCAATCCTAGTGTCCTTTGTTATGCTTAAGAATCTTGGGACTTCCTAGGGTTTCCCTAGGATGTGCTCTCAAGAACTGGTCCCTGATGATGTAACCCTCTGTTGTGAGACCATCGCTACCAGGCAAGGCTCTTCTCAGATGGTCTCCTCAGCTGAAACTCTGTCCCCTCTGTTCTCCTGAGGCGTTGGAAATACTTGTAGTGTTGATCAAACCTCAAAAAAGGTGAGGAAGTGTGAAAGGAGAGAGGAAGGCAGAAAATCTGTAAGTGGTGACCCTAGGTCCAGTCCTCTCCAGAAGGAAGTGCCCTGGAGCCCCAGGAGTCTCCATTCCTGGGGGATCCAGTCAAGATGACTCCAGGTCCTGGGTCTTGATTTCCTGCCCCTTGACTGACTTCTGCTGAGGACGACTGTCAGGAAAGCCCCGCCCGCATCGGCTTGCGGTGACTCATCACCAGAGTGGCTCCCTGGTCCCCAGAGAGCCATGTTCAGTCCTGCCTGTTGTCACTCTGTTGTTAATGAAATAGTAGCTACCACATCTGGCTCACTGAACAGCCCTTCCCCACAGGAAGTACAAACACAAAAAGAGTTCATCTTCCTACAAACACTTGCCTTCAACTCTGCCATGGCTATAACCTAACTCCTGTGTCCCCTGGCAGCAGCTCTGATAGACATGCAGGTCTCTGGCTACTCTCACAGAATAAAAGGCCCAATTCAGTCTAGTTCACTGTAAAACTTCAGGCTCCAATGCAAATGACCATGTTCTCCAGTCCCTGAGTATGGACTTCTTCCTGGGACATGCTCCTCTGTTTCCTCTACCACTGCTCTCCATGGAGACTGGGAAGAGGGGCAGGAGAGGGAGAGGGGGAGGGAGGGAGGGATGGGACAGAGGCTTTTCTGACTTTCCTGAGGGAATGTGACCTCTCTGGCCATTACTGTCTGGCTGCTGTGCCCTCCCTGTAGCAGATATCCAAACACCGGCTTCCTTGATTTTGCCTGTGTGAACTTTCCTAAAGTCCCACTGGGGACTTCCCATTTTACAGTGGCCACCATATGCTTCAACTCTTGTCAGTTGGCTGGTGTCTGCTATGAGGGTCCGTTTTCCTGCGGTGAGTTCTCCTGGGTGCCATCCTGCTGGGACAGGCTCAAAGCTGGCGGCCTTACCTTGTGTCCTTTCAACTCCGACACCAATGGTGATATGGTAAAGTCGACTCTGTCACCAATGGTGATACGGTAAAGTCGACTCTGTCACCAATGGTGATACGGTAAAGTCGACTCTGTCACCAATGATGATACGGTAAAGTCAACTCTGTCACCAAATACTGTCAGGAGCAGAAGACGCAGCTCCACCCTCTCTCTGCTTTGCCTTTGTTCTCAGATTCTCTTCTTCACCTGTCAGATTTAACATGTGACCAGGCCACAGGGAACAGGAAGACATCTCATCACTGTGCAGTACCCAAGGATGAAGAAGACGCCCTAGAGCTGTCCGCTCTCAGCCCCCATCTGCTCAGGTAGACGAGAGCCAGGCAGAACTAACGAGGGTCAGGAACAGAACAAGTTCAGCCAATTCCTTTTATCTTCCTTTCTTGCTTTTTCTTTTTCTTTCTCTCTCTTTCTTTCTTTCTTTCTTTCTTTCTTTCTTTCTTTCTTTCTTTCTTTCTTTCTTTCTTTCTTTCTTTCTCTTTCTTTCTTTCTTTCTCTTTCTTTCTTTCTTTCTCTCTCTTTTTTTTTTTTTTTGGTTTTTTGAGACAGGGTTTTTCTTTGGTGCTTGTCCTGGATCTTGCTCTGTAGACCAGGCTGGCCTTGAACTCACAAAGATTCACCTGCCTCTGCCTCCCAAGTGCTGGGATTAAAGGCGGGCGCCACCACTGTCCAGCACAGGCTTTATTCTTAAGAGGAGTATAAAATTGAAAGAACAACTATTTCTCTGCAATTTTCACTAGACTTCACAGCAAGTTTGAGCTGTCTAAATCTTTCCTTAACCTGTGTCCAGCAGCTCCCACCGCAGAAAGATCTCTTCTTTGTCCTAGGTTCCCACATCTTCATTTCTAAGATAGTCTGCACCCTGTAAGGTTGTGGAATAAATGCACACAAAAGTACCACTGTGTTTTCTGAAAATATGTATGCCTTCTGAAAATATAGCTCACTACAGTTGTGATTCTAAGATCAAACACTAATGTTCTTCAAATTTTCTAGGACAGTCTATGACAGAAAGCTGTTTCGGCATGTATATCGAGCACAGTTGAATGCTGTATTTCATCAAATACTTAAGCTATCAGAATGAAATGGCTGCATTTCCCAAAGGTATGTGTGACAATGTGGGTTACAAAAACACACCACTGAAGGAAACAGCATTGACACATGAGGTTGTGAAAATGTATTTTTTTCCCTGAGAGTTGTGACATCAGACCCTTAACTCTCTGGAGTGGTAAAGACAGCCCTTGTCACCTCAGCACAGCTGTCAGGAAGGCTCTTCTTGTTCTTACCTTCGCTGATTCACGCTGATCTGCCCAGCTGGCAATTCCTGTAGACTTGTCCATCTTGTCATTGTCTCCAGTGATGACCTCTCACAATTCACACACCCTTTCTTCTCTGGCTGTTCTAAAGATGCAGTGGAGGATGTCGGGAGATTTCTGAGTTTGCTTTCATCCTCAAGGCTCGACAGTTCTTAATCATGATTTCGTTAAAATAAGCTTCTTGAGCTGGGCATAGTGGCATAGGCCTGTGATCCAGCTGCTCAGGGAGAAGGAACACAGCTGGGGCCTGGTGGAGGTCCCAGAGTGGATCAGGGCTAGCTCGGGCAGCTTGGTGAGAGCGTGAAACAAAATAAAAAGTGGAAAGAGGTCTGGGGACCAAGAGCAGCGGCAGAGTGCTTCCCAGCAAGCACAAGACTGTGGGTTGAAAATTTAAAAAAAAAATATTTAAATTCTTGAAGAAAGGATGGTTGGTTGAACACCTAGAGAGCTAGACTGTAAATAACTTAAGCATGTACCTCTCCAGATTCACTTCCTGTTATTTTCCAGATTTTTTGGAATGACAGTATTAAGTTTAAAGCAAAGCCTGTTGAATGTAAATGACCCGTCTACCATAGGGCATTAGCATGCTACAGGGCTCACTTTATCAAACTTTAACACAATTGCTTTCAAAGGCAATCGGCTAGAACTTAGAGAGTCTTATACACAATTCTTACTATTTATTGATATTATAAACCAAACACAATACTGGCCTAAGATAAACCTCCCAAAGCCATTAATAAACAGCTATCTTGGTGGGCCGTAGTTTTTTTTTTTTTCATCTTTCTTATTTTGATGTTGCTTCTTGATTATAATGTTAAAATCAAAAAGAAACCTGTGTTGCATAAACCATGTCTCCTAACTGCCAATTGTCTTTCAAGAGATTCATGTTAAAGTAGTTCTGAGGAAGAACTGTATATACTTAACATTTGTGGGTGGGAGTGCAGCTCATCTTAATGACCATCTACCTAAGCCCTTCAGAACCTCTGACAGTGACTGTTTGGCCCCATGTTGGCCCCGTTTGGCCCTCAGTCTGCCCTGGACCTTCGCACCCGTATGGAGTTTGGACTTTGCATCTGAGAAGGTTCTTCTCATGTCTCCTGTCTCAATATGCTCAGCCCAGAAGCTGCAGTGCATGGAACCCTGGACTAAAACTTCTGAAACCCTGAGCCTCCCCTCGAAGTACTTTGTTCAGTGTGCCCATGATGGAGAATGACTGACTCAGGCACTGGGTGGCTGTCATCTGTGAGAAATACCCACAGGCTCCTCTGTTCTCTTCAGTCTGACCTGCTGGGGATCAGATAAAGACGGGTCCTTTTCCCTGAAGACCCACTCTAATCCTGTCTAGAAAAAAGGATTTGCAGTAAGTAGGGTTTCACCCATCTGGTGATTCCATAGCTTATTCTTACCAGTGCTTGCAACTACATACAGAACAAAGTTATTTTGGGAAGGATTTGTAGTGTACAGCTCAATTCCTCCAGTGCGAGCAAGCAGAGTTATTTATAGCTACCTCATTTTGTTTCTTTAATTTATGTATCTGAGAGAGTCTGCTCTAATTGTGGGCGATTATCAGGAGGGAACTGTGTTCTCAGGCTCCTCGGGGGATTTGTTTGTGGGCCGATAGTTTTAAATAGCCCATTTATTCCCCAGTGGGTAGAAAAATCAATTTTATGGATCTTCAAACATAGATTAAAAACCACCATGAATAATAAAGCTAAATATTAAAGTGGTATTAGCACATCCTACATTTGCTTTATTGGTTTCTCATTTAGTCTAGAAACACTATTATATTATGCACTTTCAAGAGTATTGCTTATATAATACAACACAAAGGGGAATTTCAACACACCGTATGGATTACCAAGACTAATTGAGAGTGGTTAATGCATTGACGGAGGAGACACAGGCCCTGGGCAACAAAGAAGATCCCCAAGGCATGAGGGATGACAGAACCGAGTTTCCACTGGCTGCAAATGGCTTTATGGAAGCATCATGTGCCCAAGAAATGCTCACTAACTTATTATGAAGCACTTGGCAAGCATACCCTTACAATCTAGTCCTTACACTAGAGCTGTTTTCCTCCACCAAAAGTCATTAAATGAAGGTCATTCCTAAAAACTGAAATACTTTTCTTGTTAGCTTCAGAATACAGTTAGAAACCCCAAGCTTGACTGATTCCCCAGTGATTCCCTAACAATCCCATTTCCCCCAACATCCCAGGCATTTGACGCTGTTCCCAATGATCTCATGTGAAAATCTTACTGAAGACTCTAAATGACAGCTCCAAGTCATCTTTCCTGATCAAAACTGATGCTTTCTAATAAACAATACCCTCCCAGCATTTAAGACCTGTGAGGGTCCTGACTTCATTTTTGCTTACCTTGAAGAACTGATGGCAGGCTTCCATTCCCTGTTTGCTCATGCGCTTTGAGGTTTAGATCATTCTGTTTATCTGCACTTGAATTATACAGCCTACACAGATCTCCCATGTATAAGTTATGAAAGGGAAAGTATCCAGTTGCTACATGAGTTTAATGCTGAGATGCGAATGAGCTAGACTACCTCTCTTGGTCCATTCTCCTAAGTTTGAAACAACCAGTATTTCTTTCATGATGCCCAATTCCCTGAGTTCCAACTCTCTCATGGGAAACAAACACATATTTTACAGCTTCAATATCTGTTTAGTCAAGTGGAGGTTGATGGGCTGATGGGTCAGGCAGGTACAGTGCGGGATAGGACATGTGTCTCAAATGGTTTACTCAGAGTGGTACCTGGCAATGTCCATGGTGGACTTGGCATCCGCTGAAGCATAGAACATGATGTGGCTATGCACGGCCACGATGAATTGCCTGGCTGTGTCCATGTTAGCAGAAAACAACCTGAAACTCAAACAAAAGTGGCCCCATTGCTCTGTGTTGCTGAGTGATGGGGTTGTGATATGGTAAATTGCCCTCTGGCTACCTATGACTACCATAGATGGAGGTTAGCATAGGAAGGTAGACTTGGGGTACTGCAGATAGACTCTGTGCATAAGGAGAGAAGGTTTATAAAACAGTTATATTAAAGACACCATTACAGGGCAGCTTGTAAGGGCCATCTTCATCTGTCTCCACCGGGGAGAGCCAGGGTGGTCAGGTACCATCACTGACTGTGCAATGTGAAGTTGACCCCAAAACACATCTCAGAAGCTTAGTCCTGAGCCAAGCAGGAGAGAAAGCTCTTCTCATGGTACTAACTCAACCTGAAAAAAAAAATGCTTGTTTGGAGAATACTCTGTTAGCAATAAAGACTCATGATAATTAGCTGCTCTGCTATGTCTCTCTCCCTCTCTCTTTCAGAGAAAAGTCGTGTTGAGGAAGGTCTTACTGAAACAATATACAGTACGTGTTGTAAAGCAGAGAGAGGTCAAAGTTTCATGTGATGGAAGGGACTGAACTAAAAGGTGGCTATGGGACTACATAGAAGTGGTGTGTGTGTGTGTGTGTGTGTGTGTGTGTGTGTGTGTGTGTGTGTGTGTGTGTGTTAGAGAGAGAGGTTGAGACAGGGAAGGTGGGAAATAAAAACATCTGCAGAAATTAGTGTCTAACTATATATGAAGAATACAGAGACCGAGGTTTCAAGATGATTTGTTTCAAGTCTAGCTGAAGAGAAAAATATTGTCATGAGTTAAGAGTTGTGGAATGTGAAGTGTTCCTCATAGGCTTATAGGTCTGAACACTTGGTCCCTAGCTGGTGGCACTGTCTATGAAAGTTGTGGAACTTTTAGGAGGTGGAACTTCATGGAGGTCACTTGGGGTTTTGGGGTTTTATAGCCTCGTCCCACTTCCTGCTCTCTCTCTCTCTCTCTCTCTCTCTCTCTCTCTCTCTCTCTCTCTCTCTCTCTCTCTCTCTCTTTCCTCTCCTCTCCTCTCCTCTCCTCTCCTCTCCTCTCCCTGCATCTGGTCTGTGGATGCAGCGTTCCTGCCAGATACTGCTAGGCCTTCCCCACCACAGTGGAACATCCCCTCAGACTCCAAGCCAGGTCAAGCCCTTTCTCCCTTACATTATTTCTTGGCAGATATGTGGTCAAACAATGAGAAAAGTAACTAAAATAGGAGCAGACATTGGCTTTCCCAAAATTTCCCCTTTCAAATTTTCTCTGAGCATATTTTGGTGGGAACATCTCATTTATGGAAGTTGATAAGATAAAACTGTTGGGACCGGGTAATTTAAGCCTTGAAAGAGAAAGAATGAGCCACTTTCTAATTATGAAATTCATCTAACTAACTAGACAGGGTCTTAGGCAGAACTCAATGAAGATATATGATTCTTTCAACCAATATTCATTAACTATTATTCTATATGTGGTTAGCTATATATCTCCCTATAAATATATTATCACTGTTCGCCAGTTTAAAAATGTAATCCTTCTTATTTTCAAAAGGCATCCCAAAGCCAGAGTGGAGAAAATGGGAAAACTCTCTTCCTTTTATGTAGAACTTTCTTCTGTGTGCATTGTTTTGCATCTTCATGGGAGTTTTGTTTGCTTAAGATTTGACACTGATTTGTGTATACTTTGGGTAGAGATCAAATCAGCAGCTCCATCTTCTTAACCTTTTATGATTTCTTTAGACCGAGTTCATTTGAAATACTCTCCTATTTTGAATTATTTTTATCTGTCAATCAAAAACATGACAAGAGGACATATGAACAGAAAACACAAACATGAACAGATAATTATAAGGTGTCTCCCAGGCGGTTCCAAATCTAGTCAAGTTCCAAGTGAACACAACAGGAAGAACTGCCGTGTCTGAAGACCTTAATCCAGAATGACTAGTGCCTGATACAAGAGGTGAGTTGTACGTATATACGGAGAAGTTGGAGGGAAGGATGAGGGAGAAGGCACTGGTCTACAGACTGAGGAGAGGGGCCCTCCTCTCAGTCCCCAGAGAAACTGCTAATTCACAGTTGCTTGTTTCAGGTGCCGTAGCACATTAATCTACCAGAAAGCTGCTTTTCAAAGGGACTTCCTTGACTTCTATACTTTGTGATTTCCTGATATCAGGGACTAAAGATTCATTGAGTAACAGTTGTAATTTACTAGGAACAGGGGGAATATTGATACTAGCCATAGAGAATTCAGATCATTACTGCAGAAGAGAAACATCTGGGTGTGTCTATAAAGGTAAAACAGGATTCACTGAAGAGACAAGACCCACCCTGAACATGAGTGACACCATCTCATGAGGCTGGGGTCTCCACCAGGACGGACTGTATACCCTCTTAAGCCATCAGGCAAAATAAACCTTTCTTAAAACTTAAGCTGCCATGGGGAGTACAGTCCAAGACCCCCAGTGGATGCCAAAGTCAGGACAATACCAAATCCTACATGTATATGCTAAGCCCCACCCCAGGGACATACACCAATGACAGAATTTATGTTAGGCACAATAGTGATTAATAGAACTGTAGATAATGGGGAACTTCCATGAGCCACATTGTGAGGTAATAGAAGCATGGATTTGTTTTATGAGTTTTGAGGAGGACATAATTCAGCCCCTAGTATCTGAAAAGTTTTTGGTCCTTAAAGATGTAATGACCTTTAGACCTTGTTTGAGTTACAGTAGAACCTTGACATCCCAGGCAAGTTGACTCCTAAGGTCTCCAAAGCACAACACTGCTTAGCTGCATCCCAGCCTTTCTAATTCCTTTACCCAGCTCCAGCCCCATTCACCTGCTCCCCACAAGGCTGGGGTGGGGCGGGGTGGGGTGGGGGAGGCTCACTGTGTCCACCAGCTTGTGAGACCTCAGGGGTTTGTCTCAGGTGCCAATCCTTGGGGGTATTCTAGCCATGTTCCCAGGCATATGGATCCCTGGGTCAGCCCTCCCTGTACTCAATACCCACTGCTGCCCAGAGGGCCCCAAACCTGTCTAGGGGATTTGGAGCAGAAACTTCAATCTACCCTTTCCATTATTATTCTCCCTCAGACCATTTATCCTACAAAATGTCTTCTTTTCCATGGTTTTAGGACAGAAACGTTTATCCTAAAAAGTGGAAACAATTACTCTCTCATGTGTGAATGTGTGTAGGGACAGTGAGGGAGGTGGTGTGTGGTGATGTGCTGTGTAGTGGTGAGGTGGTGTTTGAATATGTAGCTAGTGTTGGTTACCTTGGAAGATTTTAATCTTTTAAATGCCAATTGTTGGAACATTTGTTTGCATCTGGGCCTGAATTGAGCTGACATCACACAGATCAACTGGAGAAAAGCATACAGACTCATCGAATGGATTCCTCTCGTGGCATAAAGAAACAAAGAAGCCATTAACGCTGGCTCCCTATGGACAGAATTTCACCAAGAATATGTTTTGAAGAGGCAACAAATTCCACAAGGCGTCTTCGAGGTCTGCATAGTGTCTTCTCTGCTTCGGCTTCTGCTCTTTGGTGGTAAGACTGTTGGTTTTTCCTCCAGGTTCAGAAGAGTGTTTTTCATATGAGAACTTCTCCTGCATTTAAGAAACAGAAAATAGGTCAGAATGATCTTTTAACACCTGCTGCTTTTCAAGTACTTTTAATTCAACACAGTCAATATGCCAGAGTGGTGTATTTTTAACTCCTTCACTGTGTGCAAATAGGGTGACCTAAAGAAACCATGGAATCTTAGAGTGAAGAGAAATACTACAGCTTCTTCTAGAAGTAACTTTAAAATTTAAATAAAGAAACTGGGGCACCAGAAGCATGGTACCAAAGATTATAAAATAGTTACTAAAGAATTAAATTCTGTAGGTCTGAAAGCTAAGACATATATTGATTTGTTCCTATGAATTAAAAACTGTGTAAAGGGCTGGAGAGACGGCTCAGCAGTTAAGGGTGCAGATTGCTCTTCCAGAGGACCTGAATTTAGTTCCTAGCACCCATATTGGGTGGCTTACAAGGTCCTGTAACTCCAGTTAGGACACCTCCAGCCTTTACAGGAATCCACACAGGCACACACTCCCACACACAGACACATATATATGCACATAATTTAAGGTCCCATGTGAACTGATGTATTAGTGTAAACAGCTTCTTTAAGTCATCTAGCCCCTAAAGTAGGTCAACCTCTCCATTCACTTTCCCCATTTGGTTGGGCTGCAGTGGACATCTAACCCAGGTGTTCTAGTTTCATGCCTGTTGCTATGATAGATACTGTAGCAACAAAAAACTTTGGAGAGAAAGGACTTATCTGGCTTTTAATTCCAGTTTTACTAATGCCCTTGAAAAGTGTGTTGATTTATGACTTTCTTTGTTGTTACTTTTAACACTTCATGAAATGTCTACATCATTGGAACAGTGTTCGGGCGGGTCTGAATTTGTGTACTGAATCCACAGTCACTTATATTTGGCTCCAGAACAAACCATCGTTGTTTCCTCTGTTGTGAGAGCTGTGTTTTGGGGTCGGCATCAGCAACGTCTCACCCTGATGGAAATGCTGATCATCCACAAGGGCATAGGTGGTGATCCACACCCCAAAGTGATATGTTGACAGAAAGGTTCCAAGGCAGCAAAGCAACAAAATCTAGCTACTGTGGCTCGTGGCACAAAGTGTGGGCTCCCTGTCCGTAAGGGCAGGACAGGCTGGGCTCCCAGCGTTGGTCCCGGCCTCTGGATCCCCAGGCTCTCTGTCCGGCTGCTGTCTCCTCATCTAGGTGCCACCTGCTCCCTCTCTTCCCGGCAGTCGGGGTCACAGTCATGTCCTCCTTCATGTCCTTAGGACGTAAACTCTGTGCTTGTTTCCTTCAAGGTCTTTCAACCTTACCATCCTTTAGTTCTCAAAAACCAAACAAGAACCAATCGACCAACCAACCAAAACCAGACAAAACCCACCTAGCTCAAACTTTGTTCCTAACAGCCAATTGCAAAGAGCCCGTTTTGTAAATCAAAACAAAAGACCCAGAGAAGCTTTGTTTTGGTCTGCCCATAAGGGCTGAAATGGATTGAATTTCCGTTAGTCAATGTGGATTGCTCTCTGTGAGCAGGACGTGGAATACCACATACAAACAAACATGCATACACATAGTAACATACACAAAGGATCACGGAAATACAAACACAGTCACAAACATGCACACACAAACACAAATATATAAAAACATAAACACACAAAACACAGAAACATATACAAAAAGACAAGCACACACAAACACAAACACCAATATACACAGAAATACTCACACAAACACAAACACCAATATACACAGAAATACCCAAACACACAAACACAATACAGAGAAACAAATAAACACATAAACACATTAACAAATATACAAAACACATACAAACACATAAATGTACTAACACACATATAATAAGCACACACTTAAATATACAGATATCAGAAACATACAAATACGAACCTCAATAATAACATTCATACCCACAACAACACACACATACACATGCCAGCATACACAACTACAGAGACACACACAAGCACAATCACACATTTACACATACAAGGAGAAATACAAGCACACACAGACAGACATGCATAAAACAGACACAACATTCACACATATAAACAGGCACAAAACCACACACTCCAACCACAAACATTAGCTTGCGCACAAACACTATAAACATACACAAACACAATTGTGCAAATACACACACACACTAATGTACAAACACAAACACATAAACACACACTAACATATAAGTACGCATACAAACACAATTTTAGAGACACACACACACCGAGGAGTACAAACATACATGCACTGTCCTCGTTGGCTTTCAGTAGGAAGGGGTTGACTTGACCACAATCCACTGGGAACGGAAGCCAAGGCTGGAACTCACAACAGCACGAACCGTGGCAGGGAGCTCGGGGTGTGGGGGTGGGGGTGCCTGTCACTGGCCTGCTCCCAGGCTCACGTCCCACTGGCTTCCCCGCACGTCGCAGGCCCACGTGCCCCGGGGTTGGCGCTGCCCACCGTCCCTGTATTCTAAATTTGAAATGTGTAACTAAATTTGAAATTTTCCTTAACTTGCTCAAGCCAGCTTCTATTTTTAGCAGCCAAGGCAGGGCTTGCTAATAGTTTTATTGTCTCAAAGCCGCCTTTCCCCAAGTGTCTACAAACCATAGAGAGGAGCACTGCGGGCAGCTCCACGGCCCAATCGCTTTCGTCATGAAAGTCTGAATTATTCACGGCCACCGCCATCGTGTGTTCCCAGTGAAGAGTTCAGTGGTGGCAACGCCAGGTCTTCAGGGCTGGAGTCATCTGGGAAGACAGGACCGAGGCATAGACTACGCTCCCGTGCTAAGTGCTCTACAGGGGCATAGGCTACGCTCCCGTGCTAAGTGCTCTACAGGGGCATAGACTACCCTCCTGTGCTAAATCTCTACAGGGGCATAGACTACCCTCCCGAGCTAAGTGCTGTACAGGGGCATAGACTACCCTCCTGTGCTAAATCTCTACAGGGGCATAGACTACCCTCCCGAGCTAAGTGCTCTACAGGGGCATAGACTACCCTCCTGTGCTAAATCTCTACAGGGGCATAGACTACCCTCCCGAGCTAAGTGCTCTACAGGGGCATAGACTACCCTCCTGTGCTAAATCTCTACAGGGGCATAGACTACCCTCCCGAGCTAAGTGCTCTACAGGGGCATAGACTACCCTTCCGTGCTAAGTGCTCTACAGGGGCATAGACTACCCTTCCATGCTAAGTGCTCTACAGGGGCATAGACTACCCTCCCATGCTAAGTGCTCTACAGGGGCATAGACTACCCTCCTGTGCTAAGTCTCTACAGGGGCATAGACTACCCTCCCGTGCTAAGTGCTCTACAGGGGCATAGACTACCCTCCTGTGCTAAGTCTCTACAGGGGCATAGACTACCCTCCCGAGCTAAGTGCTCTACTGGGGACGAGCGTGGTGCCCATGCAAGCCGCCCTCCGTGACTCCCGTGTGGTGATGTGCTCGTCTTGATTCCAGGTGTGCCCCTCAGTAGAGCTGTGTTCCTTCCTTATGATTTTCACTCTGACTTGAGACTGACCAGGGGCAAACCAGGTAAGGTCCCTTCTTGGAAATTTTGCTCCATATCTCTGTGTGTGCCAGCTTCTTGTAACTCACTGGGTTGTGTTCATAGCTGTTGTGGACTATTATTTTCAGGTGTATTCCTTTTGTTTATGTTGCATTTGTTTAGCTCTGTGAAGCTGTGTTACTTTGCCTGTCAAAAACACCTGACGGTCTAATAATGAGCTGAACAGCAGATAGCAAGGCAGGAGAAAGGATAGGTGGGGCTGGCAGCCAGAGAGAATAGATAGAAGGAGAAATCTGGGAGGCCAGAGAAGGAGGAGGACTCAAGGGGCCAGCCACCCAGCTACACAGCCAGCCGCGGAGTAAGAGTAAGATTTACAGAAGAGAGGGAGAAAAGTCCAAAGGCAAAAGGTAGATGGGATAATATAAAGTTAAGAAAAGCTGGCAAGAAACTAAGCCAAGCTAAGGCCGGACATTTATAATTAAGAATAAACTTCTGTGTGTGATTTATTTGGGAGCTGGATGGTGGGCCCCCTAAAAGAGCAAAAGCAAACAACACATGACCCTCGTGGTAGCAATCACATTCTCCTATGGGAATTTGGAATCGTTCTTAGAGACTTCGGTGAGTGTTATTAGGTCTGGACAGAGCATCTTAGGGCCGTTACTGGACTGAGCAGGACATCCAGGTACACCCTGAAGCAGACGCTGCTGCTCTGAGGTAAAGCAGCTGTGCAGGGGGAGGTGAGGAGAGGGGACCATGCACCCTCTCAGAGAGGGGGAGGCAAGGGTCGCAGCTTCACGTCCCAGCTTCCTGGGTTCCAGATGCTCTTGAGGCTGGGCTGCATTTCTCTTCTCAGATTCTCTGGGCTCTCTGTGTATTCCTCCCCAAAACTTTCCTTTCTCAGATCTGAATGTACCATGGTGTATCCTACAGCTCTCTACAGGCAAGGTTTTAATTCATAGTGTGAGCCGGGTTGCCCCATCACCTGAGGCTCAAAATAGGTAAATCAAGAAAAATAGCACAACCCAAGTTTTTCTCCTCCCTTCCCTGTATGGCACCAGGACAAGGAATAGCATTTCTGTTCCTTGGCATTACCATTTAGCATGTTCTGAGATTCCAGAATGTCCAAAGTAGCATTGCGTTTTTAGTTACAGGCCTAGATGTGACAGCCAAAGAATGATCTAGTGTCCAAGACAGAGTGACAGTCTCAGTTCTCCCTCTAAATGATCCCGAAGTCATTCATCCATTTCCTCACAAATTCTGCTGCATGTGGGGCGAACTCATGATTAGCTCAGCTCCTTACATCTGTAGGACTTCAGTTGCACTTTTATGAATAAAAAGTCTAACTGAACACGTAATGACACCCTTGTCCCAGTCAGAGGCAGCTCGGGTGTAGTATTTCTAGATAAAGTGAGATGAGATCAGCTAGGTCAGGGCTTACTAACCTGGAGCCCATGCGTGTGAAGGCTAGAGGGTGATAATGGGTATCTTTCTCCATCTCTCTCCATCTTATTGTTAGTGATAAGATCTCTCACAGAACCTGAGGCTTGCTGGCTTGATTTGATTAGCTGGCCAGCCGGCTTCAGGAATCCCCCGATGTCTGCCTCAACCCCCTGTCACAAAAGGAAAATGAGATCTAGCAAAAATAATGATCTGGAGGCTGGGCATAGTGACTGGTGCCTGTAATCTCAGAGCTTAGAAGGCAGAGGCCAGAAAATGTGAAATCAAGGCCAACCTGGGCTACATAGCAAAATTTTGTCTCTAAAAAACCTAAATAAATAAGATTTGTTAAGTAACCCATGGATACAGTGGCAGGATCCAGGACTAGAATCCAGGTGCTGGGAATTGCCCAGTTTTCTTCTGCTGCACCATAGTCCTTCTGCATGTTTCCATGAAGCCCCCTAAAGGGATAACGCAACAAATAAGCAAATCCTGCTCTTCAATGGAAAGGAAACATTTGTAGACACCAAGAACTCCTTTTTCAGTACATGCTAGTGATTATAAACACTTACGACAAACTTGGGGGTGGGAGATGGGAATGGCACAGTGCTTGCCATGCAAGCCTGAGGACCTGAACTGACTCCCTAGCACTCAAGTAAAAAGCTGGGCATGGTGGCACACAGCTGTAACCACTCACAGGGGATTCCCGGAGCTTGCTGGCCGGCTAGTCTAGCTGAGTCAACAAGTTTCAGGTTCCATGAGAGATCTCGTCTCAAACCATAAGGTTGAGTGAGATAGAGAAACACACACACACACACACACACACACACACACACACACACACACACACACACACATTAATTAATTAATTAATTAAAAATAGGTGACTGTCATGGATTCTTGGTACTATGCATGTACTCAGGTAGGAAAGTACGTGCATATTGTAAAATGTGCTGGTCTTAGCACGTCTCTGTCTTTGTACACCCTAGGAAAGTCTATAGGAAAGTTTGATGAGCATTGCTTAATATTCACACATTACAAGTGAGAAAACCGAGCCAAAGACATTGGGAACCTGCAGAATGTGTATCTCCTGAAGACGAAGCCAGTCAGAGGTGAAGGCATTATTTCCTCCCCAATCTTTGGTCCATCATGCATGGATTTGAACTACCAAATGGTTTAAACACAGCTATGATTATGGAGATAAAATGGACTTGGTGACAAGGGTAGATGGATCGGGACTCAAACTCATGTTTCCTAACCATTAGTTGTAAAATGTCATTGGTATTTGTTGTCCTCCAGTTTGTGTTAGCTGACTACCTCCAGTGTGAGTACTTGCCCTGCAGAGGGGTGTTGTGAATAGAATAATTGTTTAATGATGTAAAGATGTGTTGCATTTGTTTAACTAGGTAAAGATGTGTTGCTGTTTCACCTTGCCTGCCTAAGGCACCTGATTGGTCTAAGAAAAAGCTGAATGGTTAATAACTGGGCAGAGGAGGGATAGGCAGGGCTGGTGAGCAGAGAGAAAGGGGGAGCCAGACAGTCAGCCAGCCATGGAGGAGGCAGGAAAGCAGGATGGACAGTACGTCAATGAGGTAAAGGAGCCTTGGGACAGCACTTACATGAATAGAAATGGGTTAAAAGTTTAAAAGGCTAGCTAGAAACAAGTCAAAGCTAAAGCCAAGCATGTATAATTAATAATGTCTCTGTGTCATGATCTGGGGGCTGGTGGTCTAAGAAAGCCTGCTACAGTGGGGTCCAAACACTAGGTGTCATACCATTGAAGAAAACTAACTTTCCTTCTCCCAGCAGCAATTAAATATCAACAGTTCTCCAGTGAGGGGTAGGATTTCATGTCTGCCTTCCCTTTCCAACCTGTGGTTTGTCTGGCTTGAGCTTGGGCTGATCTGCGCTTGCCGTCACAGTCACTGTGGGTTTACACGGACATCTCCCTCATGCAGTTGGAAGTTTTCCTGTGTCCTGTCCGGTCCGCAGCCACTTAGACCCAAGTAAACACACAGAGGCTTATCTTAATTAAAACTGCTTGGTCATTAGCTTAGGCTTATTACTGACTAACTCTTACACTTAAACTCAGCCCATTTCTGTTAATCTATATGTCGCCACATGTTCCGTGGCTTTACCTGTACGCCATCACATGCTGCTCCCTAGATGGCGGGCTGGCATCTCCTCACTCAGCCTTCCTCTCCCAGAATTCTCCTCTTCTGCAGGCCCCGCCTATACTTCCTGTCTGGCTACTGGCCAATCAGCATTTTATTTATCAACCAATTAGAGCAACACATTCACAGCATACAGAGCTACATCACTCATCGCCATCACTGTATTTGGAAAATACTGTTTTGAAGTAATTCACCGCCTCTGACACTTGCAATCTTTCTCATATGACACAGACATCCCATTTGGGGCTGGGTACTCCGAGCACTCTCATTTTCTGTGTGTTGTGGAACTCTGTGTTGGTTTTCACCCTCTGCAAGAAGCAGCTTGGCCAATGAGGGTTGAGTGATGTAGACCTACAGGTACAGCAAGAAGCCAGGGGGGGGTTATTTTATTACTGTGTCCACTTATCAGAATAATAGTAGTAAGTGCTCCCTACTACTGTCAAACAGTGCTCCCCAAGGGTCCATGACCTGTCAAACAGTACTCCCCAAGGGTACATGACCTGTCAAACAGTACTCCCCAAGGGTACATGACCTGTCAAACAGCGCTCCCCAAGGGTCCATGACCTGTTGAACAGTGCTCCCCAAGGGTCCATGACCTGTTGAACAGTAGGCAGAAACAAGTACTGGGTAGGGGCAATCTCTCCAGCCTTTCACTTGATGGTCATGAGACCTTAGCTTGGATTCCTTTATGGAACGGGCAAATGATCTCAGCATTTTATGCTCCTTCAAAAAGTTTCCTTAGGTTCTTTGGTCTGGGTGTCAAGGCCCATGTGATAACATTTGCCAAATTAGATTGCTGGTGCATTCCCCACTATAGAAATAAATCGATGTGTTGTAAGAGACTAGAAGAGAATGAAGAGAATTTTGTTGGTTTTAGTTTGTTTATGGTATGTGGTAATATTTTATTTGTGCTTTAATAAATAAAGTTTGCCTGGAGATCTGAGGAAATAGCAAGCCATTTTAAATAAACAAAGAAGCCAGGCAGCGGTAGCACACACCCTTAATCCTATCACTTGGCAGGCAGAGTCTCTGTGTGTTTAAGGCCACACTAGGGAACAGAGCCAAGCATGGTGACACATGCCTTTAATCCCAGTACCAGCCACAGAGTTCTGAAGGCCTGTATAGACAGGAATTGACAGAGCTGGCCAGGAAGAGGAAGTGATGTAGCTTGACAGAGAGTAAATCAGATGGCAGAACAGCAAGGCATATAAGCCTGGGTAGACAGGAAGTCATTCTCTGGAAGCTGTGGAGTTCGTGAGGTAAGGTTGGCTGGTGGCTTTGCCTATTTCCCTGATCTCTAAGACTTTCATCCCTATATTTGGCTCCATGTTTTTTACTTAAAAAGACCATTTAGAAATTCGTCTGCAATGGTGTGTGCATATGATGTATGTGTGAATGTGAGCAAGCAAGTGGGGACCACATGATAACTTTTCAGAGTGAGTTCTTACCTTCCACCTTGCTTTGAGGCAGGATCTTTTTTGCTGTAGTTTGTCCATGGGTGTCAGGTAGTTGACCCCTAAGTTTCTGGGAGACTTCCCTGTCCCTGCCTCCCATTCTCCTTGAGAGTGCTGGAATTATAGATGTGTACTACTACATCCAACCTTTTAGAAGGGTTCCAGAGTCTGTGTGGGTACCAGGCTTATGTGGCTGGTGCTCTTATCCACTGGGGGCATCTCCCTGCCCCAAAGTGAATTTTAAAAGACACTTTTGTTAAGTTAAAAATGCTTCTCTAATTCAGAATTACTTATAAAAGTTAATTATCTTGTGCTTTGGCTCATGAATGAGTTGCAGGTTTGTACAATCTTGGAATGTTAGCGGTCTTGTGACTCCAGGATCTCTTCTTCCCTGGCCTGTGGTTGGACACACTCCATCTAGGCTGATCATGTGAACAATGTGGTTGCATACACATTCCATCTCAGGTTGGTCATGTGCACACTTGTGGCTGGAACATTCCATCTAGGTTCGTCATGTGCACACTTGTGGTTGGACACACTGTCTAGGCTGGCCATGTGCACACTTGTGGTTGGACACACTGTCTAGGCTGGTCATGTGCACACTTGTGGTTGGACACACTGTCTAGGCTGGTCATGTGCACACTGTGGTTGGACACACTGTCTAGGCTGGTCATGTGCACACTGTGGTTGGACACATTCTGTCTAGGCTGGTCACAGGCACACTTGTGGTTGGACACACTTTGTCTAGACTGGCCCTGTGCACACTTGTGGTTGGACACACTGTCTAGGCTGGTCATGTGTACACTTGTGGTTGGACACACTGTCTAGGCTGGTCATGTGCACACTTACTCTTTAGTAGCAGAAGCTACAAGCAGAGGCAGCAAGTTTTCTTTCATGGAATTAAATTCATCAAATTCATCATTGTCAGAGACTAGGATGAATATTTTGGCTGGCTTTAAATTCACCATGTAGTAGAGGTTGGCCTTGAACTCTGATCCCCCTGTCTCCACCTCCCAAGTGCTGGGATTATAAACACTGTGCCGGTCTACTCAGCCATGGCTTAGTTTTGAAACCATGACAGCTGCAGATAAGCAGTAGTAGAAGTTTCAAATAAAAGAAACAAGGTTCTTAGGAACATCCAGATGTCTACGAGGGTGGCCTGGGACTTGGGTCAAGAGTCATCAGTATTTTGCAGTTTAAAAGTCATTCTACTGAAGGGAAAAAAAAAAAAGAACAAAAAACAAAACATGTTTTGTTTTACATGAATCTGCTCAGCTATACAGTTTAAGAAGTTGCCCAATCCATCATTCTGTGGGTTTTCCTTCTACTCTTTGAGATACAGGTCATGATAGGGACTGGGATGAGGGGGACTTAAGAGTTCTAGGTGCCCTGAATTCTGGCATGCAGAGGATTTGTATATGCCAGCTCATTCTAAAATGACTTCAAGCCTGTGAATGGAGTCAAGACGAGGTGGTATAATGGTTAGTTTTGCTTTCATTTATTTATTTTTTATTTTATTTTATGTGTGTTTTGCCTGCATGTGTAAATTTGTGTCACATGCATGCCTGGTGCCCATGGAAGCTGGAAAAGGGTCGTCAGGTTCTCTGTGTGGGATTGGAGTTACAGATGGTTGTGAGCCACTATGTGGGTGCTAGGAAGTGCACCTGAGTCCGCTGCAAGGGCAGATGAACCATCTCTCCAGCTCCAATGGTTAGTTTTAAATTAGTATCAACTTGCACAGCTTAGAATCACCTGAGAAAAGAGTCTCAGCTGAGTAACTGTCTATCAGGTTGGCAGGTGGGCATGTTTGTGGAGGGGTTGTCTTGTCAATTGATATATGAACACCCAGTCCACTGTGGGTAGCACCATTCCCTGGGCAGGAGGTCCCGAATTACATAAGGTAGGAGAAGGTGAGATGAGAGCAGAGGGTAGCCAGCAGGCAGCATGGGTGCCTTCGATTTCCCTCTGCTATTGACTACGTATGTGGAGCGACCAACTGTTTGAGTTCTCACCCTGACTTCCCCTCAAACATAAACTGCAACCCGGAATTGTGAGTCAAACAAATCTTTTCCTGCCTATGTTGCTTCTTGTTAGGGTGCTTTATTACACCAACAGATTTGAAACCAGGCAGGATATTTATCAGAGAATCAATAACTCTCAGACATGAGAAGATACCTTATATCAAGCCCATTACTAATGTTTATGCAGTTTACATCTATCAGTTCTATTTTACTTGAGCATATTACATTAAACAATTCCAATATTTATTCTTCCCAATTATTCTGCTTGGCACCACTCTCCAAAATTTTACATAGACCTCCTTAAGTCAACTCATCCTACTTGCCTCTTACTCCTGATGACCTTCATTCTGTGGCTTCTTCCTGCCTGGCTTCCAGAATGCCGCTCTCCTGAGTGGTCGCCTCACCTTTCTGGCTGCTTAGTTCTTTGAAGACTCTTTTTATTCTACCCCTAAATGAGCTAGTTTTCCCGAGTTTTATCCATGGCCACCTTCTTCACTGACCGTATTCTCATTAGATGCCCTGGCCTCAGCCGCTTTAATAAAACTCTGATGGCTCACAAGGATAAGAGATTTTTGATCTGAGCTCCAGGCTTTTGTTTGTAAACAATCTTAAATAGCTCTGAGATAACTGGTGACTCAATGTGTTCCAAACAGAGCTTATCTCCACTGCTCTGGAAGATGGCCAAGATGACTGTCAGTGTTTCTCATTTTCCAGGATCACATCCATGAACCAAAGCAAAGAATAGGCCTGTGCATTGGGTATCGTTTGTAATTCTTGCTTATTCCCAGCATTTCCCACGATGCTCTCTGTATTCAATTATAAACATTTCTGGACCTAGAATCCCTCATTGGGTGTGTCGGGAAAAGCTTGAACAATGGTTTCTTGTCTTTAAGGAGCCTTTGAGGTTTTTACTCTTGTTGTTATTTTTCAAGACAAAGTCTCACTAGCTCTGGCTGTCCTGGATCTCACTATGTAGACCAGGCTGACCTTGATCTTACCAAGAATCTGTCTGCCTCTGCCTCCCACATACTGGGATTAAAGGTGTGGGCACTATGTCTGGCATGCTTTTGAGTTTAAAAAATATGTATTATTTTTTTCATCTTAAAGGCCCTCAATGTGTGTAACCAGTAAGAAATGATATTTCTATTTGGGCTTGAAGTTACCTTAAGTTGTCTACACTGCTTCCTCTCAGCTCCTGCACAGCCAGGTCACAGGTGCCCTCACACTGGCCGGGGTGGCGGCGGATCTTTTAAACAGTCTGTTTCCTTCCTTTTTACACAATCAGGACAAAAGCAACACACAGCATGAAAATTAATTCCACCTCTCAGTATCAATGGGTTCTGGAATTTCTTGGTAGATTTTCATTAACATGAGGATGCCAGCACCAGATTCACTGGCTTGTAAACCAGATTATTTAGGTCACAACTGTAATGATAATGTTTTAACCTTGCAAGCTTTCAGTAAATGAGCTTCTAGAAATTTCTTACTGGGTGCAGAAAGGAGAACAGAGTTCAGGACAGTAACATTAACTCTTCTCCACTGTAATTTACAGATGCAAATGAGGTTAAAATGAGCCGCGGTCTGAAATACAGCTAATTGGCTGCCTCTTTGAACCTGCCTTCCCTCACATTCCATATAGAAGACACACAAAACATACCTCAACCACTAACCACAGGGTTCTCTGAGGGTGTGTGTGTGTGTGTGTGTGTGTGTGTGTAGGCCAGAGGACACATCCTGTGTTGTTCCTTCCACACAGTCCTTTTTTTTTGGAGACAGGGTCTCTCACTGACCACCAAGTGGGCTATGAGCATGTGCCACCACACCTGGATTTTTACACACGTTCTGGGGTCAAAATCAGATCTCTTTAACTCCAGCTGAGATCTTACTCTGTCTCTGGTCTTTTCCTTTCCAATCTCCTACCACCAGTGCTGGGAATTGGATCTAGGGCCTCACCCATGCTAGGCGAACACTCCTAAGGAGCTATACTTCCAGTTTACTCCATTATTTCTTGCAGCTTGCTGGGTAGCTCTTCCCACATACACTGACGACTCCAGAATTCTCCCAAACAAAATGTTGAGTACCAAACTCTCCTTCCTAAATTTCTCTTTGGAAAGCCTCTCTGTTAGTAAGTTCATAACCATGGTCAATTTCTACCCAATGGTTACAAGCTAGACATTTAACCTATACAATCACTTCTACTAGATGGAGGTGTCCCTGGAGGCAGGGACAGTTTGGGATCTTCTGTGTCTTCACTTCCTAACCCCGCGTGTGCCTGGACATCTTCAGGCAAATGTCTTAACAAGTGTTTGCTGAATGAATTACCAACTGACTGCATATCCTTTACTCCTTACTCTGCGCATTGTTTGAGCCGAGGTTGGACAACTCCAACAGCACCCTCACACCTCTTGCCACAGCCAGAGGCCTAGCCAAACCCTGTGGAACTTCTTGGAACACTCAAGCATCCAGTTTGTATTATTTTGGGCTATTTCCAATCTTTTTGCATGGTTTCACTTCTTTTAAAACCCTTCTGATTATTTCTGAAATAAACCTTGTCTAGAGTTTCTAGGGATTGGATTCAGCCGGCATTCTCCTTGCTGTTACACTCTAATCTTCTTCACTCGGATCCTCTACCCCATCCCTAAAAGCATGTGCCTGTGCCTGTTTCACACCCCACCTTGGTGGTTTAGTCCCAAAGCAGTTGGTTCATTTTGCTCCTGGCACCAGCCTTGGCATTCAGTGTATTGGTTGCCTTCAGGGAGCCTCTGCTGCAATCTTGGCTCTCAGTTACCTGGTTCATACTGTTATCAACATCATCATGCCATGCATGTGTGGTGTTTCTTCACATGTGAATAAGCCAAATCTGTAGAATGTGCTTACTGCGCAGTGTTCATGTTCCTGGGTTTAAGAGACATCTGTTGATGGTGTGATGATCTAGCACAGGTGTGTAGTAACCATGGCTACATCTTAGGGGTGTGTCTTATCTGCAGAGTTGGGTGACAACACTTACCTAGAGATTGCAGATTAAATGTAAAGCTGTTGCCATGTGCCAGGAAACTGGATTTGCGACATCTCACTGTTGCAGTTATGACTAGTTTAGAAGATTAACCTGTTCTAGGCCATCTGCCTCACTAGGCAGAACTAATCCTGTCTTTTAATATGGGACCAAAGAAAAAACTGACCTTCCCCTTGTAAACTATCATACACAAGCTCTTTTCCCATTGAAAACACTGCAGTATCAAGGATATTCTTGGAAAAATTAAGTGATCTCCATTAACTTGACCTTCAGTGTTAATTCTAAATGGAAAGTGCCATTGACTACCCTGAGAATTGGAGTTAAGTACTTAGCTGTCACTGTGACAGCCCGATCTCATCACACAACGTGCCTTGTGCTTTATCAATCAAATCAAAGAACTTGAGTATAACATATACACACGCACATACATATAAGACGAATCTATACAGTGATTCAGGTTTTGACAACAGTAAGACTGGCTGGAAGGGCAAGGATGATGGTCTTGTTAGCCTCAACTGTTGATGGGAAATCACTCCGTATGAGTCAAGACCTGAGAGGAGCAGGCGTGCATGTCAAAGGAAAATAAAACTAAAACGGCGAGACGCGGCAGACCTATGGGGAAGGACATCCTAACAAAGAAAGCCCTTTGTCTGGGAAGAACAAGAGCAGGTCCGGCGCTAGACCACAGACAACAGTTGACGAGAGTGGCCAGCCCCAGGAAAACCACCAGATGCCTCTGCTGAGCCGGCTCCTGGCAGGACTCCACCTACACATGCACTACTTAGGCATCTTCCTACGTCCTTAAGCCTAAGGGACCTGCCAAGAGAGGGTGCCGAAGACAGAGGAGAATGGCCTAGGACTGTGTGTGGGTGCTAAACATGGCACTTCAGACATAAATTTATGAGGAGAAAACTTTGAGTACAAAGATGACTCAAAAGGTTTCAGAATGTGTAGATACGAAGCATAGGCTGATCTGTAATGCCACAGGCTCTCACCCACAGCGAGCCTCGTGGGCTGATGAGAAAACTGTTTGGACTGCTAGGAAACTTCAAAAGCTGACACTCTGACGTTGAGGGAGAAGACCCCTTTTAGCCTTTGCTGTAGCACCCCCATCTCGAGCTGATGTTACATACTTCCCTGCATTCTGAAGCACCAGGCCTTGATGGCAGCACCTAGTAAGAACATTCCTTTGGGCTTGTGAAGCAGCAAGCTGATTCTCTGGAGAATGCACCATGAGAACTTAAATAGACAGCAGTTATAAAGGTTTTTTTTTTTTAAAAAAAAAAAAAAACAGGATGCTAAGAGCATAGCTTGGGGACAGTGTTGACCTTGGATTCAAGAGGCTCTGGGTTCAACTCTAGGACCATAAAAAAAAAATGGATTAAGGTTCTGGAACCTAAAATTGTATTGATGTCTTTCTCAATTTCTATCAATGGAAAATTGTTTTGTGACGCTGTGTAGAATGAATAGTTCAAAAACACTCTACTGAAAGTTTGCAAAGGCAAGCAAACCAACTGAGAATAGTAAGTGCCAGTCACACCCAATGGGGGCACTTTCCCACCGAGGTGTCTTAGTTGTGGTAATCGGTATGCGCTGTACACAGAAATTAAACGAGCAGGCCACTGAAGTGGCTCGTGGTGAAGGTGTCGCACAAGCCTAGCACGGGTGTGTTCAACCCCGTGCCGAGAGCCAGCTCCGCCAAGCTGTCCTCTGTCCCAAGTGTATGCCAGGGCACATGTGTTGCTCATAAACTGTGCACACACAATAGGCAGCACATGTATAAAAAATTTGATGGTCGTTGTTTACACTTGAATATATACAATTTTTATTTACCAATCAATGTTTTTCCTTTTGAGAACAGTCTTCCTGTGTAGGCTGAACTCAAACTCACAGAGATCCCCACCTCAACCTTCAAGGGCCGACTAATGACTGGCATTGCACTGGCCCAACCAAGTATTTTCAAACTAAAAAAGCAAAAAACAGTAGTAGCTAGAATTTCACATGAGTGCTGAGAAAAACCCTAAGATGAATGTTTTGTGATTTATTTCAAATGTTCTTTTTTGAAGGTCATATTGAATTACTATAGAAATATTAAACATTTTCTTTAGTTGAAGATGAGCTGGCAGAAACCAGCCTTTAATGTCTTTATGGACACTATGGACTTTATGAGACTTGGACATAAGTGGAGCTCTCAGAAGAACAATCGTGGAAATTGTGACCAGAGACTCAGACTTCAGGGAGACTAGAATGCAAAAGGACACTGTTGTAATGCCTAAGAATTATGTGCCCAATAGATGTGAGAATATGAAGGAAGGAAGAAAGGAGTTCTAACAAGCCAAATTTATAATGAAACCAGTTATTATTTATCATTCTTCTAAAAACCATGGTAAAAATGCGCTAAACAAAGGACATGTGTAAAGCAAATGTAAAACTTGAAAAAAATAAGAACTTAAATCTCTGATTCATATTTTCTGCGTAAGAAGCAGTGATTCTTTTTCTTCGTTCACGTAAGTCAGTAGAACTAGAAGCCATGGAGGCTCTGCAGCTTTAACCATCGCACATTCAGAAACAAAAGCTTTGCCCCCAGTGTTAGCTTTCGACCACTGAGGCATCACCCAAGCCTGTAGAGTCCCTGTGGAAACAGCCATCATCACCTTTTCTGAGGTTAATCTGTGTTTTCCATAGCACTGTCACTGTCAAGTTTCGATGACACTTGGTCATGGTGGAGCCCACTGGAGGATCTCATTTGTGAGGATGCCCGGAGCTCACAGCAAGTGAACAGGCTTGAAGTCCCTGAAACAATGCTTGCACACAGCTGGACCAGAAGTGGCTTTTAATGAAATACTTGCTACCGTATTTCCTCGCAACCTACAAGGGAGAGATGTGGGCTCCTGCTCACCGCGGTGACAACCTGCTTGGCTTTCTTTTGAAGATTCAGAGAAGCATCCAAGTCACACACAAAATGGTGCTGTGCCAATAATATTTAGCCATTTCAAGTGTGAAATGTGTGGACCACATGCTAGAAAAGGCCTCCCAAGGTGACCATGACCTATCTGGTCTACAGTGTGAATTCAAGGCCAGTTCGGGCCAAGTTAATAACCCTGTCTCAGAATAAAAATGTAAAATGAGTGCTGGGATTATCACTCAGCGGTCGAGCCCCGGTCCATGTGTGAGGCCTGTGTGTCCAGCCCTCGGCGTCACAGAAAGAAAAAGGATAATGTCACCCTGCCCCGACATGCTGTAAGGGAGGCGAGTGGACAAGCATCACGGCTGTGGAAGGCTCTCAGCATCGGTCCATGAGGCACAGAAATTCTTTATTGCCACAGGAAGCAAGTGCACTCATCATCTTAAACAGAATTCACACAACAAAGGATAGATAACACACACCTGGGGAGACATGGTCCCTTGGATGATATTGGCTGTAATACTGAGGTAACCAATTGACCCTTTTCAGTGAAAATATCTTAAACAAAATGAAAAAAAATTCACTAGTTATAACATCTAATTTATATATACCATTCAAATAAAAATATATATTATTTGCTTTAATGTATAGCAAGTTTAATACATTAGTGTTTACAAAATAAAAACTGTATTCTACTGAAATTTTTTTGTGCTTCTTTTTCTCTAAGCTTGGAAGTCAGAAAAGTAGGTTACTTAAGGAAACTAACTTCTAGATTTAAAGATGCAGGTTCTAGGTCCAGGAAAGACAGACAAACGCCAGCTGGAAGATCACCGCATCTTTTAAAACTTGCATGTTAAAATCTACAAACCTGAACTGTAAGACACAATTTTTTAAAAAAAGGACCACAAAAATGTCTCAAAATAGATTACAGAATACAGGAAATGGTCCACGAAAGTACCGGGATACTGACCAGTGCTGTGGCTAATATTAAAAACGGAATGTTCTATTTAAATGGTATCACCTAGCTCTACTTCACAGCACACTGTGAAACCACAATAGTCAACACCAAGGTAGCAACAGGGGTCAAGGTCCCTAAGATACTTCTTAACAGACAAAAATGCCGTGTTCCAACAGAAACCTGTAGGAAGGGGAGAAAGCCTTTTGATGGTGTAAAAGTTCTTTACTGGTGTTTCTACTTTAACACTCTTCTACAGGTCGGAATGAGAGGTGACCATGTGACAGTGATTAGAGACTCTGGTGTGGACATCTCATCTAACCTTTGGTCAACAGAGTTCAGCAGAAGAGATCAGGAACTAATATTTATTACAGCCGTGGTCTAAAGCAGAACTAACAACAACACACACTCCATGTCAATTCACCCATGTCATTACCATCTTTATCGCATTTAGGGTTAACTTACTGTGCCTTAATTTACTTAACATACTCTGAAACATCAATGCTTAAGCCAAGGCTTTTACACATTAGCCCATTTATGTCAAGGCTTCTGCCCCACTTTCTTACATCTTGAGCAGCTGTCATGAATGTAGCCTATCTCATCTTAGAACTATTAGTCCAATTTTTAATTTGTGCATTGATTAAACCAATGAAAGTGGTATTATTTAGTGAAGGCTACACATTTCCTAGTAACCAAAATCAATTTTAATCAAGTAATAAGTACATTGTCTTTTCCTTGGTGTAAACTGCGTATTTGTCCTCCATCTTTCTCCAGTCGCTGCCACCGTGCCAATAACTACATCGCTTAATCTTTCTTTTTATGACTGCAAAAGTCCTAAATGTTGATGAGTAACATTTACCGTAAATACACTTAAAGTAGACAACAAAATTTCAAGTAAAAAGAATGGTATCCACATCTATTAGACCAAAAGGTCTCAACACCTAGATTTGCTTCTATAAATTACACAGACACATTGTACATTCTTAAATAGTGAATGCCTACAATATTGAGCCTTTCCACATGAACAACGTACACAGGAAGGTAATGGTCAGTGTTTGTTACATTGCAACGCTCTCTTGATTCCCTCCTCTGGGGCTGCGGCTTTGTCCCAGTTTCCACAGACGACTGTGTGAGTTCTTACGCTTTGGCTATGATCTGTTTGAGCTGAATGAGGCAACACTGGTTATTAAGGCTTATTCTATGATGGAGCATTATCCTTGAATCTGGTGCCATTTCCAGAGAACGGTGGGAGAATCTCAGCTATCTTGAGTCGTCAGGCTCTGTTTTAATAACTTTCTTTTCCAAGGTAAAAGCAGAGTGAGGGTAGTCTTTTAAGATCCCAAGGCTCTCTGCATAAAACAAAACCAGAAAGAGTCAAGTTATTAACCCTTGCCTTCACAGCAAATATTATTAACTATTTACAATTGTGAAATTTCACATGGAATTGTATTTACAGACTCATGGTTAAAAACATGAGTTCTGGCTGAACACGGTAGTGATGTATTCCCAGGACTCAGGATGCTGAGACAAGGGGATTGCTTCAAGTTCCATGTACGTCTGAGCTATGTGGAGAGTACCCAAACGAAAAACAAAACCAAACCCAAAACAAACCAGTTACATTTAAATCCCAACTAGCTGTAAGTTAGTGTGAGTGAGCTGAACCTTCATGCCCTTACCTCTAAAACGAGGGAAATCTGCCCACAGAGTAGGGCAAGGGATAAACACGAAATGCACATGAATAAACAGACCTTTTAAAATGCTTGGTGCACTGTGGTATAGAATCAAACAGATCCTTCACATACAAATGTTAATAGATAAAATATTTACCACAAAATTGTGATTGCAATACATCCTCACTGCTAAAGATGAAACTATGTCTAAAAGTTCCATGGCACTGTAAACAGGGGTTAAGTGGGAATAAAGAATGAAGAGTTTACGTTCCTAAGTAAAGGTCCCATGGAGTTTTAAAAGTTATTTGAACAATGTGAAATGCAATCTTTACATAATGCACTAATAAAGATATATACACATAAATACATTATATACATGAAAACATGTGGGCTAATACGCATACATGAAACACACACACACACACACACACACACACACACACACACACACTCTCTCTCTCTCTCTCTCTCTCTCACAGATCCTTTGAAAGGGCCATAGAAAGCAAACCAACATGTCTGTCTACCCTATCTGAACACAGGTAGGTAATCCAATGTATGTAGGCAGCCTCTCTATACAGAAAGAGATTTAAATTGCACTTAGGAGTAAGAAAAACAGCCACAATGCTTGAATTTTTACCAGCTGCGCATCTCACACTCTCTTGTTCATGGCTTACAATGACCTGTGAAGTATCCACTTTACAGAGGAATCCATGAGAAGCATGGAGAACGAATTCCAGGTCACTTGGTCTTACCACATGGAATCTGTGTCATTTCTACTCATTTTTTTTAAAAAAAGAAAACATTTTTCAATGGACTGACACTGGGCATATAAAAACCACACTCCAGACAGGCCCCATGTTCAGAAGTCACTGGCCACCGTGAATCAGACTCCATGGGGTTTTGTTCTGTGAGTGTGGGGTGGGGGTGGGCTTTTGTCGTCTTCTTCTTCTTTTTTTTTTTTTTTTTAAGAGAAAGAACATCAAGTTGTGTGAGTAATGAGGTAGGGAGGATCTGGGAAAAACTGAGAAGGGAAGGGCATGATCAAAATATAGCGTATGAAATTCTCAAAAAATAAAAAAAGTTTAAAAACTAAAATTAAATCTTAAAAAGAAAAGCAAAAACTCTTTTTTAGGTATTCCTTTGTTCTGCTCTATGTAAAATCCCAGCTTAACTATCTCCATGTAGCAGAGATACCAAGTGTGTCCCCACGGTGACACAAAGTGTAACCAATGTAACTGCAGGATTTCTTTTATGTAGGGTCTTTGAAGCAATATGAGTTTGTGGAAAGCATGTTAGTTTGTCAAGAACTTGGAAGAAGAGCTTGCTTTTTCATATTGGTGAAAAGAGGAGACCAATTTGCTATCACTTGAGGACAGTTTCATTGGTCAACTTCTTTGACAGTCCATGTGAAACAGTGGATTGAGGGTCACAAGGTACAGGACAGAATTTAGCACAGCAGCCTTTTCTGCCTCTGGAAACATGAACAGAAAGATGCAGGCTGTCTGGACAACTTCCTAGTTAATCCTCAATCCACCATCAGCATAAAGTCCTGTTCCTACGACTTAATGTACAAATTCAGCAAACTGTCCTGCCTGGTCTCAGCTGCCCCATCTCTAAAACCAAAGACCGTGATCAAGTGATTCCTATAGTTACTTTTACTCAAAGGCTGATTGACACCAGACTCTCCTAAGCGGTGCTGGCATCTACTAGCCAATGCTGTGCGATTCATTTTACCATAAAACTGCACCCTAAAATGCACCTATCTGCATGCATAGTCAGGTTCTGGTACACAAGGCTTTCTCAGCAAGAGACCAGGTGTGGAGCCCACCTGTGTCATATCACAGTATTGTCAGAAAAGAAGAGCCAGTCTAACTCATCCTAACCATTTATTATTCAGCTTAAACTAGCTACAGGCTGCCATCCATACAATGGCTTGTCCAGTAGTCTGAACTCCATGAGTCTTCCTTGTCATTCCTTACAATACGAAACTCTCAAAGAGGCTGGCTAATATTCTGGTAATCTATGATTTCCACTGTTCAGCAGAACTAAGGGAATGTCACCCAGGTTTTCTCCGATCGCAGACACTGCATTCTCACCTGATGAGTGGGACTTGGCCTCACTGGAGTAAAGTCTGCTCAGCTCCCCATCGACCACAAAATGATGGGGCTGTCTGTTCTGTACATCAGGCATTCGGAGATTCAAAGGTCGTTCTCCTAACGGGAAGGAGAGAAGGAAGGAAGAGAGAGAGGGAGGGGAGGAGGGAGGAAGGAAGGAAGAAAGGAGAGAAAAAACAAAGTAACATTTAAAACATTCCCAGTGTTCTTTATCATTTATTTTCTGTTTGATTTCCTAAATAAATGTTCACAGATTGCCGGAACACACCTTATGAAGAAGGAGACATGTCAGGAGGCACGGAAACACTATGCTAACTGGGGAAAGACTTTTGAAACAACTTGGGAGGGAAACAGCAAGTCTTTGATGCTGAAGAAACAAACCGCTGGGGTATGGATAGAGCTAGGATGAACCAAACAAGAGACGCACATTTCTAGAAGCTCTCCAGCACTCACTGTATTAACACAGCTCCTCTGTAAGACATTTTCCTTAACACTGTACCCATGGACTAAGGCACGCTGTTACCGAACCACACATTTAAAAGGGAAGACAGAGCTAGGCAGTGGTGGTGCACACCTTTAATCCCAGCACTCAGGAGGCAGAGGCAGGCAGATCTCTGTGAGTTCAAGGCCAGCCTGGTCTACAAAGCAAATTCCAAGATAGCCAGGGCTACACAGAGAAACCCTGTCTCGGGGGAGAAAAGAAAAAAGACAAAAAGAAAAAAAGAAGAAGAGAGGCAGAGATGGCTTCAGGCCAATTATAGTTTTGTTTTTGTTTTTAAGCACAACCCATGAAAAATTAACGAGTGCAGATACAGTAAAATGCTTTATAAACTGCATTATATTATCCATCACAGCAAGTTATGCTAGCGTCATAAATCAAGCTCCATCAAATCTTTCATAATTGTGATTGCTTGACCATTAACTCTTAGAACAGAGAAATTAAGACCTCAACTAAAATGTTTTTGTCATGTTTTAGAGGAAAATCTTTCTTTCACTCTCATGTCAGGATCTAGGGCTTGCTAACATGCTATTCTTATTTGGATGGGGAAAAAAAAACAACCTTTGGCAATACACATCATCCAAGGGATTAACATCCAGAACATATAAAGGAGTACAAGAATTAGTCACCCAAACCTCTAACCTTCCAATTAGTAGCTGTACTAATGAAATGATTAGATAACTCTGAAAAAAGAGGAAAAGAAATACACATACTCCCCATATGCTTAAAGATGGCTCAACATTCTCAGCTATTAGGTAAAAGCAAATGAAAATTGAAATTGCTTTGAGATTCTGCCTCACCCCGGTTAGAACGGCTAACATTGAGAAAACAAATGCCAACCAATGCCAGAGAGGATGCAGGGCAAAGATCCCCACTCACTGCTGGCGAGAGTGGGCACTGGTGCTCCCAGACTACTGGGAACTAAACACAGAACCACCATCTAACCCAGCTCTACCGCTCCTGTGTGTATGTCTGCAGGGAGCCAGACCTCCTACCCCAGAGACATGCACACACTTGGCTGGTGCTGCACTGCTCACAAGGGCTGAGACATCAGCCAGGCCCAGGTGTCCACCGGCAGATGAACGGGAAGGAACACAAGGCACAGACGCACAGGCGAGTTTTATTCAGCCGCAAAGGAAAGTGAAATGGTAACACTTGTAGGAAAGCAGATGGAATGGGAATCATTATATACTATGTTAAGTGAGATAAGCTAAATTTGGAGACAAACACCACATTTTCTTTTGTCTGTTGGACCTAGGTGTGTGTGTGTGTGTGTGTGTGTGTGTGTGTGTGTGTGTGTGTGTGTGTGTATGATCAAACAAGAAAGGAGGCAATGAGCTGGGAAGAAGGGATTTTAGGGGAGGGCGAGGGGAAGAAGAGGGTAATCCGACACTGACATGAATGGGGCCATGGGAGAGAGGAAGGTTCTGGGCAGGAGGGTAAACAGAACCCAGTCTGCATGGAATGCAGGAAGGTAAACAGAACCCAGTCTGCATGGAATGCAGGGGGGTAAACAGAGGACAGTCTGCATGGAATGCAGGAGGGTAATCAGAGCACAGTCTGCATGGAGTGCAGGGGGGTAAACAGAACCCAGTCTGCATGGAATGCAGGAGGGTAATCAGAGCACAGTTTGCATGGAATGCAGGAGGGTAAACAGAGGACAGTCTGCATGGAGTGCAGGGGGGTAAACAGAACCCAGTCTGCATGGAGTGCAGGGGGGTAAACAGAGGACAGTCTGCATGGAATGCAGGAGGGTAAACAGAGGACAGTCTGCATGGAATGCAGGAGGGTAAACAGAACCCAGTCTGCATGGAATGCAGGAGGGTAAACAGAGGACAGTCTGCATGGAGTGCAGGGGGGTAAACAGAGGACAGTCTGCATGGAATGCAGGAGGGTAAACAGAGGACAGTCTGCATGGAGTGCAGGGGGGTAAACAGAGGACAGTCTGCATGGAGTGCAGGAGGGTAAACAGAGGACAGTCTGCATGGAATGCAGGAGGGTAAACAGAGGACAGTCTGCATGGAGTGCAGGGGGGTAAACAGAACCCAGTCTGCATGGAGTGCAGGGGGGTAAACAGAGGACAGTCTGCATGGAGTGCAGGAGGGTAAACAGAGGACAGTCTGCATGGAATGCAGGGGGGTAAACAGAGGACAGTCTGCATGGAGTGCAGGGGGGTAAACAGAGGACAGTCTGTATGGAGTGCAGGGGGGTAAACAGAGGACAGTCTGCATGGAGTGCAGGGGGGTAAACAGAACCCAGTCTGCATGGAATGCAGGAGGGTAAACAGAACCCAGTCTGCATGGAATGCAGGGGGGTAAACAGAGGACAGTCTGCATGGAGTGCAGGAGGGTAAACAGAACCCAGTCTGCATGGAATGCAGGAGGGTAAACAGAACCCAGTCTGCATGGAGTGCAGGAGGGTAATCAGAGCACAGTCTGCATGGAGTGCAGGGGGGTAAACAGAACCCAGTCTGCATGGAATGCAGGAGGGTAAACAGAGGACAGTCTGCATGGAATGCAGGAGGGTAAACAGAACCCAGTCTGCATGGAGTGCAGGGGGGTAAACAGAACCCAGTCTGCATGGAGTGCAGGGGGGTAAACAGAACCCAGTCTGCATGGAGTGCACCATCAAAGCATTACTTTGTGTGAACTTGAGGCATTTTTTAAAAGATGGATTCTTACTTGGAATGAGGAGATACCAAGAGTGGTAACTCCTACCTGCTAGAAAGTGAACAATACATAAAATAAAACAATATGAAAATACTGTCTTCCTTTGGCTGTTTAGCAGTATTTGGGACCGCAGGACCCATTTCCAGGTTTACACGGCATGCCTCTCTACCTGGCCTCTCTACCTGAAGCTCAGTGGCACGTGAGCAGCGATGTCTTCTGAGCCGCTCTGCCTTCTGGGCTTAGAGGCGTGCCTGGCATACAGAAAATACTTCAAAAAATCCTCTGAACGAGTGAGTAACAATGACTGGGATCTTCTTCATGCTGAAGACATGAGAAAAGAAAAAGAATTTTCACAGTAAAAACACTCATGACTTGCTGAACTCTCTAGCATGGACTGTGTTCTGTGTTTTAGAGATAACTACCACGTCCTCTTAGGAAACAAATGTTACACCATTTAAAGAAAGATGTTATGATCATTTTGAAAAGGTGGGGGTGTACCTCAGTGGAAGGCCCTAGGTTCAATGCCTGGCAAAACAAGGAAACAGATTCCATCTAAGAACTGTCTTTGATGAACCTGTTTTTTTTTGGGGGGGGGAAATGGCCTATAAGCTCACACCCCCATCCTGACCAACCTCTACAAGACACATGTGCAAACCTAGTATAGGAATGATAAAATTTAAGGATTTCAGAAATGAAAATGTACGGGATGAATACTTTCCTTTGAAAAGGAACTAGTTAAAAAAAATGGATTTTCACAGGGATAAAATAATCCCTTCAAAATACTGATTTAAATCTAATCCGTTCTCCCCATTTCTCTGTGAAAGGCGCACGGTGCTGGCTCGAAGGCCGGGTCACTGCAGGGGCGCACCTTGTCCGTCGGAGCCATCGGAAGGCAGGCCGTCCGGGCTGTGCTCTCCGGAGCTCTGCCTGTAGAGCCCAGCTGTCAGCCTCCTCTCCTGCTGCAGCCTCTCGTAGCTGGCCTGGGCACACAGCAGCTCCATCTGCTTCGCCATCCCCTTCTCAGCCTGCTAGAAAGTAAAGCAAAAATAAAACCAACAACCACAGCATCCTAGACGTCTTAATAGCTTAAAGTTACCAATTTCAGACTCCGGCAAATGTATTTAGTATTTATTAAAATGAGCTCACGCTTCCTGTGGTATGCTTGCCTCCATAAATATGAATAAATGTCTGCGTCATGTGAGATACTGAGTTTGTTCAAAAGGTTGTCTTTTCAGTCCCATAAAGAGAATCCCGTGTGAGCTCAAAAACAACATAACCTTCACTTTGTTTTCCAAGGTCGTGGGTCTTTTAAAGGATTTCCCTTCTTTCTTTCTTAAAAAAAGAAAGAAGAACTCAAGAGCACCAGCAACATCTGCTGTCAACTACACTGAACACAGGGTGAAATCCTGGCATTTTATTTTAGGATCTGGCACTATCCAGACTCTGCTGATGACAGCCTGCCTGGAGGAGAAAAGGTGTAAAACGGCTGTCTAGAGGAACAAGACAAACACACCTCCCACCAAAATTAAACAATGCAAATTATGCAGAGCAGCATCCATGCCGGCAAGGATCTCTGCCTCCGCCCCAGAGAGAAGCGGCATTTTTCCCCACCAGGCATAAACGGACATGTTTAAAATACAAGGCTGGTGTGTGTGACATATAAAGTCATCTCCGCATGTATTCCAGAAGCTCCTTTTGTATGCACCGTTCTAAATTACTTGCCTGTGGTATTCAAAGCAGCGTATCTATGACATTTGCCAAGGAAGTAATAGTCAAAATGCAGATATGATTCATTAACATGTTATGTAAAAGTACTATAAGGATCCTGCTATATAAAATTGGTTACAAAAGTTATGATTCACAATTTTAAAAATCAATAGATGGAACACAGAATGAATTAAATAACTAGAAAGAATGCCCATCCTACTTTTCTAAATGTGCACAAATCAAATCAAAGGTAACAATAACCTCATTTCACTTGAAATTTAACCCATTAACCGATGGCATTTCAGCGGGCAGTTCCGAGAGGGAAACAGCCTTTACCCTCTTCTCCCCAGTGACCAGGACTGGCAATACTCCATGTGAATGTAAACAGCTCTGCGGTGCTGTCTAAAAGGGGCACTCACACATGGACTTTGGAAATGTCCATTTCTGAGCACAGACATAGTTAAAAATTCACTATAATTTGGGGGTGGGGGATGGCTGATGCAGCACAGCACAGGCTGGACAAGCCTGAGAAGCCACGTTCAAACCCCAGCACCCGCATGAAGAGCAGAGCGTGGCGGATGCACTGTGATCCCAGCACTGGGGAGGCAGAGCTCAGTGGATCCCTGGGGCTTAGCAGCAGCATAAACACGATGGAAGGTGGACGGCTCCTGAGGAATGACACCCACGGCTTCCCTCTGGCCTCTACAGACAGGTGCACACGTGTACACACACCTATACCCACACAAACACGCACTCCCTCACATATATACAGGAATTAATAAAATTATCCAAAGCCACACACTAATTTAACAATTCCTCAGTGAGGCTTTAAATGAGGTAAGAGTTACAATGTCGACAATATGCGACTGAGATCTTGTGCGACTTTACCTCAGAATTGTGCTGTACACAGCCATGCTGAGAATAAAAGAGAATGTCCCATTTCCTACAAGTAAGTAATGTCTTATCAGATTCTGTTCATGAACCAAATGAAACCAAGTCGTTCCTGCCACCGGACAGATACAGCTGTGGAGAAGTCATTTTAACAATAACCAGAGAAGGACTCAATCCTCAAAACCCTCAATCTGAAGCAGCCCCGTCTTCAAGCCCACAGCTGTCTGCACGAGGTGGGCTGGTTACCTGGGAATTGAGTTCTGCAAGCCCCTCGCTCTTGGCTCTGGTCTGCTGGAAGAGCGTGTGCACCGACTCCTGGAAGTCTGGAAAGCCGTCCTGTGGGGCAGATCACAGGGCCTCAATACCTGGACTCTGTTATCACATGAAGCACAAACAACACTTCATCTTCAGCAGTGATCGGCTGAGGCCACAGAGCACGCCAGTCTTAGGCCACCATGCCTTGTGTTCTGCAGCCAACCACAAATGAAGAACATGGGAAATGCAGTCATCACCGTCACCAGCAAGTGAGCTCTGTGACCACAGGGATGACAACCGACATTGCAGCCAGCATCCGACTCACCATCTGCTCACACCGGACACTTCAGAGTGTCCCAACTTTTCCTGATTTCTGGTTTTGTGACAAGCACTGTGAAATATTTCCATGGAAACAGCATTTTCCTACAGTTTCAACAACCCAGTAGAAAAAACATGAAGAGGCAGAACCCTCCACCAGGACATGACCCTTGCTGTCCTCTACCTCTGTCTGCAGTGGGTCTCAACCTTCCTGATACTGCGAACCTAATACAGTTCCTCACGTTGTGGTGACCCCCAACCATAAGATTATTTCATTGCTACTTCATAACTTAATTACTGTTATGACTCATAATGTAAATATCTGTTTTCTTATGGTCTGAGGACACCCCTGTGAAGAGGGGCCGTGACCCCTAGGTTGAGAACCACCTGTTAAAGCCCTCCATTGGTTCATCTGACCTGGCTAGCACTGGGGACTGCTGGGCTTTTAAAAATATTTCTTTAGTCAATTTATTTTTGTTTTGACATCCCAAAAATAAACTGTATACGTTACAGCTGCCCAAGCTTCTGTGTTACTGTGACTCCTACTGCACTACAGTCCAAGGGGCAGCTTTAGAAATTCAATAAATAGTCCCATCGCCAGGTGTTCCCAAGTATTTTTTGGTTGCTTGTTTGTAATCCATCTGGAACTACCTTTGCTATGTATCATGTGGTAAAGACCTAAAGTAAAAGAAACGATTTTTAAATTGCCAACTTGAATTTCCTGGTACTGTCCAGTGACGGGCCGGCCGTGGGGACCGGCCAGACCTCCAGTCCCTGCCCTCCAGTCAGTCTCCTTGCGGGGAAGACAAGAGAATCTATCAGAGAAGATGAGAAGACCAAGCAGGAAGGGGTGATGCCTTTAGCACGTGACTGCTGTAAGCAAAAACAACAGTAGATTCCACGCTTCCTGGACTAGGGTCTTTTTGGAGGGCATTCTATGCCCGGGCAACCCTTCAGCTACGTAGACTCAGGTCATGTGTATCTGGGTGAACCTACCCACCGTTTCCGAGTTCCTTTGAGCTGCTGTTTGCTGTTCCACATGAATACAAAAGCTATGGGCGCAACCGCAATGACTTTGGTAAAGCTGAGGAAGGCCGCCAAGGCTCTCCTTACAGAAACCTTTATTACCAGTGCAGCCTCCCCTTTGCTGGACAAGCTACATACTTCTAACACAGGGTTAACAATTAAAAAACCGAATTTGTTATGATAGCCGAGGAGAAAAAGATGCTGTGATGTAATACAATTTTTTACTTTGAGATATAAGATATTGGCTCAGAACGTTCTCCCATATGGTCTTTATGTGCCATGCTTTCAAATATTTAATCTACCAAATTAATTTACTAAATAACACCTAATTACCTATTTTTAATTTTAAAATGATTTTATTGTTTTGAGACAGTCTCATCCTACTGCCCAGGCTGGCCCCAGCTCACAATGTTCACAATGTAGCTCAGGCCGACCTTGAACTTACAACCTTTCTGCCTTGGCTCCTGAGGGCTGGGATCAAAGGCACCACCACCACAATGAGCAAATTATCTGTTTGTCTGTTTGAAGTCAGACATGAAATAACATGATTGGTGGTAGAAAGTAAGTAACTCTGACACTGTGAGACCACTTTGTGTACCTTCCCATCCAACAGTACTCCTTGAGTACTGAAGACACTGCCTCTCTAGCTCCCACCCCGATGTGGAGGGATGTATAGACCATGATCAGTGGGTGAGCTACAGCCAACTTTATAGAGGAGCATGAACATATACTGTTTTCTTAGTTATTCCATTTTTCTTCTAAGAACTCTTTTTACTCCTAAAGCTCCAGCCTCAACTTGAACGAACCTTCCCTTAAGCTCAAGGTAGTGGACTTGGAACAAGGAAGAATCTCCAAGAACCGCTTTGCTGGCTTGCAGGGGCCCGGACTGTTCTGGTGCCCACTGCACAGGCATTTTCTACTTGGCCCTCACAAATGATGCTCGGTTTCCTGGAGTCCATAGCAATAGACACTAGGTTCAACCCATGCATCCCTAACATGAAGCGCGATGTGAATAAGCATCTGTTACAGCTGTTGTTCATGAGAACTGACTTCATCTCTATGATTTGTGCTGGGTTTGAAATCTAATCCTGTTGCTGTTTCTGGTATGCAGAGCAGACTGTTTTGCCACTGGGCATATCGTCCCATCTGTAGCAGGGACACTATAGCAGCCATGAGGCTAATTTATACAATTATTTTTAGAGGAACAAATAAGGCATAGACAATACTTAGCTCGGTGCTCGGCACACGGGAATTATACTCATGAAGAGTGTTTCTGCCATTTAGACTGTTCAACCAGATAGCTACCAGGCTTAATCAAACTAAAACAGCCCAGTGCAGTTGTGTCTTAGGGATATTTACACAGTATAGCTATCTGAGGATGAGTGGGAACTACATACTTAACACTACAACCAGCAAGCAAATCCTGGGGATATTGGTAGGGGGTACAATGGTGAAAAACAGTGGAATGGAAATGCAGAAGTGCCTCTCGGACAGGGACCCGGAACACTGGGGAGGCTCCCCAGACGGCATGAAGCTTCAAGGATGAGAATTCCTCAGGAAAAGACAGCAGCTTATAGAGAGGCTTGAAGGCAAAACCAAAAGGCTGCACAGCACCGTTTTATTATAGTTCCTGTAAGAAATGCTCCAAGGAAGAGAGCAGCAGCAAAGCCAGAGATGCACGCCCAGATTCTGTGGCCCGTACACCACACGATACCTGAATCTTAAAGAGATGACGTAAATACTCTCCTCAGTGTAGAGTGACACTCTCAGAAGACCCGATTTTAGAAAGGCCACACTAAACACAGCCGAGACTAGTAAATGCCTCTGGTGAAGACGGAACAGAGTCTGGGGGTGTGGAGGGATGCTCACTTCAATAAAGGCTGCAAAGCCAGGCATAGCTTGGTAGGGGAACTAGAAAATGGATGGATTCGGTCAGAGGCACGACTTCCCTGCACTCAAACCAGATAAGTAGGTGTAGTGAGCCTGGACAAAGGGATGAGGTCAGGGCTGGAGACTCAAGAGCAGTCACCTGCTCAGCGCTCAGTAGCAGGCTGTGGGTGGAGCTGCTGGGGCCCCAGATGCCCCAACACCTCAAACACTGTTTGAAGAGGCTTGAGAAGGAGGAAGAGGCTCGCCAGTCTTCTCCGGTTAGGACCAGATGTGTGGTCTCAGCAAGTCAACCTCATTATTCACAGCATTTCCAATTTTTCCACAGAGATTACATCACCTGCTTTGTGGGCCCGGGGGTGGGGGGGTGGGGGGTGGAGGGGGAGATCTGTGGGCATAAAATGAACTAATGCAGATGGCACATCTTGTCACAGAGTGCCTTCATGGTCAGGGCTATATTCAGCCACGAGAACACTGCAAAGCTGGGCAGGGGACCTCCAAACTCTGCACGTGAAAAGCTTTCTGGGAAGTGGGTGGTGCTCCATTGTTAATAATGAGAGAAAGAAGCTATCTGGAATGGATGACAGAGAAACCGAAGAGAGAACATCCCAAGACACTGGGACGCTGGTAGAGGAATAGGTTCGTCTCCCTCACTGTGTTTGGTTCAGGACTTATTCTGGGTCTCTGTGGCTTTCTTCCTAGGCACCAGCTGTACCATGCTATGAGCAATTTATCTCCATGTCACACTGATGACTGCTGCCATTAATCACTGCGTTCCCTTGGTGATGAGATTCTGGGTCTCAGCACTGAGAAAATAAGATGTATGTTTGGAGGCTGTTCATGACCTAATTAGTCTCACCCCTTTGGTCCCCACCCTCGCCGGCGAGCTGTTTTAAACACCGCCCAGCTGTCCCGGAGTGATGGGTCGCGGCAGATGTTCTTAACCCCACAAGTGCATTTTCCCTTTCTCTATTCACGCTTTCCGTATGAATAGCAGATTGTGCCGCTTCCGCCTTTCTGATCCAGGGAGGAGAGCCCACGGCAGGCTCACCCGCCTTCATTTCACAAGCTTAGTCACAGTGTAGGTGGATACGCTGACCCTGCCCCGCCCCGCCCCCCTGGAGCGGCCGGCAGATGTTTCCTCTTTCTTGTTCAAACCCAGCTCTCGGGCTCTCTGGGCTCCATGAACAAATTTACTTCTTCCTCTCAGTTGCTTCTGTACTCCACAGGGACAGGAGAGTCGTCGCCTCTCACTCCTGTCCTGCGTCTAGCAATTCCGGTGAAAGAAAATGAAGGAGTTTCGACACAGAGCAGACAGTCCGTCCACGCAGGGTTCCACCTCCCTCCCTAAGACGCTCTTGTGACACTGTCATTACTGGAGATAATGACAGTCTGTTCAAGGAACCTCGTGTGTTCCTAAATCACAAAGAAACGTTACCCACTGACTCTACTTTTAACCAGTATTTTAGATTTTTAAGCAAAGACCAGATAGCCAGGGATTCTGGCTCCCAACTCTTCATGTTCTATGATTAGTTGCAAGGCCATCTTGCCTTGTCGTAGGCAGAGTATAAATAAATCAGACTAACTTTTACGGGTACACTCTATCTTTCCCACACACCTTCTATGCCCATTCTAAACAGCAAGTGTATCACACAGTACTCTCTTTCATATAAATATATTTTGTAGTTACCACTGTTAAACTTTTTTACTAAGAACTTACAGTAGTTTACCAGGCAGCCGGCCTTGGATTAAAAAATAGTAATTACCATTCCTCTTCTTCAGAGACCACCAGTCCCGTACACCCATTTCCCTTTGCAACCACAGAGCGGAAAGTTCTGAGCCCAACAGTGCTTTTCTGTGGCGGTGGGGTGTTTTGTGGACGCTCATTAGCACCCAGAAAGGTACTGTTTGGAGCTCATGTGTAAAGTATAGGCTGGAAACCCTGACTCTGTCACTTATCAGCAACATGGCAGCTCTGGGTCTGCCCTGGCTGTCAAATGGACATCGTAAAGCATACACAAGGAGGTTTGTGATAAATGTCCAGCAGGGACTGGCATATAATAGCCTGAATTAGAAAACCATCATTGTTATGACTGTCCCACAGCTGGACGCTCTGGGGTCCCGAGTGACAAATAAGAATGAGAGCACACAGTTCATCCTCAGTTAAGCTGAAGGTGGGTTCACTACAGTTGTTCACTGCTGCGGAGTGCTACCAAGCCCGACTTTCTAACAGACGGGGCTTGGAGAGGGGCTCTCCCTGGAGGTCCACTTCCACTGGGGCCTCCCCCGAGGCTCGCCCAAGCGGGAAGGGTTTCTCTCTGTGACTATCTTATTTAATCTCAAAACTGAAGGAACAATGCTCAAAATCTCTACATATTTTAAAGTCTAACACACCTTGTAAGGGCATTGTAATGGTAAAAGGTACACCATTTAAGGGCAAAGGATAGGTACTTCTATACTGTATATGTTGACACTTGAGAAAATCTAACCATAGCTATTGTTAAAGGAGAAAAGTCAGGTGAGTACTTATGATTTACTCCCTCCAACCCTTCAAGTGCAGCAGAGGACACAGCATTTAGCGACAGGAAAAGCTCTGACTGCTCCTGGGCACAGCACTACCTTATGTACAGCCTAAGACACTGGTAACAGCAGGCAAAACTGTTTCCTTCCTTAACACGTCAAATTATTCTGATGTCACTTTGATCTACGGGACATCACATTTTTGTTGTTGTTTATTGCAGAAATATTCTGTTAAACGTGGAAACAAGTAAAGAACTTGTTTGTGTGCTTCCTGGCGGCTGGAAGAGATTTTGGAACAAAGGGAGAAAAGTAGTCGTCGCATTAATCTTGGCCTTAAGCAACTGGGAATCTGTCCCACATCTATTTTTATGTTACTATCTTCAAATATGGAATAAATCTAGAAGCACAAAAAAGTTTACTAAAGAGAGAGTAAAAGCAGACTCAAAGAGTTCTGAAATCTCTCTGGTTTCGGGTTTCATTATGAGGTCCTTTGTATCAGTCACACCTCCAGACAGTCTTTCTACCTGTTGTTTTTCTCCACATGGTCAGTGTTTTGTTGTCTTTGTCTTCCCCTCATACCAGCGGATCTTTGCGATGCCACCCTGAATGCCCACTGGCATCCCTACCTTCTTCAAGACCCAGCTCAAACACCTCCCAATGGAGTCCCCACTCACACCTCCTGCGGTCTCCCTCTCAGAGCTGCCTCATGGAAGACAGGCATCCACACAGGAAACAGATCCCACGACAGCCAATACTGTCACCCCAGGCTCAGCTTCCAGAAGCACATGAGCAGCTCCAACACCCAAGCCTGACTCAGAACAGAGCCAGGCTAGGCCTATGCCTGATCACAGACTGCAAAACGTTTCATGACACACGTTTTATGCACAGGACACACTCTGAAGAGACTGACGGTAATTCCTAGGTACCTTTACAAAACTAAGCAAAACCAACCAAACAACAACAGCAACAACACCACCAATAAGTGAATCATTGTCCTAAATTCAAGCTAAGGTTTCCAGTTGTTTCTAGGAACAAATTAGGAGTCTAGTGTGCACAGGAGCTCTGAGAGACTTGGGTTAACTAGTCACCGGCCTTGTTAGGAAGGATGAAAACTTTTACAGGAAAAGGCAACACTGATCGTTTTAATTCTGAATCGCAAACTATTCCAGTGGCTTTGCGACCCTAATAAAACGATGAGCCAACCATACAGAACTATTTAAATTATCTCCAGGGAGACGTATCTCAAGGAACTGAAAATTCACAGATAATGTAATAATCCAACACTTGAGTTTCCAAATACTGCAGAAAGAAGTGGCTTACGTTTCAGCTCAGGGCCCCCGAGAGGGTCAAGCAGCAGTATCAGCCACGACCACACATTTCAGTGTGGAACAGTCGGGCTGCAGGAAGAGCAGACTGAGTTATGACCACATGGAGGTCCAGGGCTGAAAAGAGACCTGGGTAGGCATCCCTGCTGGCAGCGGCCATCGATCCAGGGCTGAGTGCTCCAACAGCACAGGCTGGACAGGGTCTGCCTTCACCTGCTTTCTCCAGCAGCAGCAGCAGCAGCAGCAAGCCAAATCTACAAGGATCTTCTCCTTGCCATTATCTCGGGGTGCAGCATGGTTAAACTGTATAACCATCTCCCAACACTGCCCATCAGACAGTGTCAACAAACCTCCTGAGTGACACCTGAGGCTAACCCACCTCCAACAGGACTCTAAAGCGAACATCAGGACAGGCTGACAAATAGGAGCACAACTTCGAAGAGAACTGTCCCTTGGGAACAAAACGCTGATTTGAGAACTTTTACTCGAGGATAAAGTTTTTAGAAAGCACAGACTTATTCACAATCATTCACTGTTTTATCCCACAGCCGTTACTCATGCCTGTTCAGAGCGAACCAACGGTGTGAGCTCAATGTGGGTCGAAGGTACACCGGCAAGAGTCCCGTTCTTCTCTGGCAGGGCAGACCGGCCCTAAGTTAAACACAAACATTCAAGAATTCCAAGTAATCCTAAGTGCCATGAAACAAGCTGACAGGAGCCAGAGGGTGACCTGGGGCGCACAAGCCCCACCCCCGAACTGGAGGCGAGGAAGCCAGAAAGCTCGGGCATAACCCAGGGGTGGACGGTAAATGCTGCGCACACAGCTCGGCCAGTCTCTGCAGGCAGAACGGTGGGAACAGCAACGTGAGGCAGCAAGCTGGAGCCCAACTCTGAGGTTTCCTCACAGGGACAGAAAGCCACTGGGAGGGTTTAAGCAAGAAAGACTTATGTTTTCACAAGATACTTCTGGCTTGACACCAACACAGGACTCTGCCACACAGACACTAGGCAAGGATAACGCGGTGATGGGAAGTCAGCATTGTGAACCACAGCTTACCTGCTGGAACTTGAATTTAAATTATGGAGTAGACCATACCCCCACCTAAAAGGGGAGCTGCCCAATTACAACCTCCATCCTGCTGCGGACTAGCCTCAGAAGGGGTATGCAACCCAACCTGGGGAACAGCCGTTCTGAAAACAGTCTCTGCGTTCAAGAATCCCGAGAGAAGCACGGTCTTCCTACTCAGTTTTCACCTTACCACTTACAAGTTAAAATTACAGTAACAGTCTCAACCAGGGTTCCCTGAGAAACGATTTAAGTACAGCGGTGTTTCCACAACTGCCAGTTCCCTTGGGGGAACTCCTGAGTGGCTAGTGACGTAAGAGGGTGAAGAAGGACCACTTGACCAGTGAAGGCTTTCACGCCTGTAAGACACTAATCTGTAAGTCAACCTCTGATCCACTATCAATCTAGTCCATACAGTTTCCTTTTGAGACTCTCCTGGGGGAGAGGGGAGAGACGGGACAGGCGGCTCAGTGGTTAAGCACACATGCTGCTCTTTCCAAAGGACCTGGGCTCAATTTCCAGCCACCACATGGCAGCTCACAACTGGACGTATCTCCAGCTCTAGGGGATCCAAAGCCCTTTTACGGCTTGCATGGGCGCTGCACACTCGTGAGGCACAGACATACATGTAGACAAAACACCCACATGCTGTGGGATGGTCTGTATGTCAAGTGTGTTGCTGATTGGGCAATAAATAAATCACTGATTGGCCATTGGCTGGGCAGGAAGTATAGGCAGGACAAGGAGGAGAATAAAACTGGGAAGTGGAAGGCTGAGTCAGAGAGACACTGCCAGCCGCCACCATGACAAACAGCATGTGAAGATGCCGGTAAGCCACGAGCCATGTGGCAAGGTATAGATTAATGGAAATGGATTAATTTAAGCTGTAAGAACAGTTAGCAAGAAGCCTGCCATGGCCATACAGTTTGTAACCAATATAAGTCTCTGTGTTTACCTGGTTGGGTCTGAGGCTGTGGGACTGGCAGGTGATAGAGATTTGTCCTGACTGTGGGCCAGGCAGGAAAACTCTAGCTACACCCACACACATAAAATAAAAATAATGAAATCTAAAGAACATTTTTAAAAAACAATCTCCTTGGTTTGCTCACTGAGACTTACAGGTACTTCAGAGTAACAAAATTCTATATTGCTTTTAAGACTGTATAATTTTTTTTAACTAAACTGCGGGAGCTATTCTTTTTTGTCTGAACTAAGATTTTACATTAGTTTTGGTGATCTTACAAATGAAGCAAAACTTATGAGCATACAGATATATTACAGGCATTCATACCTCCACTTTAATTCTCTTTGGAGACAATTCATCTCTTTCACCACATTTTAAACCTAAAAGGAAGGGAGGAAGAAAAAGCTTGAGAAGATAACAAATTTTATTACTGAATGATCTCAGTCTGAAATGTTCCCTTGGAATACATAATTCTGAAACCACAACATGAGAAATGACATGCAGTAACCATTTACATAATGGAAGAGACTATCTCATCATTTCCAAGTTAATATTAGGGGATACGTAGACAACATTACATACTTTAAAAAGCTTCTCACTTAAGAACTCTACCAGAGAAAAGCACTATTTCATGACAATATAACAAAAAAAAGAAAAAAAAAAACAAAACCCAAAAATATCAAGGGAATGTGTCTCTTTACGAGTTCAGTAGGAACCGTTTAAGATAAATTGATAAAAATGGTTATTTGAACCGGGCGGTGGTGGCGCACAGCCTTTAATCCCAGCACTCGGGAGGCAGAGCCAGGCGGATCTCTGTGAGTTCGAGGCCAGCCTGGGCTACCAAGTGAGTTCCAGGAAAGGCGCAAAGCTACACAGAGAAACCCTGTCTCAAAAAACCAAAAAAAAAAAAAAAAAATGGTCATTTGAAATGAATGCGTAAGGCTGTATGAAATAAGATGTGTTGTGCCTGTCTCCCAACACTTCAGACATTCTTACCTGACTCAGTCTCCCTTCTGGGAGCTATCCCAGAGTTACGATAACATATCTACTACATGGCACCCATGAGTACTTAGGACATTCCCATTCTTTAAGCCACCACCTTGATATGTTCTTGCCAAGTAAATTATGAGAAGTCAATCTAAATTATATGTCACTGTAAAAAGACACTCAGGTGTAAAAAGTACATCCTGGACTAGGCAAGACACAATTTCACTTACTGTGGCATTATTTCCCAAAACAAAAGACACCCAAAAAGGCACAGTGCCAGTGAAGTTACGTCTTCTTACACAACCAGCACAGGAACCAGCTTCCTCACAGCCACCACCACGTCCGGCTGTGAGTGAGTGTGCACGTGTCTAAGAAGCTGTAGGGTCCTCAGCATCACACTCAGAGCTGAGGTCTGCGTGAGAGAATGTCTGCACCACGGCCAGAACACTCCAGCCCTAGAGTGGGGACACAGCAGGACCACTCAAAACCAAAAACGGCTTCGAGGATCAGGAGTCCCAGTGGTCACCACGTAGTGGACTGCATGGACAGACTGCATACAGCGTATTTATTTCAAACCCCAGAGAAAGGCTTTGGGATGTCTCCACCAAGAACACATGATAAATGTTTGAACAGGTAGGTTTAACAACAGATTTCAATATCATACAATGCATACATGATACAAGTATTCAAATACCAAATGGTACTCCCTGATACAAACATTTTTATGTTTTGAGGAGCCAGTTAAAAATAATTAAAAAAAAAATCTCTTTGAACAATGTTTTGGAACGTGACCACACTGTTTAATTCTGTATTGCTCCTATCCTACCTTCTCCGACACACTCATATTCTATCCATGAACGATGCTGCAAACTCTGCCCCTACCCATTCCCCACTTACCTGGTGGTCCTGTAAGTGTACTTGTAGGTGACTTCTCGAGAGACCTGCCTGGCCAGGGCAAACAGCTCATCTCTCCTCGTCAGCAGGGCATTGTCCTTCACACAGAGCTGGGCGGCCGCTTCGTTAACGGTCAGCTAAGCATCCAAAGGGAAAAAAAAAAAATCACAAGAATAAGCATTTCTACTTCATTAGATAATAGAGTGTTTCACTTCATGTGAGAAACTCACATGTTATAGGAAGAACCCCCCCCCCCCCCCCCCCCCCCCCCGTGATCCCCCATGTCAGGCGGCACAAGGGATAGCTGTCTTCTGGAGCCACGACAATTCCAAACAGCTATCTTGCTTTTACCTACTTGTATTCATTTATTCTGTATTTTTGACTAGGCAGGGGAGTTTATGAATGATAAAGAATTATTCTGCATCCCATTTATCTTATGGGGAAAAAAACCCCAAAATTTGATTTTTGAAATGGTGACAATCTTAGTTAAACACGATTATATACAGCTGGTGACATTTCTCGCCTGAACTGACATGAAAATCTCCGATGGCAACACTACTCAGATCACTTACACAGCAAAGTAATGACAAGTCAGGGTGGCAATGGAAGGTGACATCTCCGAGACTCACTTTTTATATTTACTTGATTCAATAATTCTTAAAATACTGTCATTGCTGGCTGATCAGACACCTGTACTAACACTTAAAATAGCAAACAGCACAGGAACTCGTTAATAAATCCGCATGTTCCCCACAGTTCTGTCAGGCAGACGCGGGGGACTGCCGGTGGATAAACCAGACTTCTGCTAGAAAGTAAGAAATGTCCTTCTTCACAGTGCGAGCTGTGGCAGGAAGAAGAGCTTGGTGCTGGCCAGACCTGGGGTTAATTCTGTTCCACCGCTCCCGGTGTGTAAGTCTGGACAAACAGAAGGCTATCTGCGAGCTTAACTCTGTCAGTGGGAAGACAGACCCCTCACAGGCTCTCACAGGAGGGAAGTGAGGAGCCACACCGGGTGTGAAGTTGCTGCTGGTGTCTAGGTCTTGTTTTGTTTTAATTAGAAAGTTCAGGATTTACCTTTTCCCTCTACCCAGGCATCTCACCTTTACTGATAATAACTTCTCTATTTCTCTACACTAAGACCTTTCAAGTCCTTTCTCATTTATATAATCCTGCACCTTTTCTTTTTTTACATTGGTTTATGACAGAAACTTGGCATATTTACATCACCACCTGATATGGGCTCAATGCACAGTAAATATTGTTGACTGACCAGTGAATTTTAAAATCCTTTATAACATCGTTTTTTGCTATACATATAAAAATGCCATTCCAGGAAAGAGCAATGCACTAACCCAACCTCATCCCAGCCCTTCAAACATTACAAGCAGAAAAGAACATTTATAAATATGCACCTTTGCATGCATATCTAATTATTGATTTGGCATAAGCTCCAACAAATGGACTTGTGAGACATAGAACACACTAAGATTTAATAAGGTTTTTTTTTTAAAGATTGATTTTTATTCATGTGTGTCTGTCTTGAGTGTATGTCACATGTGTGCAGAGGCCTGAGGAGGCCAGAAGAGGGTGTAAGGTCCTCTGAAGTTGTACACACAGGCTGCTGAGAGCCACCTGACTGGTGTGGGGAACTCAGGGTTCTAAGAGCAGCAAGCCTCCCTCAGACACTGAGCCACACAGCCTGCCCCTACTAACTTTTTATGTCCTACCACAATTTCCCTCTAGACAAACTTCTCCAAATAACACCACGTGGGGACACTCACGGGAGACTGTTCTAATTCCGCCCCTTGAGGCTTCCCATCTTTTAAAAAACTTTACCTACTTCATATACGTAAATGGCATTTGGTTTGGGTTTTCACTTACTTGACTGGAAATCAATCCTTTCCTATGTCTGAGTTATTTCTAAAATCTGTTGCTCGTGGCATGCCGGCTTCTTCTGTGGTGGTGTTTCATTTTCCTATAGACTCTAGGAATTACATTAACTTTGTATCATATGTGGCGTGGGTCTCTTTCTTACATTATCATTAGCCTTACAGCTTTTCCTTTGGATGTTGTCTTAGTTACTGTTCTGGTGCTGTGAAGAAACACCATGTCCCAGACAACTCTTACAAAAGAAAGCATTTAACAGCTTACAGTTTCAGGGGGTGTCTTAGTCAGGGTTATTATTGCTGTGCCGAAACACCATGACCAAAGCAACTTAGGGCAGAAAGGGTCTACTTCACCTACATTTCCAGGGAACAGTTCATCACTGAGGGAAGTCAGGACAGGAACTCACACAGGGCAGAAACCCTGCAGCAGGGGCTGATGCAGAGGCCATGGAGGGGTGCGGCTTACTGGCTTGCTCCCCATGGCTTGCTCAGCCTGATTTCTTATAGAACACAGGACCAGCAACCCAAGGATGGCACCACACACGGTAGGCTGGGCCCTCACACATCAATCTCTAAGAAAATGCTCTACAATCTTGCCTACAGCCCCATCTTATGGAGGTATTTTCTCAATGGGGGTTCCCTCCTCTCAGATGACTCTAGGCTGTGTCAAGTTGACATAAAATTGGCCAGCACAGAGGTTTAGTCCATTATCATCATGGCGGGGAGCATGTGGTATTCATGGCACTGGAGCAGTAGCTGAGAGCTATATCCTGACCAAAGGGCAGAGAGAGAGACAGACAGACAGACAGACAGAGACAGAGACAGGGAGGCACAAGCACCTGGGCCTGGCTTGGGCTTTTGAAACCTGAAAGCCCACCCCCAGTGACACACTTCCTCCAACAAGGCCACAGCTGTATGAGCCTACGGAGCCGTTCTTATTCAAACTACCACAGATGCCATGCATGGAAACTCTTCCTTCTCTAGAAACACGTACAGGTTCCTCTACTCAAGCCTACCTTACCTTTCCCATGTTAGTATTTAGTCCACCCAGAATGTGTTTTGGTATGTAGTAGGACACAAACATCTCACATCGTGTGTTTTGGTAGGTAGTAGGACACAAACATCTGATATGGTGTGTTTTGGTAGGTAGTAGGACACAAACATCTCACATCGTGTGTTTTGGTAGGTAGTAGGACACAAACATCTGATATGGTGTGTTTTGGTAGGTCTACCATTGTCCTTCCTCAATTCCCAACTGCACTGTAGTCCCTGTCCTAAGGACTGGTTTTAGTACAGACACAAGGCTGTCAGCCTGGGCTTCCACGGTAAGCTCACGGCTGAGCTAGGTGCCTCGGTGCCGCGGCAGGAAGGTGAGCAGCCTTCTTCCTCTTCCTTAAATTACCAACAAGGACCAGCTGCTTCCTCCAGGGTTTTCTTCTTCTTTGTCATTTTTTTGTCTTGTTTTTGAGGCAGGGTTTTATGTAGCTCGGGCTAGCCTCAAACTCTCTCTGTAGCAGAGGATGGCCTTGAACTCCCGTCCTCCTCCACTTCCCAGCACTGGGATTACAGGCATATGTCACCACACCTAGTCCCTGCTTTTGAAGGGCTCCATGTGACTGAGGTTAAAAGGGAAACACACTTTACAAAATGATACCAAGTGACCTGCAGGTTCAGCGTGCCCACTACAGTGACCAGGAGGACCCGTCTCAAACTGCTTTCTAAGTAGCCATTTTTATACTTGCAAATCTAAATTGCTGTGGAAAGTCCTTGATTACCAGTGAGATACCTGAATTACCCACACTCCAGAACTACCTGTTTAGGTACTGCCACAGAAAATCATTTTAACATACACTGGAAACTGTTTTATACGTCTTCTTAAAACTCACTGATGAGCAGAAAAAAACAACAACATAACACACTCACTGTCATGGAATTTCGACTCCAATAGCCTGGAAAAGTAGGCGGAAGTTTCCCTGCTCCAGAAGACCCTCCTGGCAGAAAGCAAGGCGGAGCGAGAACCCTGGCTCCCTCCCAAGAGTAGTAAGAAGCTAAATTACAGTGTCTCCCTTCAACTCATCTGCCAGCGTTCCCCAGGTTTCATGGCCTCTACCCGGCGATCATTAGCAAATCGGTGACTAAGACACTTAAAGAGAAATAGAGCTGCTATCTCTGACACGGCTAGCTTTTGCTAAATGCCACCACTACAAATTTGTCAAAGTAATAAAAACTAAGACGCTGTCTTCTAACTGGCTTAGGCATTGCTCCCATGCCCTGTTTCCACAGCCCCAAACACTAAGATTCCATCCTTATCTTCATGTTGAAGATTAGCTTTCAGTCATTTACGTCTGAACTTAAAACTTAACTCAGTTAGTTGTCTTGTCTTCAGAAACAGGTGGTTAACTGATTCTGTGACTGTTTCTTTCCCTGTAGTTAACATGCTCATCTTTAGTGACTCAATTAATGCAACTGTCCATGAAGTATTGTTGACACGAAAACACTTTGGCAAATGCTGGATGACAGAGAGGCTCAAAAGGCAACTGGACTTTATCTTTGGACATTCAAGAGGGCAAAGGCCACGGCTGCCCCTCCCCCCAAACAAAACAAAACAAACTGTGATGGTTAATTTCAATCGCCACCTTGATGACACCTGGTAAATGGGCCTCGGGATGTGCCTATCAGGGATTCTTCCACTAGGCTAGTTGGGGTAGGAAAGCATGTTCACTGTGGTGGCACCATGCCCTGGACTGAGATCCTAGATCAGGAGTTCTCAACCTGCGGGTCACGAGCCCTCTGTTCAAACCTCATCTCCAAAAATATTTACACTACAATTCATAACAGTAGCAAAATTACAGTTCTGAAGTAGCAATGAAATAATTTTATGGTTGGGGGTCGCCGCCACACGAGGGGCTATATTAAAGGGTCGTAGCATTAGGATGGTTGAGAACCGCTGGCCTAGACCGTAGGAAAGGAGAAAGAGAACTGGTCGTGAGTGTTCACTGCTCTGTTCTTCCTGACTGTAAATGCAGCCTGAGCAGCTGCTCCAGGCGTCTGCTGCCTTGACTTCCCACCACGACAGACCATGAGCCAAATTCAACTCTTCCTTGAGTTGCTTCTGTCAAAGTGTTTTAAAAACAGAACAATTGAGATACAAGCCAAACCCAAAACAAACAAACAAAAACCCCAAAATGCGGAGTAAGATAAGCAGAGAGGGGGAGGCAGGATGGCAGAGACAGTACCTGAAATGCCTGATGGGCCAGAGAAAGAGTAAGGCACGTGAGCACAAAACAAAGATGTTATTACCTCCAAGATCAAGTACGTTAAGGATGCAGTGTCCAAACTGGATGAAAAGTTCCCATCTTCACAAGGATGGAAAGTGTGGGAAAGGACCAAGGGGTGGGGCGAATGCTGTGGAATGCTGTTCTGTATGCTGTGAATGTGTGTTGCTCTGATTGGTTGATAAATAAAGCTGTTTGGCCAATGGTGAGGCAGAATAAGGTTAGGCGGGACATTCCAACTAGAGAGAGAGGAAGGAGAAAGACAGAACATAGAAGATCCTGCTAGCCGCCACCAGGAGAAGCAAGATGTAAAGTACCAGTAAGCCACAAGCCACGTGGCAGAGTATAGATTTATAGAAACGGGTTAATTTAAGATGTAAGAGCTAGCTAGTGAGAAGCCTGAGCCATTAGGCCATATAGTTTGAAAATAATATAAGTCTCTGTGTGTTTATTTGGGTCTGAGCAGCTGCGGACCGGGCGGGACACAGGAAAACTTCCAACTACAGGAGAAGCTTAGTGCTCCCCAGAGTGAGGAGTCCTAAGATGTGCTCTTCCATAAAGCTCCAAGCATCAGTGTTAGAAAATCAGCTGTCATCAGGGACATGCAGGGAAAACGACCTGCCTTGAACATCAGAGCTCTGTGGAGGACAGACAACAAGCCTCCTGGTCCCCACACAAGGCCTTCACCCATAATTCACTCACACTAAACGGGCTGGGAACTTATCCCCAGGCTCTTGTATTCCCTGTTAACTCACAGAAGCAAAACCAAATGACTGCTACAGAAAGCCACTTCCTTCCAGGGGCTTCCAGACATTCCTAAAAGCATGAGTTCAGTCAAGGAAATCAGACATCAAAATCAGGGCCAGTGAGATGGCCAGTGGGTAAAGGAGTTTGCCAGCCAGCCTGCTTGCCTAACTCAATCTCCAGGACTTTCATGGTGGAGAGAACCAACCACCATGGAATTCAGACAGAAATAATCAGAAAAAAAAAAAAAAAGAATGACAGTGGTGGGGGAGAGTCACTCATGTTTAGAAACAACAACGACGACAAATTCTAAATAACTCCTGAGTCAGAAATCATAAAAAGAAAGTGATAAAAAAAATCAAAACTTTATGAACAATAACGAATCCACGCACAGTGAAAACTCAGAACTACAGCGGCTTAAATCCGAAATGTAAGAATAACATTAATGAACCCAACCCCCAGCTTAATTTAAAGAGACCATAGACACAACACAACCAAAACCCTCAATTATGATCACAAGTTCTTCCTCACACACAACAAGCTCTTTCCGTAAAACACAGAGGGACATTTTAGGAATCACAGTGTCCAGATGCTCAACTCTGCCGCTGCAGCTTAAAGGCAACCACTGACATTACATAAAAAAGCATGGGCTGTTACAATAGCTTATGCTCAAAAACAGGAGGCAGGCTAGCCTGGGCCCACTGACCCTCGTCTGTGCAGTTCTCAGAGAAAAACTGTTGAATTTTTGGGCAAGGGTAATGGGTGAGGGAGAGACCATATACACTAGGTTAGGGAATAACTATACATAACTTAATGCCAGTGTTTGAAGACAAACTGAATCTTTGTCTTGAAAAATATAAACATACCAAGTGATTCAAGAAGAAATAGACTACCTTAATAGTCCTACAATTTATCTCTTAAAGCCATCCAAAGAAAACCCAACACCTCTTTTCAAGAGTCAGGGGGTGATGCACGGAGTGAAGAAGCATCATCACTACGCACAGCGTGTTCTTGTTTGTGAGGGCCCCAGATCCAGCGTTTCTTCTCTCAAAACTGAAGCTGCTGGAATTTTCGGGAACATCTCAGCTCCGGCTTCTCACTGTGCTGGCAGGTGACTGAGGTTGGCGTCACTGTTTCGTGGGTCTGGGGCTTTATCTCCTTAGCAGCCTCGTCCCCACAGTTCTGGTAGAACTTCAATTTACCTGCTTCTCCACTTGGCAGCTCTGGAGTCCTCTGACCAGCTGACAAACCCTTGACGTGCTTACACTTCTGCACTCTGAGTCCCAAATGCTCTGCTACCTCGCCATTTCCAATTGTCAGTTAATTTCTCATCATCCATCAATTCGAGATCCAAAGCATGCCGCCTGCCTTCTTCACGGTCTCTTATTTCCTACTGTACTTCTGGATAGAAGAAACCTTCTGCCTGCTGAAATTCCTCGTACCATGCCTGGGGTTGTGCCTTATCCTTCAGTACTTGCCCCAAACCAAGAATGTGAGTGGTTCTATGTTTTATCATCTCCTGGCACTACGTGTGTGTGGTGTATGTGCACACCAGTGACCTATTCTTTGACTTTAAAAGTATAGAACAATGTTTTCTATTGTATAATTCTTTACTGTATAGGATACAAGGCTTTGGGAAACAAATACAAAAATGTTTACAAAAAAAAATTCTACAGACTTGTTGGAGTTGACTTTTCCCCTTGGTGTTGGAGATGCTGGTTTTAACCGCTACTAACTACAGACAATACTTGGCTTTCAAAGATTTAAACAAAAGCATCAAAGGTTTTTTTTTATAAAGAAAACTCCCAGAACGGTTAGGCGGAGCCAAGGAAGTCACATATTTCCTAATTTGGAAACTAAAGATAAATTGGTAAAATTTTCATCTCAGATACTTATAAATATTAAAAAGTCTTTCTCTGATTTATATAGCTAATATTTTCATAATGCCTGAAAGGTCACAGCTGTATTTCTACCTTTTATTCTCTTGTAATTTCAGACTCCCGGTGTTCTCCGGGGTCTGAGGGTCTGAGAGCTGAAGAGACGTGAATTTGTTAACGTCTACCCCATCCACGTTTATTGACGGAGTCACACACTTGAGCCCCAAGTAACAAGAGTTGTCCAAGGTGAAGCTCAGAAGCAAGACAGCTTTCCCAAAGCTCTGCCCTCACCTCGCAGCACCCAGGACGGCCTCATGGCTTACACACCATCTATATCCTGCAGCAAGGCCTGGCATAAAAATAATTCTTTTGAACTGTTTAATTTAAGGAAGGATGCTTTTCATAGTGAAATTGATTAGGGCCATTACTATTTGTCTTGTAAAAATTACTTTTACAGCCCGGCGGTGGTGACGCACACCTTTAATCCCAGCACTCATGAGGCAGAGCCAGGTGGATCTCTGTGAGTTCCAGGCCAGCCTGGTGTACAGAGTGAGATCCAGGAAAGGCACCAAAACTACACTGAGAAACCCTGTCTCGAACAAACCAACAACAACCACAAAAATTATTTTTATTTTGATAAAAATATGGGTTTTCTATCCAACTTTGAGTTTCATCCATAAAACTTTAATATAAATGATTGGTTAAAGCGCCAAACCAACACATTTTATCCTTTTTCTACTAGCTACGGCTCTCTAGCTGGATACCTTTATCCATTTACAGGTGACAGAGCAGCACTGAGAGCGTCGGAACCCTCGGCTGCATGGGTCCCTGTGAAGCGGGACACACGCTGACACCCAACAACTGTGGATACTAATTCCAAAAGAGACCAGGCCCTGAGGGTCGGCCATTCTTGCTAACCAATTCCACAATCACGAACATCAGCCTTCACATCCAACACCATTTATTTGAAAAGATCAGATGGTGTAATTGCTGCAAACAAGGTTGACATACAAAAATCAACCAGTGGTAGCTATTAAAAGGGTGGCGAGGAAGAAAAACTCTCATATCCTTCTACCTCTACCTGTACCTTTAGCAGAGGAAAAATTAAGTATACGTAATATAGACATTCAACATACATAGAATCTGACCAACTAAGAAATGTACAAAATATATGTGAAGAAAAGAATTACAGAATTAATTACTGAGGAATGTAAAAGATCTAAATAGGGAACACCATATCCGGTACTCACACAGAGGTCCCATTACTATAAACATGCCAACTATTAACAAGCTAACCTACACGGTACAACATTTCTAATCAAAATAACACATTTTTTTTGAAACTTGACAAATGTATGTAGGATTTTATTTGGAAGGAAAAATGTGTAAGATTACCAACACCTTAAAAACAAAACCTCGAAAAGCTGTAACACAAGAGTACTACGGAAGCACTTGTTCCTCTTCCATGGGGCGGACTGCAGCATGAGGTTACTCGGATGATACAGCTTTGCCACTGAGGGGCACAAAACTCGGCTCAGGCAAACAGGATCAGTGAAATGCAAAGGAAGAGTGGTCACGGGTACAGTGTTATAAAGGGTTTATGTCCAGAAAATGTAAGGAGCTCTCACCAATCATGGTTTGTTCTTTGTTTGTTTGTTTGTTTTTGGGTTTGTTTGGTTTTGTTTTTTGAGACAGGGTCCACTATACAGCCCTGGCTGTCCTGGAACTCGCTCTGTAGCCCAGGCTGGCCTCAAACTCACAGAGATCCGCCTGCCTCTGCCTCCTGAGTGCTGGGATTAAAGGCGTGCGTCACTCTGCCCAGAACCAATCAGTTCTTAAAAAGACAGCTGCAGTACTAGAATAGTTTTATGGACCTACAACTGATCAGGTGTTATAGGGAAAAAAACTCATCATCCTCACTAGGAAGGCAAAGCTGAGCAGTAAGTTTTCATCCGTTAACACCGGCAAAGATTAAAATGTAAGATACATTACTAGCAAGTTGTGGGTAAACAGACACTTGCATAGCAATGATGGAAGCCTCGTGTTTTCAGCTTTTTAGAATGCTATTTAGCAGCAATTAGCAATAGATTGAAAGATCACATTTGCATACTCCCTGACCCCACAATTTATGATGTTGGATCCACTCCACATACAAGACTGTAACTGTGTGACTGGGGCTGGAGATGGCTCAATGGTTAGGGATGCACACTGTTCTTGCAGAGGACCCTAGTTCAATCCCCAGCACCCATGTCAGGTGGCTCACAGCTGCCTATAACTCCAGCTCCAGGAGATCTGACCCCTGTGCCCTCTGTGGGCACTAACATACATACCTACCCAATAGACCCACAGATGTAATTAAAAATAATTAATATTCTTAAGTGTGTGTGTCAGAATGTTCACATACCGGTATATGTAAACATTTTAAACTGGCAACAACCTAAATGGTGTTGTGAGGCGGAGAGCTGAGGGGAATGATGACCCATACGGCAGCCCACAGATGAACAGGGCAGCTCCCTGTGGACACCTGGTGTTTCACCACCAACAGAGGATTCTGGGAAACAGTTTGTGAGACATGACCTCACATTTGTACATGTAAAGATAAGTCTTTGGAAGTTTACAAGTCAGGAATTTACATCCTTTTATATTGGAATACCTTCACAGAGAATATATGTTTCTTTTCATAGTAAAGGATAAGACTAGGGGAAAGAACATGATATTGAATGAAATACTATAGTCAACCTAAAACTTTTTCTGAGAGTTTATTCCTTTCTTCTAAAGGGCATGTGGTTATTTTAAAAAAAATCTCACCAACAGAAGTCTTTTTCACTTCTGAAGTGCATGGTTTTCTAAGCACTCACTGGATACGTTACTCTAAGGAAGAGACATCAGCCGGCATGGGGCAGACCAGGGTACAACACTACAACCAAGTGTTCTGGAGCTCCCCTGACAGAAGGGGCCCCGGAAGGAAAGGCAATGGACAGGCCATTCTGCTTGCAAGGAAAGACCACAGCAAAGACAAGCTTACATGGGCACTGAGTTTTCAAGATAGACATAGCCAGATAACAAGAGACAGCAAGCAAGTGCAGATATACACACGTACACAACACAACATATGTGCGTATATATATATGCACATGTGCATGCTTATGCAGAACGCTTCTGGATAAAGTGCTGTGAAGATAAAACAATGAGACCTTTGTATGCTGGCATCCAACCAAAACAAGATTCAAAGCTATAACCTCGCTGCCAACATTCACCTAACGTAACTGTTTTCTACACTAGCTGGAAGGCGCTTTACGTTCTGGTCATGCTTATTGTCTGGTTGTTGTTTTGTTTTGCTTTGTTTTCTTACAAAGATTTACAAAAAAAAAAAAAGATTTGAAAATGAAAGTCCACTTTTAAAATCCTATTTTATTTCTTAACTAAAAAAACAAAACACCTTGCCAATGCAAAGTTTAGGCTTCACTGCTTAAATTCTGACAGTTTTCAAAAAACTACCTTACACTGTAGTTTTAAACCTCAAATGTGTTTGAGTTCAACACAAGACAGCCCTGGGGCAACAAACAGCCTCTGCTCCTAACAGAGCTGTCATACTTCGGTATTTTCAGGGCTCCTCCTCCCCAGCAAACCATGAGCAAATTCCCTGCAGGGAACAGCAACGAGTACACACACACACACACACACACACACACACACACACACACACAGATATACATACACAGAGATACACACACACAGACACACACACACACACACAGATATACATACACAGAGATACACACACACAGACACACACACACACACAGATACACACACAGAGAGATATACACACACACACAGATATACACACAGATACAGACACACACACACAGACACACACACACAAATACACACACACACACACAGACACACACACAGAGAAATACACACACACCCCCCCTCCTTACCTCATGCAATGTGAGGTGTTTACCGTCCTTTCTCTTGGAGTCAAACCGGCCATAGATGGCGCTGTACTTCCGAATCTCCTCCTCTTTGTGTGGATCGTCGTCACTCATCTCGAAGATGTGACCGATCATTTTGGCCAACTTCTTATTGTTCTTGAGCAGCTCCTTCACCTCGTTCAAGTCACTCTTGGGCAGCGTGGAGGCCATCCGCTCCACACACTCAGCCACAGAGAGCGCGGCGGCCGCATCCAGGGCCTCGCTGCTTTCCTTCGGGGAGGCCGGGGAGCCCAGGTCCGCTGGGGACAGGCTGTGCTCACTCTCCGTGGCGTGGTGTCCTTGCCAGAGCCTGGACTCACTGACGCTCTGCAGCGCTAACCCTCCCACCTCTGACTTGCTCTGACCCAAGCTCTGCACGCACGTGGTGGCGGCACACTTGGGGATTTTTAAATGCGGTTCCCTCGGGCCGCTATTCCTCTCGTAACTATTGCAGGATATCCCCAGCCACGTTGGGGATCCCTCTGGTAATTTATAGATGGGTATGCTGCTGACGGGAAGGGAAGTCAGTGGCTGGTTGAAGAGGCCAGGGTTCGTCACCCAGTCTCTCAAGGCCTTCTGCAGCCTTCTAACGTGAAGGGGCTTGCTCGCCATGCCCACGAGTGCCATGATTTCCAAAAATTCCTCTTCTCCAGCTTCACAAAGTTGCTGGACATCATCGCCACCTTGTTGGATAAAGGCATCGAAGTAAGAGAGCAGGTTGGCTTTCTGCAATATTCTGTACAGCTGTAGCTCCCCCAGGGTCCTGGGTAAGGCTGTGGCCATCACTGTGGACGGGCTTAACCTACAAAAGGAAGAGAGAAAAGACTCACCACACTTGCTTCCAGCTGTGAACGGGTTGAGACAGACACGACACCTCTGCAGAGCAGTGGACAGTTAAGGGCACTCTCTCCCGACACACCTACTTTATCCAACTCTGTACTCCCAAGCCAGCTGCTAAACTGACCTCTGTGCTCAAAGGAAAACAGCCATGAAACACGGACCAGGAACTCAGACCAACACTCACAGGGTTTATCCCACATTTTCAGCTTTCCATTTTTTTTTTCCGTTCATCATGAAGATGAACGAAAATTAGCAGGAAATAAGAAGCCATTACAGTACCATTCAGAACTCTTTTTTTGTGTCTCACAACATGATAGATGCTATCGTATTATGTCTAATCTTCACGTAAACCCCCTGAGACATTCTATCCATCTCAGTCTATAATCTAGCCAGTGAAAGAGACAGATTTCAATATAAATTGAAGGTAAGAGAATAGGTAGCATATTTAGAGATGGGTGGGGTGAGGGAAGGAGCTGTGAAATGTGTGATCACTCAGACACACGGGATATGAAAGAAGACAGAGTTATCATTTATCAACACTTTCCATGAAGGAGCGATAGCAAGAACTTCTATGAGGCAAAGCAGCCTTTGTGAGCAAGGCACCCACGGATTGAAAGGGGGCAATCACAGAAGGCTGACACCCTCACACCATGGGGGGAAATGGAAGACCATCTCTACTGTAGAGGGCAGCTGACTAGAGGCAACAGAACCAGAGATATGAGGAGCACACTGGAAAACAAAGAGTCACCATGCCCCGGACCTGCTTTCAAAAGCCAACTATAGAAATTAGAATCTCAGCCACTCCAATGCAGAAGGAATCTCTTTATTACTCTAAGAACTACCTTCTCAGCCTGGGACCTCTGAAATCCACATTTTGATCAACTACCAACCTTCTTCAACTCCATGGCTCTCTATTTACATGGACTAGTATAGACATGGCCTCATAAACTTCCAAAACATTAAAAAAAAATTAAGAACTGTTCAGTGGCTTCTGCTAACACCTAGAAAGGAAAAACATCTAGTGTGCTTCTGAAAAACACTCCCTCAGTCCCTCAGCTCCAGTGTGCGAGACTCTGGATTTGGCAAGCTTACAAGATTCTCAGTCTATACATCTAGGCAACAAAAACTACATGTTCTGGGACTGCCTCAGGACTTCGGGCCTACCATCATAGTCATACCATCTCTGTCCTCCCAGTAAAATATTCTGTTTTTTAAATCACCACAGTGAGGACCCATCTAGGGAGGGTCTACCATCTAACTGGACACTAATCCCCAAAACACACCCTTGAGAGACAGACCAAGTTTAATTGTGCATTAAAGTATGCTGTCGCAAACAGAAGGGCTTCTGGAGTATGTCTGCAGGAGAAGCGAAGAAACTCACTTTCGCATCATTTACCTCATGCAGCTGCGCTACATGCCTTCACACGAGCACAGAAAAAAAAGATCCACACACATAAAAACATGCATATGCAGTCTTCTCCATCTGAGGACTGTAGCTTTACACAGTCTACTGAGTGCTACACTAACTCACCATAGTTGTTTCCTAGAATACAGGATATAGGAAGCAGCTGACGGTAACATTTAGATTAACAGAATTTTTCAGTCATTTTATAATAATGAGGGGGAAAAAACGAGTATTTATTGGACAAATATAAAAATACAGAAGAATCTTAGGACCCAAAAGACTCAACTTAGATTGTAGTCTTCTGAGGCAATGGTTTTACAAAATAGCAGTTTCCAAGTCTTATCCTTCCTCCTGTGCTTGACCCAACCTCCTAGCTCTGGAGAGAAAGTCCTTGCGGACTGGGGGAAAGCAATAACAATGTAAAGAATGATGGGAACAAATGCACATTTCCAAAGCGGAAATAACAGATGAAAGACACATACTGCTCAGAACCCCAGGAGGCTTTCTAAAGACCTACACCCACAGGGGGGAGTGGAGGTTTCTCCCTAAGCTTTCCTGCTGGAAGATTGCGTCAGTCTCCTTCAAAGCCCGCTGAGATCATTTAAACACCCACCACTTTATACATTCACTTGCTTCAATTTAAAACTCCTATGAGATTTTCTGTTTCCACAAAATCCGTAACCATTCATGCTTCCACATGAAGGTCAAATGGGCTGAAAGCAAACTCCGCCTGTGTCTCTCTGAGCTGGGTACCAAGGGGTCCCAACACACCAATACATACGAGTAGCTGATACAATAAAGCCACTCAGCTGAAAGCTACTGTACCTGGCTGTTCCTCGACACCATGGAGCACCAAGTCAAGCCTGGCCTTTTCCTAAAATCTGTGGTTTACAGAAACCAATTGGTTCATTCTTGCTGTTTCCAAAAGGTTACCCAGGCCCTACTGCCCTGCAAAGCACACAATCCCTACACCTTGGTCAGCCAGAAGAACCACAGCATTCGAAAGAGGAATTTAAAAACAGAGGAAAAAATCAGGATTAGTTCTAGACTGCTTACTGCACTAAAAGCTAACCTCACATGATGTTCCTAACCCTCACACGATGTTCCTCACAGTAGCATGGGTCACCTGCCTCTTTCAGGCTATGCTAAGTGAAACAAACAGCTGTCTGGTCACAGCTCTTCTCTTACTTTGCTAGGGGAACAGCATTTTCCAGGCCTGGGGCTAAAGATCCAGGGTAAGTCAGAGAGGGGGCTTTCATGGTCAATAAGCCCACTGCGTCAGGACCCCCTGGGCTATCCAAAATCTCAGGGGACTGCTGAGTTTCCACCAGGGCTTCTGGGCCATCTCCTTGCCATCTGCCATGTGCTGAGACGCTGTCACTTGACTCTGGTAATGGCACACTGATTTCCTTTACCATCTCCTCCCGCTATATTCTAAGTTAGGTCACTCTTTGAAGATGTTGGTGTGGAGGGGAATTTACTATGATGGACGGACTAGTCTCGGGTGGCCCTCTGCCTCAGCCTCCTTAGTTAGTGCTGAGATTTCAGCACAGGTGTGGGACACCCTGAACGTCTCTGAGAGTTCTAAACTTCATCTCTTTTCTAGTCTGCCGCGTTATTCCTTGATGCCTTCTCCTGTACCCAAGGGTCAACTGTTACTGTGGGGAGTCACCAAATTTGTGTCTGCGGCTTTGGCCAGGCTTTCCTCAACCTGATCTACTTGCCACTCCTTTCTGAGAAATTGTTAGAGACACTAGTGTACAGATATATAAGACTATACAAACCGAACATTTACTGACAATAAATCATAAGGAAGCCTTCTTAAAAAACAATTCTTCAGTAAACATGCAATTTTGCATTTATTAAAGATGAAAGCAAATTTACATGCTAAGGAGGTGGATGTGCTTGTCTTTACATAAAGAATGAAACCTTGTTTGAGTGTGTGAAATGCAGGACATCTGCACTATTTTTCAGAGCTGATCAATATTTTTATTTTAAAATCATCCCTGCTGAGGATGATGCTTCACATTAATATATACAACAAAATGGCAGCAGCATGTTTGGGGCCACTTCAGAAATTATTAGAAATTCAGTTCCAATCTTAAAGAAAAAATTATTTAATAAATTTGTGTGCTTATAAAGCTTGTCAGCAACTCAAAACAACCATTTTTAAACTCAAACATCCTAACATAATCAGTCCACAATCATGCTAATTAGATACTAGCTCACTACAGAATGATGGCAGAAAAATAGTCTTTGCTTTCTGCAACCAAACTCTTAGTTTCTGTAAATGCAGACAATGTTATATGTACAGTGAAAACAATGAAATTCATAACTTATAATCGTCTTGAATGTGAGTCCACAGGTTTCTAGTTGCATTTGTGGGTCTGTGGAGTGACGGTTACTCGGTGTAAAGTGTGTTTTGTGTTCAGAACTAAGGCCCCAGTAAAGAAGCAGGAGGCGATACAGGCCGCCCCGCCAGAAACACCTCAGTTTCATTACACCTTTAATTCTAAATCTTTTGTTTATTTATTTGATTCTTGTGGAGTTCAGAAACCACTTCCTATTGCCAAAAGCCTTCACCGCTCCACACACTGAACTGCAGGACTCCATGTGGGGTTATGTCCCCTACTTTAAGAACCTGTGGGGTAACTCAGGGCAGAGTATGGAGCCACTACAAAGAGATCTCAAAGTAAAAATGAAGCTTTTTGTTACAAATGAAAATAAAAGAACACTTTTCTGATTTCATAGGATACAAACTGATTTAAAGTGTAACTAAATTTGTTACTTTGAGAGCGTTCTGTGTATTCTCAATGAACAATGCTAAAAGTAAAATAACCCTGAGTATTTGCAGGATTTTATTTTTGAAATGATTCTCATACCTGAAATACTTGAGAATAATGAGCCTGAATAGTTGCTCTGGACTATAATTTGGCATCACCCAAGGACTGCCAAACCTTGTTTGGTGTGCCCCCAAACCAGGGTCTGGTCTCCTCTTCTCCCTGTCTTCGGGACTCCCAGATCTGGTCTTTGCAATCCCTTCAGTCTTTCATTGCACTAGTTTTCCTGTTTCTCTGATGAATAAAAACATTTCATCTTTGTTTTCTCCGATTCTTTTTTCAAATCTGCAGGTACTTAGGCCATATCATCAGCATCAGCCTTCTCTTTCTTTCCCAAAGCATCCAGTTCCGGTTCTCACTGCCCCTTGGCCCCACTTCAATCAGGCACGGTGTCTCTCTCTTCTCTGTAAGTTCCCCCACTGCTTAACACAGACTATCTCATCTACTCATGCAGGGACCCCATTAAAGTTAAAACCTTCCTTTTTGAAAAAAGGAAAAGGGGAAGTGCTGTGGGATGTTCTGTATGCTGTGAATATATGTTGCTCTGATTGGTTGATAGTTAAAACGCTGATTGGCCAGTAGCCAGGCAGGAAGTATAGTATAGGCGGGATAAGCAGACAAGGAGGATTCTGGGAATAGAAAGGCTGAGTCGGGAGTTGCCAGACAGACACAGAGGAAGCAAGATGTGAAGGCAGAACTGAGAAAAGGTACCAAGCCACATGGCTAAACACAGATAAGAATTATGGGTTAATTTAAGTGTAAGAGCTAGTCAATAGTTAGCCTGAGCTAATGACCGAGCAGTTTTAATTAATATAAGCCTCTGTGTGTTTATTTGGGTCTGAGCAGCTGTGGACTGTGTGGGACACAGGAAAACTTTCAGCTACAGACCTCCCACCCAAACCTGCCTTTCAAACCTTCTCTCGAGGCCCTGTCTTGGGCGTTCCACCATGGCCTTTCCCATAAAACTTCTCACACACAGTCTGCCTATAGATTTTCTCTTGACTTTCAGAATGTCGACAGTCATGGCTTCCTTCCTTTCTGTCCAACACCCTCCCCGGTTACTTCTTACTTATTCTGATATGTGAAGCTCTGAGCCAGCTGAGGATGCTGAGGAAAGGCTCCTTCATGAAGACCCAGTTCAGCAGAAGAACGTGTTATTAGGTACTGTAATAAATATGATGCAATGCACTACACAAAAGGAAATAATAAAAGAAAGACTGAAAACAAGGGACTGCTTGGTTACAGGCACCCTAACGGTAGGAATCAGCTCTCATTAATCTTTGCCTTACCTTAATCTTAGGAAAGTGTTCTATGTGGAAGACTCTTTCTATAAAGACAGTGAAGCCCAATGTTTGAGTCAGACTCTGGCTAGCAGCCTCCTTTCATATTTCAAAAGGGATCCTCTCAGTCACCTCCTGTCCCAGTAAACTTCCAACCCTGCAGCAGCACATTCTTCTACATCCCGCTCCTCCAGGATCCTCTCTCACTCATCCTCAACACTTCACTTTTACAGAGGGCTAGGCTGCAGACTCTCATACCAGGCTACTTACCCAAGGGGTCATAGGATGAATGCCAAGTAAGGAACCACATATGGTCAGAACTGTAATCAACACTGTATATGAAGTCAGCCTCCGAAGTCAGCATTTTTTTTTAAGAATTTAGTTCGATCATGAGAGATCCTGGGTCATTTTTGCCTATGTGCCTAAAAATCCAATTCAGTGTGTTTCAAATCAACAGCAAGCATCTCATAAATCTTCATTACCCTTTACCAGATTCGTGTCTATTTGTAAATATTTTCCCTCAATGCTATAAGAATGATTGCCATATACACATTTAGCACCTGCGAATATATATTCTATATACTTTCAGGAAGTCTATGGCAGTCCAGAAGACTCTTCAAGGATTATCGAGGAACCAAGAGAAAATCTTGGTAAGGCCTGACTTATTCATGCACATAGTCTGAATTTTCACTTCAAGGTTTTGGAGTTACTAACAACCTCTTAGAAAACATTATGTAAAACCTTAATGAAGACCTCATGAGTCATGTCACTTACAGATAAAGGGAAATTAATTCCACTTGACTGATTATCTCTTAACATCTAAGTGCGTTCTGGTCTGCCGCCCCTGACAAGTAAAATTTTAAATGTGAAGAGGGCATTGGCCTTAAAGTCTCTGAAGTACCAGCAAATTTCAAAGTGTAGCTTGGAAGCAGACAGGCTTGGGAGAAGGCAGCAGTCACCACAGCAAACGATGGGACTCGGCCTAGAAAAGGAGGGGCCTGTAGGAGATGGCGTTTTTTTCTCATTTCCAATACTAGAATCCAGAACTGACATGTGGTTCAGCTGTGGTTCATGAAGACTGCAGAGTTCTTCTGGATACTCATGAGTTCCAGTGTGTTTCAAATTCCAAAGGATGCCCCTAGACACACTCACCAGGAAGCACAGGGCGATGTGCATCTTGTTTGGACTTTGCTGATGCTGGAGGCTTAAGAGCCGGCCAGAAGCATGCTATGCACACACTCTACCATGAGCTACACTCTCAAGCCCATAGTGATAAATCTTAAGACAATTTCAGGTCTTATTGCTCACATAGTTATGAATTATAACCTTGGGTTCTAACGAATTCACGCTAATTTGAGAAAATTAAAGTGCTCTTCCCTATGGGTTCTTCCCTCAATTCTGAATAAGACTGGGAGCAGTTTTTTGAGAGACTCTTTTTAATTCAGTCCAAATAATCAAAGGGTAAGTTAAAACACATTTATTAGAATTATAAAAAGATAAATCAGACTTACTTGGCTTTAAACAACTACACATTAATATCAACAGATAAACACTAGCATCTCTTAGGATGGATAGGAATTCTTTAGCCAATAGGAAAGGCATCTGACAGACAATTAAGAGCATCTAGGTAGACTGCAGGAAATGTATACATATATAAAAGCTGATGGTCTTCAGAAGTTCCTCTGTGAGAAGTAGTAACATACCATGTAAATTAATATACAGCCCCTAAATACAGTGTGTTGAAAAATGACATATTATTTGAAAACTTAATGATATGTTTTAGCTGTGAAAATTCTCAAGATGAGGATTAATGCTTTTTTCCCCCAGCATCAACTTCTGAAATTTCCCTCCTGTTCCATTATTAAGATGAGAGAGTATATTCTACTACTGTATGAGTTATTGAACATGTCAGATCAGAAAGGAAATTCGCACTTACTGTAACAACATTATTCTTCTTTCTACCACTCAAGGAATCAAAAGAAGCTGGTGAGACAAGAGTGAGACCCAAGCAAAGCACCCTAGCAATCTTACGTTATACTCAAGTGGCTGTTTTTTATTCTGTAATATATTTGATAAAATCCACAATGAAATATGCACACACAAGGGAGTTGCACATTAGCATGATCTTAAACTGTTCATGAAATGGTCACTTTCATGAAAGTAACTAAATATATAATGGCCCTGTGGTATCCAGAACACAGCTTCACATTATTTCATCAAAAACAGGTTTATTACAATGAAAGTTAAGGCCTAACTCCAGGGCAGATTCTCAGTCACCAAACACAAAAATCTAACACATTTGTTTCCATCCAACCATTTTATACTCTAAAATTTGTCCATGAAATAAATTCTTCAAAGGTCTGCCTCACTTCACAATTTCTTCTTTCAAAGCATCCATGGCACAAATTTTAATAAACCATTATGTCCTTAAAGTTGAAGTAAAAGAAAATATGAAACGCTTTAGCTGATTGTCTAAATAACAAAGAAGAAACACGGCTAGGCTTTCCATAGGGCAGTGGATGCCACTAACCAGCAACACGAAAGGAAAACTTCTAGTTTACTTAGGATTACGCAACTACATTCATTTACTTATTTGGTGTAATTTATTAGACATAATAACTCACTAAAATTCCCTGGATCAGCTGTATCAACCTTAAGAACTTGCCATCTGAAATACATTCACATCCAAGGCACAGAATGGAATAAAAACATCCAGTGCCTCAGTGTTTTTCTTCTCAGTTGTTACTGGTACAGTCCCACCTAACAGGGGACAGCGTCAGGAGATAAAAAGTATGCTCAGTAGCGGAAGGGCAGGTTAAGCAAAGATGCTCACATCAAAAAAGTAAAAACAAACAAGCAAAAAATTCTCCCTAACGTTCCCTGAAATTATTTTCTTTCAAGATGTAACGTTCCAATATCTAAACTGGAAACCGGGATGAAGAAAACCAACCTTGATGCCCATCCACAAATTCTCCACAGCATCCTTATTAATTGGCTTACGCTAAGTGAAAGAACAGAATTAAATGTCTGGAATGATACAAGGTGGAGGAAGAATCCTTCCATCCAAGTCACTTGGACTGGCTCCTAAGCAGGGCATGAGGCAGCTCTTTCAACCTCAGGCAGATAGCCTCCACCCAAAACATCCTATGTACATCCTCCCTCCAACAGCTCTTCTTAAACCGGAACATGAATTATAAATATCGTAACATGTACTCTACAAAGAAAGAAATTTCAAAAAGCGGCTATTTAAAAAGGGTAATTCGCTCCGTGTACAAAACAGCGAGGCATCTCGAATGTGACTAATCTATTTCATATCCGGCTCCTCTGCAATCTAATATTACCTATTAAAAAACTGCCAAAATATTTTTAACCGAGATCCCAGAATCTCCCTCAAGAGATTCTGATCTTTGCACTCCGTAAAGTTGGCAGGCACGTCACTGGCAAACCCATCAGCTGTGACAAGTTACTCCAAACCAGCTCTTTCGGATCAAACTGTAAATTAACAGGCACTCCAAAATTTCCCAAGCCTCCCTGAGCCAGGGCATGGTTCCTCCCGGTCGGTTGCTGCAAAACTTGGTCTGCACCACCTACAAACGCACATTCCAGCTCCTACTCCGGGAGCCTCTCTGCAGATATCCGGTTGGACCGCACTTGGGTGTTTCGTCCCCCTAAGGTCGCACACCTGCATCCAAAGCTCCTATGTCCTACACGTGTCTGCACACTTCCCCACTCAAGAGAGGCTCGGCGGCGAGCCTCGCTTCCCTGCACCTGGGTGCCAAGTTTCTTGAGCGAGCCACTTCCAAAGCAAAAACTCTCCTTCCGCTTTGCAAACACAACTACAGTAGGAAGGGGCGGATAACAGGAAGAAAAACGGAGACGGAGCGGGGCACTTTTAGGAAGTGCCCCCCCCCCCGATCGCCGCGGCGGCGCTGGCTCCCCACGCGGTCCGGCGAGCGCCACCCCGACCCCCCGACCCCCCGACCCCCAGCCGGGGAGGACGCGCCCGCGCCCCTCCGCTCCAGCCCCCGAGGCCCGCCCGGTACCTCCGCGGCCCGCGGCTGCGGCGCGCTCGGCGACGACGGCGGCGGCGGCGGCTCAGCCCGGCTCCTGCGGCGGCTGCAGCGGCCGGGACGCCCCCGCGCCCATCGAGGGGGGCAGGGACGCGGTGGGCGCGCGCTCCGTCCCCCGCCCGCCCCGACGGCGCTCGCTCGCTCGCTGGCTCGCTCGGTGGCTCGGCCGCGCGGGCGGAGGCTCGCGGGCGGAGGCGGGCGGGCGGCGGCGGCGGCGGCCCCGGGGCGCCCTCCCTCGGCCTCTCCCGCCGCCCCTCCCTCCCTCCCTCCCTCCCCCGCCACCTCCGCCCCCGCCGCCGCCGCCGCCGCCCCCGCCCCCGCGCGGCGCGCGCTGTCACATCGGGAGATTCCGCTCTTGCTCCATTCGCCGCTCCGGCTCCCGCCCACGCGCGGCCGAGTGACGCAGATCCCGGCGTGGGCGGCCGCGGGGCGGGGGTGGGGGGGGCCGGCGGGGCCGAGGCTCGGCGCGGTCCCCGGGGTGGTGGTGGAGGGTAGAGGGGGTGGGGATGGGGCCCATTCCCACGGCGGCTGGGAGCGCGCGGGTGGGCGCGCGCGGGGACGCGGGGACGCGGGGGCCCCCTACCCCCGGGGAGGACGCGACCGCGGACGGCGCTGCCCGTCAAGCCCCGTCAAGCCCCGCCAAGCCCCGCCGGCCCCGGGTGTGTGTGTGTGTCGGGGGAACGGAGCACCGATTGCGCCCGGCCAGGCCGCCCCACCCGCGCTGGGGCAACCTGGCCCGCGCACCTACAGACCCACAGGTGCCTCGCCCACCCCGCCCTGTGTCCACCCCGGCGTGGGCCTGGGTGGAGGAGGGAGGAAAGGGACCCCTCTGGCCTGGTAACTTAATGCCACCCCTTTTCCACCATCTGAAAAAAACCCTATGGCTGGTCGCTGTGGGCTTCCTGTAGGCAAATGACACCCCCGGGACTGTCTTGGAGGGTGTCAAAATAGAGTTCTTAAGGCAAGCACGCTGTAGAAATTTTTGAGCTCGGTTTGCATAAACTTTTCTAGCCAAAGAAAGCGTTAAAGCACCTTCAAAATTGAAGCTATTGCCAGAAATTAGAAGAAAAAAAAAAGTATTAAATCTGTTTTTTGCCTTCCTTTGGGGGAAAAAAAAAAGTATTCAAGTTTTAATGGCGTGCTCTTACAGCGATACAGGTAGAATCCTGTTTTAATGTACATATAAAAATCCAGTTTTATATAGGAGGCTGTTCCCACTTCCTGGCTGGCCTCCCAGTGTGTGCCTACTTGGTCGAAGGGGATACAAGGCATTCTTTGAGAAGAGAAATTCTTCAACCACATCTTTATGTTGCAACAATGGATGGGATGATAATATTGAAAGAAAAAGACCTTATTAAATAAACCTTTTTTTCTTTTTGTAAAAACATGTTCTACAAATGAGTGATGTCAGTGGAATAAATATGTACTTAAATATATAAACATATAAATACATAGTTAAATGCACAAATATACATATTTAAACTGAAATATCTTCCCTGTTAGTGATAAGGTCTATCTGGAATAGTTTGGTATTTAAAATAAATATGCTTAGTTCCTCAAATTCTTCAGGAAAAAAAATGCTGAAAGTTTCTCTCCACCCTTCTGGATTGTGGTGGATTTATGTAGCTGTGGCTCCAGCTCTCCAAAGAGAAAGCTAATTTGGGTGGTAGTACAGTCAAGGCTACTGAGACAGTTTCTTGGCTGGTGTGGAAAGGTAGAGGTTAATGGGTAGTTGGGCAATGAAATCCACAAAATTCTTCTAATTCTTCACTGGAACCCTAATGGTTTGCAAACATGGCTGGTTCTGAAAAGCTGGGGTGGGGGTGGGGGGTGCTTTATGCGATGTAGTTAGTGATTCATGAACTCGACTTCACCTGCCCTGCGTAGCCTTCCCTGGAAATAACTACATGCCATGCTCTTCCAGAGAGCGTGTGTCCGCTCTGCTGAAGGTGACCCAGATGAGGAAATGTGACCAGAGACTCTGGTAGCTGGTTATTTCTACAGCTAAACGCTCAAGTCCTTCCTTGTTTGTTTTCTGGGCACATTAGATAGTGTGTTCTTCCCACAGCGAGAATGGCATTCTGGGCCCACTTTGATTTGCTTAAATGCCCTATGGTGCTGGGGGAGGTGGTGGGAGGGAAGAAAATGAAAGAGAAAATCTTGAGCTTTTGGGCATCCAGTTCTGTGTAACGACACTGGCGTCCACGTGACTGCTGGGGGAGAGGTGAGGTATTCACCTGTGTGGAGAGAACTTGGAGGAGCCAGCGCTGATTCCTGTCCGGTGCCGCCACCCCCATCACTTCCCTGGGCTCAGGGCAGGGTCTTCTACCACCCCCTGGTGCCCTCGTGGTTGGTGCATGGTGGGAGAAGGAGAATGCTCTGTAAGGCAGCAATTACGGAGTTGCGTTGTTCTCGGAAGGTCCTCTGGGAGAGATTAAACAGTTTTAGAATTTCTTGGAGGCAGTCCCAGGCAGTCCTAGGAGAACATGGCAACACAAACGGTTCTTCTGGAGACCATTTGGGTATCTTTTGTTAAAAAGATCCCCGCAGTGGCTCTGTTTCTTCTGTTTTGATTTTTACCATAAATACCTGGATGCTTAAGTTACTCATGTTCTCTAGTACATCTTGTTAAGTGCTAATTAAGTACCAAGTTTAAGGTTAAGTTCTTGGGACACAAATAACCAGTTTAAATCATGGTTCTACTCCCAGAACTTTTCTATAAAACAGCAAAAATAAGGAGATCAAAGGAAAACCAAAAAGCTAAGGAACATGGTATGTTTCTTTTTAGTGGTTTTATTTCCTATATAATCTCACAGATGCATGGGCCAGCATTAAGACCATCCTCATGGGCACTCCTTTAAATTCAAGTCACAGTGAAATACAACTAAAGTTCTTTAAAATGGGAGGATCCTGTCTCATCCCATATTCCAGAAAGAGCCTAAAGGTTACTGGGATGTCATCTCTAATTGTTTCTGTCTCTCGGTCTTTTGTTTACAGTTCTCTCTCTCTCTCTCTCTCTCTCTCTCTCTCTCTCTCTCTCTCTGTGCGTGTGTGTGTGTGTGTGTGTGTGTGTGTGTGTGTGGTGCTAAACAATGGCTGACACATACTAGTCAATAAATATTTGTTGAGTAACAGAATGAAATAGAAAGTAGGAACTTACTAGCAAATGACTTCTTGTATGCTCTGTAGATGTTCTTAGTATGAATATCATTTCCTAATAGAAGAATCTAAAATGTCTGCTCTCCACTTCTGAGCAAATGTGTTACTCGTTCAACAAAATACTGAGGGTAAGAATACGTTTACAATAAATTGCAATATAATAAGTTCCAAAGTAATGTCTGACTGTTGGAATAATTCATATCGTATTTTCAGGCACAAACTTCTTCTTCTTCTTTCTTTCTTTCTTTTTTTTTTTTTTTTTTAACAAATTGCAAAGGTTGTTAAATACACCAAGTTCTGAGCGCAGTTTTAGTAGTTTGGAAAGCAGCCTGGGAAGTATTGTCCCTCATCCCTGATTAACTTGTGTTTATTCTTGGGAACACCATCTGCAGACATCCTAGGGTTAGCCCTTGTCTCCACAGGCAGGGGTAGACAGAGCTATTTCTCATGACTTAAACCTAGATCGTTCTAAGTTTTAGAAACACTTTTTTAAGAAACCTGAAAGCCCACTTGTAGACTACTGTCTAAGCTTTTATCATTCCCTGATAAGGTAGATTCGAGCCCTTTACTGCTAATTTTAACCAATGTGAAATCTGTCATATCATAGTCAAATCTAATATTTATCCTGCAAGAAAACCAAATTTTCTCATCAGAGTTTAGAAATTATAATTTTTCAAAGAGTTTTTGGATGGGGATTCAAAATGATAAAATAATACAATGTACACCACCAATAAGTCACAGTGAATACACACAGTACACCTTTAAAAACAGGCTGGTTTGTAGCAAATGAATACTTCCCTGTCTTCTAATGGCTTCCGGAGCATGGGAAGCTGGCCCAGAAGAATCAAGATTGCAGTGGATGGTGGCATCAGATAGCAGCAAATTACATGCTGAGAAAATGATTCCCTTTGCACTTCTCCTTCTGTCCTCTGAAGGGAGAAATCCAAGTTGGTGCCAGCCTGCCTCTAATCCTCTTACACTTACTAAATTCTGCCTTAAAAAAAAAAAAAGAGAGAGCGTGTGAGAGAGATACCAGGTTTCCTTCAGCGCCTCTGGCAGGCCTTAGTCTGTAGCTAGAATTCGGAAACATTGTTTCCCTTTTAAGGTCCTCTAGTGAGGAAAGTGAAATTCTCTGAATATCAAAATGTCTTTTAAATAGATGTACTTAACTAAAGTAAACCCAAATGTATAAAGAAAACTGTTAAGGAATGTAAATTGTGAAATTTGTAATTAAGAAAGGTAAATTATGAAAAGCAATATAGTTTCCTTAAAAATTAAAAAGTAGAATTGCCAAATCCTATGTCAATGATCAATATATTTTACTGAGAGTGTACTAAAGGTCATGAAATCAGTGCCGGAGAGATGCCTTTGACAGCCTAGGTGTGGAATCAACAAGTTTCTTATCAGTGGATGAGCTAAGAAGACGTGGAATATGAACAATAAAATAGTATTCGGTCTTCACAGGGCACAAAATCCTGTCATTTGCAACAGTGTTTGTGAACCTGGAACACATTATGTTAAACAAAATAAGCCAGGCCCAGAAAGACAAAGACCTCATGGTCTCATTCATGTGGAGTCTAGGAAAACCAATCCCATAGGAGAAGCACAGTGATAGCTAACAGGAGCTGGGGTGGGGTGGGGGGATGGGAGGGTGGGCATGGGGGAGGTGAGCGGAGAGAGGTTGGTAAGGATATACCAGGCTTCAGTTAGGAAAGAGGAGCAAATCTGGGGGATTTGCGTACAACTTGGTGACAGAATTAGCAATATGATATAATCTTGTGTTCACCGAATAAGGTGGTAACTGCTAAGTAACAGGTATGTCACTTAGCTAGATTTGACCATCCCGTAGTGTGTGTGCAGCAAAACATTGTAGGGGCTGAAGAGGTGGCTTAATGGTATTGACTGTGTGTACACGTTGCCTTTCCAGTCTGTGACAAAGCATACTAGCAATAGCAACGTACAGGAGAAAGGGTTTGTGGTGGTTTGAAAGAAAATGGCCCCCCTAGGGACTGGCACTGTTAAGAGGTGTGGCCTTGTTGGAGGATGTGTGTCACTGTGGGGGTGGCCTCTGAGGCCTCCTGTTCTCAAATTATGCCCAGTATGGAACACAGTTCACTCCCTGTTGATTGCAGATTAAGGTGTAGAACCCTCAGCTCCTTCTCCAACACCATGTCTCCGGCACACTGCCATGTCCTACCATGATGATAATGGACTGAACCTCTGAAACTGTAGGACACCTCCATTAAATGTTTTCCTTTGTAAGAGTTGCTGTGGTCTTGGTGTCTCTTTACAGCAATAGAAATCCTAACTAACACAAGTTGGTACAAGAAGTGGGGTAGTGCTGTGATAGGCCAGACCATGTTTTTTGTGCAGAGGAATCTGGACTTTGGGACTATGGATTAGAAAAGAATTTGAATGCTTTAATTGGGGCTTAATGGGCCACCCTAGTAGGAACATGGAAGAGAGTGGGGCTGAGAGCAATTTGAACTGGGCGGGCCTGTCTCAGGAGGTTTCAGAGGAGAATTTAGTATGTTGCCTAGAGATCATTCTTGTGATATTTTAGTGAAGAATGTGGGTACTTTTTGCCCTTCTTCAAAGAGTCTGCCCGAGACTAAAGTGAAGAGAGTTTTGGATTAACTTTGTTGGCAGAGGAAATCTCAAAACAAAATATTCTGTCATGTGATTATTAGTGTTGACTCTAATGAAGATTTATAATGAAAAGGAACAAGCTGGACAAAGAAAAATAAAAAATGTACAATTTGAGGAGAAAAAGGAGCACCAGGAAGTGGAATGGAATTAAGTCCTGTGTTCAAGGAGACAAACAGATTAAGAAATGGAATAAAGGCAGTGGTGAACTCAGGGAAAGATTCCACCCAGTTAAGTTTCCAACTTGTGAAAAGGAATTAAAGAAAATCTTAGGGCCAGGTGTGATGGTGCACGCCTTTAATCTCTGCACTCCAGAGGCAGAGGCAGGCAGATCTCTGAGTTTGAGGCCAGCCTGCTCTACAGATCCAGTTTCAGGACAGCCAAGTATAGGCAGTGAAGGAAACCATTGACAACAGAAAGCTGGTGAAGATGTATTTGAATGAGGTTGTCATGTTCCAGCCCAGCAAGTGGCAGAACTTGGCAGATCCAGCCATGTGGTGCTGGTTTTATAGGAGAAAGGGAGCTATGGAATATTCCTTCACCACTAAGGAAAGCCGCTGAGGCCAGACGTCTGTCAGGGGTGTCCCTGAATGGAGGCCCAGAGGGGCCATTGTGTGAAGCTGTGAAGGAGAAGCCTGGATCGCCTTGGAAACCCCAAGATGTGGGAGATGCCAGAGTTGTGAGGTACCTGCTGAGGAAAATTGCTAACAGAGAGTAAAACCAGCCCAAGAAAAAGAAGCGTATTGCAATCAACAAAGCTGAATGGAGCTTGGACATCAGACATGGAGATGCAGAGTTTGGAGTTTGCCCAGCTGGCTTTCGGTCTTGCTTTGGTCCAGTATTTCCTCATTAGCCTCCCTTTCCTACATTTTAGAATGGTAATGTATATCCTGTGCTGATATATGTTGGAAGTATGTGATCTCCTTTTTGACTCTGATTTTGCAGGGGATTAAGAGATTGCATGAATCTCAGAAGAAACTTGGAACTTTAGACTTTTAAATAAGTTTGAGACTATTTTAGACTATGGGGATTTTTGAAGTTGTACTAAATGTATTTTTTTTTCATTATGGCTACCAGCCTAGAGGAGAGAGGGGATGGAATGTGGTGATTTGAAAGAAAATGCCTCCCAAAGGGAATGGCACTGTTGGGAAATGTGGCTTTATTGGAGGAAGTCTGTTACTGTGAAGGTGGCTCTGGGGTCTCCTATTCTCAATCTCTGCCCAGTATGGAACACAGTTCACTTCCTGTTGCCTGAGAACCAAGATGTAGAACCCTCAGCACCATGTCTGCCTATATGCCACCAGCTCCCATCATGATGAACCTGTGAAACTGTAAGTGAGCCACCCCAATTAAATGCTTTCCTTTATAGGAGCTGCTGTGGTCATGGTGTCTCATCACAGCAATAGAAACCCTAACTAACACAGGGTCTCTGGCTCACAGTTCAAAGATAGAGTCCATTGTAGCTGGGAAGTCAAAGTAGCTGGAGCTTGAAGTAGCTGCTCACATCATATCCACAGCCAGGAAGCCGAAAAGAATGAACATGTTCATCTCACTTTCTCCATTTTATACAGTTCAGGGCCCAAACCTAGGAAATGACGCTTTTAGTATACCCCACCTGTCTTTTTGTTGTTGTTGTTGTTTTGGTTTTTCAAGACAGGGTTTCTCTGTGTAGTCCTGGCTGTTTTAGAACTCACTCTGTAGACCAGGCTAGTCTCAAACTTAGAGATCCTCCTGCCTCTGCCTTCTGAGCCCTGGGATTAAAGGTGTATGCCACCACCACCTGGCTGAGGCTAGCCCTTCTTTTAACCTAATCAAGAAAATCCTTCTAGGTAAGCCCAGAGGCTTAACCAAAAAATCCCTCACAGGTGTGGCTAGATTCTGTTAACTTGAATAGCACCAACTATTACACTGGGTAACTATGAGAGCCTGACTTTGAACCCCAAGATCCCACATAAAAGCTCGGCACTGTAGCACTCACTTGTCAATCCTGTGTTCCTACAGCAAGGAGGGAGGCAGAGACTAGAGGCTCTGGAACTTTGGGGCCCATTAAGATGCTTATGCAAACAGAGATCCTTCCTCAAACAAGGTGGAAGGCAAGGACACTGGAAGGTGTCCTAGGACATCCACAAGCACACTGTGGCATGTGTTGCCTGACCCTCCCCACGCATGTACAACATACACACACATACACACATTCATGCACAACGTACACACACACAAAGCAAATATGCTTCTGCTTGACACATTATGTATCAGTTTAAAAGTAAAGTTAGTAAATACTATTTTAGTGTTGCGTGAGAATAAGCATTTGTCAGCCACTGTAACACTTGATAAGCATGGATTCTGTTGATCTTTGCTTGCGCTAGGAACCATATACTGCTATTCACATCGTCATCTGTTTCTGTCAAGAGGAAATTGGGGGCTGCGATGGCTTAGTTGATAGTGTGTTTGCTTGAGAACCTGAGTTTGATTCCCAAGAATCCTCATTTAAAAAGCAAGGCGCAGAACACACACCTGGGATCCCGTTGCTGGCTAGGTAGAAACAGGAAGATTTCTGGCATTTGCTGGTCAGCCAGATGAGTCAAATTCTAGAGCTCCAGTTTTATAGCAAGAGACTATCTCAAAAATAAGGTAGAGAGTGTGTAAAGAAGAACTACAAACTCTAATCTCTAGACACACACACACACACACACACACACACACACACACACGTGAATGCATTCACGCACATACATGAACACATGTACACAAAGAGGAAATTAAAATGCAGAATACTGAAATACTAAATCCTGTAAGAAAGCTAGACTACAAAGTCAAGAATCAGATCCCAAAGCCCACGTCTCTACTGTTACACTGTGGGGCCCTGAAACATTAAGCCATTGCCAGAGATTTCAGAAATGCCAGCTTACATGTTTCTGTTCTCCTTGAAGGCCAAGATGCATTGTCCATGGCCAGCTCAGTTCAAGACAGCTTCTGCACCCCTGCGCTCCCGCTGCACTCAGCTCTGGGCCACAGGCAAGGATCACAGGCTTCTGTTGCTGCAGTGCTGATCAGCTTCCTAAAAGATAGCCCCTGGGAAGAGGACCTGTGCTGTGCCCTGTAGAGTGGGATAGCCCCTGGGAAGAGGACCTGTGCTGTGCCCTCTAGAGTGGGATAGCCCCTGGGAAGAGGACCTGAGCTGTGCCCTCTAGAGTGGGATAGGCCCTGGGAAGAGGACCTGTCACTTTTAATTATTAAAATATTTTGGTGACTAGTGCATTTTCAAAACCAAGGGGCTCAGCAGTTAAGAGCACTGGCTGCTCTTCCAGAGAACCCAGGTTTGATTCCAGCACCCACATAGTAGTGCATAACTGTCTGTAACTCCAGTTCCAGGGGTGCCAATATCCTCCCACAGGCCTGCAGGCAAAACACCAATGCACATGAAATGAAATGTAAACTTTTTGAAAATCTATACTCTTTAAATCTAAAATCATTTTTAATGAAAAACATATGGAAGGGAGTGGCTGTGACATCTCAGTGAAAATTGCACTGAAGGAGCACTAATTTATTACTTTAGAAAGATCTCTGTAAAATGCTTCAGTGACTCAGAGCAAAAGAAAGCATAACAGATCCTGAAGGAGAGAAAGTAACATTAGTGCCCATGACCCCCAAGATCTAAGTCAACATAATTCCATTATCCTCCATTACAGCCTCATAACTGCTCTGTGCTTAATGTATTTTCCACTCAGTGTGGTGGTGATCCTAGAGTTAACTGAGTCATGGTCAACATTCATATGACCAGAAATGCAATTCAAGTTCCCCCTATTTTGCAATACAAAATTTAAAACCTTGAAAGTATATTGAGGATTAAATAGATTTTTTGAAAACTTGAATCTCTTAAAGTATATGGAGGATATAAAAAGTTAAATTAAGAGATTTATTATCTTTATAAACTAAAGATAAATACAATAATTGATTAATTTAAGAGTCATGAATTAAGAAAGAGCTTCTTTACTAAACAAAAACCAAACAAATTAGCGTGCATTGAATTTTATTAAAGGTGCTATAGAATTTTAAGGGGTAAAGGATTATAAAGTTTCCCTGCTTCAACCTCCTTTGAATATTTAAAGTGCATTTAAATACCTTGCAGAAAGTAAGTATTACTATAATTTCAGCTTCCAGTAGTTTCTTTGTAAATCAGTAGTATTGAGCTCTCAATGTAATGCCAGGTGAATGCAAACAAATGGAATGGTTAGATTCTAAAGACAGACTACAAAGGCTTAGAACATGCATGGGAAGTTATTCTGTTACAGTGTTTTGGGGAACTAGACCGGATCTTAGAAGTCATCTAATCCCCGTAGCTAAGGAAATGTACAGCATACACTGCTAATCTAAAGGGCTAAACACATAATATTAGGTGGTAATTACAGCAAATGGTTACCTGAACAAATTAGTCTCCGAGATTTATTCAGACATCTTTTTCTTGCCCTTTAGACCTCTTGCACCTCACCGCTCCAGGTTGCTCCTCTTTGCTGGAGTTGCTGAGATTAGCATCCTCTGCCCACTTTCCCAGATGGGTCTCTGAGCCATCTCCACCAGCAGGCTGACACTCAGCAGGAAAGGGCTCAGCTTCATGCAAGGGTAGGGAGAAAATCCTGTTTCTTTCCTGGACAAAAGGTGTGTGTGACTCAGCAGCCAAAATAAGGCCCTTTTCTGCCTCATAAAAGGAACAAAGTAACCAGGGGAGAGGAGAGAAAGGAAGAGCAGCTTTCATGAGGCAAGTGGGCAAGATCTGGAGGAAGGTGTGAGGGGCAGGACAGACAAAGGTACCGGTGTGCTTAGAAGAAGCTGCCTGGATGGTACACGGCTGTCATGGGAGAGTGAAACATCAAAGAAAAGGTACCGAGTGTGCGGCACTCCCGTGGCAGAGACTGCGGAAAAGACTGAGGCTAAATCCTGCTAACATCACTTCCCTCTGAGAGAGCCGCAGAACTGTGGAGACAAGACAGAGAATAACCCAGGGTGACTAGGACAATGGGAGACCCAGGGAGAGAGGGATGATCTCTGCGCTTTGCTGGACTGTATCTGTAAGTGTGTAAGGAACAAAGACTTGAGAGGCAGCTCAGTCTGTAAGGTCCCTGCTGTGAGAGCATGAGGCCTGAGTTCAGAGCCCCAGCACCACACACATGGAACACCACGCTGGGGAAGCAGAAGCAGGACAGACCCCTGGAATGGCCAGCCAGTCTTGCGAACGAACCTACGAGCTCCCCATTCAAGGAGAGACCTTATCTCAAAGACTGAGGTGGAGAGTGATGTTGACCTCTGATCTCTACCCTCGGGGAGGTGCACACCCACACATACATATAGATACATATACACATACATGTACACACACATACATGTACACACACACATACACACACACACACACACATACATATACAAAAGGGGTTCAAGCCCTAGCCAGATGCACTGAGTGCTTAGTTAACATCTGTGTTGCCTGAACATCTAACCAGCTACCAAAAAATCGAGTGTTCATACTGATGAGTCACGTTAACTGTCACAACAAATTAGGAGGCGACACTTTCAAAGGACGGTGCGCAGTGCACATATTCTACATAGACCTGAAACTACTAAAAACAGGAGCAGAGGGAGGCTCCAGTCACGTATCATTGAAGTTACATTTTTAGAGTTTCTACTTAGCCAAGCTTACCTAATAATAATGATACGGGCCAAGAGTATGCGAGAGTCAGCGTGTGTGTGTGTGTGTGTGTGTGTGTGTGTGTGTGTGTGTGTGTGCGCGTGTGTTGAGATAGCGTCTCAATGCAGCCCTCGCTGACCTGGAACTCAGCGCGTAGATCTAGCTGATCTCCCATTTGTGCTGATCCTCCTTCCCTCGTCTCCTGGTGCTGGGACCGTGGCGGGCACCACCACGCCTGGCCCACTAGTAAAAAATGTTAAAGATTCTGATTTTGTCATTTTCTGGGTATTGCTATATTTTTCTTTCTACCGTAGTAAAATCTCCAGTAGTGGCAAATACGTTCCTTAAGTAAGATATCACAGGTTCCTTGGACAGCTTGGGGACTTTCAATGACTGATAGAAGGGCAATTTGGCAAGTAGAACCACTGTTTCAACGTGTTCATAAGGTTTTGTCCAACATGTTAACTTCTTGAATATCATCCCAAGTTTATAAATATTTAAGAATAGGATATTTATCACCACATTTTAAAATGGGAAAACAAAAGCATCCAAAACATTGAGTTGGTTCAATCACTATATATAATTCAGTATAATTATTCAATTAACATGTACTATTATTCTATTAAAAGTTCAGAATGTATTGCTCAAGGTAAAAGTGGGACAGCAAAACAACAAATGATCTTCCTATGCCAAAGACAAGGGGGTGGGGGCTGAGCTGGCTGGTTTGTGTCAACTTGGCACAAGCTAGAGTCATCTGAGAGGAGGGAGCCTCAGTTGAGAAAATGCCTCCACAACATTGGGCTGTGGGCAAGCCTGTGGGGCATTTTCTTTTTCAAATTAGTGATAGACCCCTGGGTATGGTGATATTTCATTTGTACTGAAATGTGATTTTATTTGTATGTTAATAAATAAAGTTGCCTGGGGGTCAGAGCTAATAGCAAGCCATAGCAGAAGCCGGGCGGTGGTGGTGTACACCTTTAATCCCAATCACATGACAGGCAGATCTCTGTGTGTTCAAGGATACAGCCAGCATGGAGACACAAGCCTTTAATCTCAATACCAACCATAGAAGACCTGGAGGGCTGTACAGACAGGCAGTGACGAGGAGGTCATGTGGTTGGGTTTACAACCAATGAGAAGGCAGAACAGAAAGTCTGTAAAAAGACAGACACACAGGAAGTAGTCCTCTTTCTGAGGAGAAGGATGGCAGCGAGGGGTAAGAAAGGGTTTTAGTATCAGCTCTTGGCTGCTGCTCTGACCTCTTGGGCTTTTAACTCTGCATTTGGCTCTGTGTTTCTTATTTAATAAGACTGTTACATCTACACCTGGGCTGGTGGTCCTGGGTTCTATAAATAAAGCAGGCTATGCAAGCCATGAGGAGCAAGCCAGTAAGCAGCACCCCTCCATGGCCTCTGCATCAGCTCCTGCCTCCAGGCTTCTGTTCATTTCAAGTTCCCACATTGACTTCCTTCCCTCCGTAGACCTTGGTTGAGGCTGTGTAAGCCAAACAGACCTTCCCTCCCCAGCGTGCTTTTCACCGTGGTGTTTCTTCACAGCAATAGTAACCCCAACTACAGCAGGAGGAATTTACCAAATGTTAGAAAATGTGGTCTGGGTGATGGCGTTATAGACCATTTTGTTTTCTTCTTAGGATTCTTTCAATTTTCCAATGTCTTAACAATAAACATAAATTAATTTGAAAAACAAGGAAATGTTTAAACTACGATCCAGCTTCAAAAGCAGTTTACAGTGAAAAATGAAAATTGTATATATTCATGAGCTATTTGAGAGAACAACAAAAGTCAGGAGTTTCTCCAACAAATGTGCATTGAGCACTTAGTAGGTACAAATGTATACTGAGCACTAGGTAATCAGTCCCACAGAACTACTGTCTTGAAAGTCTACCTCCCTATAAACACCCACACAGAGACACACACAGTCAACACAGAGACACACACACACACTCACACAGACACACACACTCACACAGAGAGACTCACACACAGAGACACACACACTCACACAGAGAGACTCACACACAGAGAGACACACACTCATACAGAGAGAGACACACACACTCATACATAGACACAGACACACACTCACACGGAAACACACACTCACACATAGACACAGAGAGAGAGAGAGAGAGAAACACACATACATACTCACACAGAGACACACACACACAGAGACACACTCTCACACAGAGAGAGACACAGACACACACTCACACAGAGACACACACTCACACACACATAGACACAGACACACACTCACACAGAGACACACACTCACACAGAGACACAAATTCACACAGAGACACACACTCACACATAGACACACACACACACTCACACAGAGAGACCGCTTGCTTGAGCATCTTTAATCTGATGCCATAGGTAGTCTTTATTAGTCACTCACCTGTGTCTCTGAGTGTATCTCCAAAGACTGATGTAGTCTCCAGGCTTTTGTATCTCACAATGACATCAGACGGAAGTGAACTCTGGGCAGGCTGAGTGGCCGTTTACCTGCAGAAAGCCAGACAAACAGCGCTGGTCATGCTCGACATAGGCTCTCCCCACAGACCACTGTGGTTCTGTGGGGGAACAGAAGAGCCACTCCCTTTGAGGCTGTGGCTTTCAGTCTCAGCAGCTCTTTCATTTTACATCAACCATCTCCTCCAAATGCCAGCTCTGAGCCGGGCGTGGTGGCCCATGCCTTTAATCCCATCACTCAGAGATAGAGGCAGGTGGATCTCTGTAAGTTTGAGGTCAGCCTGGTCTACGGATCAAGTTTCAGGACAGCCAGGGCTACACAGTGAAATCCCGTCTCAACAAACAAACCAACAGCTCTGGTCCACCCCTGATCAGCAGGCTTTAAGCTACCCCATGCCCCACTCTGGGGTCAGCCCCCTGCTGTGGGATGGTCTATATGTCAAATGTGTTGCTGATTGGTCAATAAATAAATCACTGATTGGCCCGTGGCCAGGCAGGAAGTATAGGCGGGACAAGGAGGAGAATAGAGCTGGGAAGTGGAAGGCTGAGGAGAGAGACATTGCCAGCCGCCATGACGACAAGCCGCATGTGAAGATGCCGGTAAACCACAAGCCATGTGGCAAGGTATAGATTAATAGAAATGGATTAATTTAAACTATAAGAACAGTTAGCAAGAAGCCTGCCATGGCCATACAGTTTGTAACCAATATAAGTCTCTGTGTTTACTTGGTCGGGTCTGAGCGGTTGTGGGACTGGCGGGTGAGAGAGATTTGTCCTGACTGTGGGCCAGGCAGGAAAACTCTAGCTACAGCCCCCAGCTATGGCCTTCAGACATGTGCTGTAGAAGGGTGTGAATTTACTGACTTCAGTCTGTTCTGGCTGTTTTCCTCACATTGCCCCTCGAACCTCAAGGTCTACCCAACGGCAGAACTCCCTTGGTGTCAGGGCTGTGGATGGTGCTACCAAGTTTCCCATGGCAGACTGCCCAGATGCTTATGACCCTGATCCGAGGAGCACCCAGCTGCAGCACAAGGCCCTCTGTATGTGCCTTGTCACCCTCCACTCCTACTCATACATACTATGGATGGGTGGGAGTTTTGATGTTAGGATCAAGAAATAGGCAGGTCACTGGCTAATGAGGTGGTGTTTCTTAGGCAAGAAGGGGTATTCAGACAAGCAGAAGAATATGAGGTCAGTTAATGTCAGGGAACTCTGTAAAACATCAGAATGTTACCCCAGGCTTCCCACACAGCTCAGGAGTCTGCATGTGAGAATCCTCTGGGCAAGAAGGGAGGGTATAGAGCTGCCAGGACACTCCCATTGGTCCATCCTCAGCTGGGCCCTGGTAGTGCTCCAGCAGTGCTCCGGCAGTGCTCCGGCAGTGCTCCGGGCAGCATCAGCGGCTCTCTCTTCCCTCTTTATTCTGCATTGCTTCAAGCCCTTCCCTAGCCTCCACCTTCCTCTCAGGCACCTGGTGTGGTCCTGATGTCCCAAGTTTGTTTCCTAACAAGGAAGGGCCTGATGAGATCTAAAAATACCTGGAGGTGTTAAGGTTGCTGCTGTGTGTTGCCTTCCAAAGATGTTTCTGCCTGGGGACTGTTCACTTGTTCAGCTTTTGATCATCCACCAAGGGATATACTAAACCTGTATGCACAAGAGAAGTAAAAAACAAAACCAACAAAACCCTTCTGTGAGTCCTTGTCTAGAAACGGGAATAGATAAGCAAATGAACAGTTGCATCTATCAAAGAGTGATGGTTCTGACTTGGATGTGGGTGAGTGCTGAATATCATCCAAGCCTAGCAAGAGAGTCCCGGGGCTTAAAGGATGGACATAATAGATGTAGCGAGTGCCCTTGTTCCTCTGCAGCTACAGGAGCAGAGGCAGAGAAGGATGCCATCAGTGAATTAGGGAGGTAATTGCAAAATGAAACAAGCCTTGTTCTAAAGGGCTGGAGAATGAGATATAAAGAGGGTAGAATTTGAGGTTGCCAGACCAGACTCTTCAAGGGCCCCATTGGACTCAGAGCAGCACAGGCTTTGTGTTGTATTTCTCATGTATTTTGCATTCGAGAAGTCCTGGGGTTCACCAGACATCAGATCAGCAGACACCATTGGCCAAGAAGGAGGTGAGTGGAAAAGTAACAAGGAGACATCAGTTGTGCTGGCGAGACTCCCGGTTGGTCTGAGCGTCAGGTATATGCTCACTTCGTAATCACGTGTGGAACTGCACACTTAGGTTTTCTGTATTATTACTGTTGTGTTATCTGCATCCCAATAATTTATAAAATAAGAAAACAAAAGCTAAGAAAACAGAAAGGTAGCACAGATTCTCGGGCCTCAGTTCCAGACACTGACTGAACGTATATAGCCTGGGACTAAGGAATCTTTTTTTTTTTCCCTTCCAGACTAGTTCCACCATGTTGCCCAAGCTGATCTAGCACTGAGGCCCAAGCACTCTTCTCACTTCAGTCTCCTGATGTGCTACCATATTTGTGGTATCTGAATTATTTTAAACAGTAACTTCAGAGCAGAGACCAACCTGTGGATTGTGATCCCTTTGGAAAACCCCTGTATCTCCAAAATTATTTACATTACAATTCATAACAATAGCAAAATTACAGTTATGAAGTAGCAACAAAAATAATTTTGTGGTTCGGGGTCACCACAACATGAGGAACTGTATTAAAGTGTCCCAGCTTTAGGAAGGTTGAGAACCACTGCTCTTGAGGCTGTAAAGAGGGATTCCCTAGCCTACACCATGAGAACACTGCTAGGGATGTTGGATGCCACCAAAAATGTGCAAGCAAGATGCTTGCCCTTCTGAATGTGCAGATCAGGAGAGGAGAGGGTGAGCAGTGTCTTGATCTTACCCCCTGTTAGCATCAGCAGGCTTTCATCCCATACTCTCTGTGCTTTCGAAAAAGACAATTGTGGCACTAATGACTTAAAATACTAAATGTGGGTTTTTTTGAGTTTCATTTTGGAATTTTCTTAAATATGAAAATACTTTACCTTGACACATTAATTTCCAGTGGCTGAATTTAGGCAGGAAACAAGTCCCTCAGGTGGATATGCCATGACTCCAAGCAGCTTTCTGGAATGGTTTTTGGTGAGTGCATTCTCTGCCTGTGAGTAAGATTTTTTCTCCATTGAGTCGCAGTCCCTGGACACGTGCTCAGTGGTGACTGATTTGCCTGTCTCCCCTGTTTGGACAGAGGCATACTTTTGTGTCCTAAAGTATCCAATTCAGTATTCTCCCAAACCATAATCCCTATGAAGAAATTGACAAATTGGGTTTGTAAAGTTGCTTGTCCTCCAATTACAGCATTAAAATTAGAAAGGGAGGAAGAACTATACTTGGCCTTAAATGAACAAGAAAGTCCAAAATTCTCAAGTAAATTCTATACAGATTTTTTTTCCTTATAAGTGAAGTACTAAAGAAAGAAATGCCATGATGTGAGGTGGTGGCACACATCTTTAATCCCAGAACTCTGGAGGCAGAGGCAGGAAGATCTCTGAGGTTGAAGCCAGGCTGGTCTACAGAGCTAGTTCCAGGACAGCCAGGGCTGCACAGAGAAACCCTGTCTTGAAGAAAGAAAGGAAGAGAGAGAGAGAGAGAGAGAGAGAGAGAGAGAGAGAGAGAGAGAGAGAGAGAGAGGGAGGGAGGGAGGGAGGGAGGGAGGGAGGAAGGAAGGAAGGAAGGAAGGAAGGAAGGAAGGAAGAGAAAAAGAGAGAAAAAGAGAGAGAAAGAAAGAAACCACGAGATTTTTCGGTTGCCATAACTTTTGTGTGAGCTAAGTGCATTCATTCAGAGCTGATAAAGACTTCTAACTCAAAGCATTGTCTAGGAATAGGAACGCAAGCCCTGCAAACCCCTGTAAGAGTAAGTATTACAGCGCTGCTTTGGCATACAATTTGGCACTATTTAGTCAAGCTGACCATATTTTCTTGATAATTTCTTTGATCCAGAAACTGAACTCATGTGTTGATGTTCTATAAGAGTCTGTCTTAACTTGTGTCCCAGAGGAGCATGGACCAGAATACCCACAGCAGCACTGAGAACAGCACTTCAAAACTGGAAGCAACTTGAATTCAGCAGGAACATTCATGAATACATTGTGAAATATACACTCTGAAAGGGAATGAAATTGAAGATGGAAAAATCTCACTGATAAAATATTGAATAAAAATCTCCAAGTTGGAGATGAATGTGCAGAATATATTTATACTCACATTAAACACTTGTAATAACCATTGTATGAGAAACCACCTTGCTGCCATGGTAGTTTGTAAGCACACTACCAAGCAAGCCGTTCGTTCTACAGATCATAGAACAGGAAGGCTCACACGAGCCAAAGCAAGATATTCAAAGCACATGGCCAATTAAGTCGATTAGGCTCACCACAGGAGCATATTGGGCAAGTTAACACATTTTAGATCTTCTATTGACAAACGGGAATAATGATGCCTCAGTCCTTGACTCTCTTTTCTTTCTGCCACATCGCCCTTCCTCACTAAGAGTGTGCTCACAGGATCAGAGCTGAACAATTGTCGCTGAAGACTTGGGTTCCAGGGTTAGGGATTTAGCTAAGTGGTAGAGTGCTCGCCTAGCAAGCGCAAGGCCCTGGGTTTGGTCCTCAGCTCTGAAAAAAAAAAAAAAAAAGACAAAACAACAAAAAAGACCAAAAAAAAAAAAAAAAAAACCAAAAACAAAACAAGGTAATGAAGACTTAGGTTCCTAGGATTAAAAGCCACACCTGCTCTGCAGTCTTGGAGTCAGGACACTTGGCTGACAGAGCTTCTTAATCAGCCTCACGAGCAACCATGGTTATGTACCTGTCCATGCAAAGGATGTGAGGAGCCAGTAGCTGGCCGGGTAAAGACTTTGTGAATGGCGTGCTTCCTGTACCTTGAGTATCTCCAGTGCTTATGAATGTTGGATGATTTAGGGCCTCTTGCATATTTCATGTGTCACAGCTGGCGGGTACCCCTCACACCTCTCTAATTATGTGTGTCAAGCCTAGCACACCTAACTGACGCTTGCTTAAGGTCACTTATGATCTCTGTGTATATAGGCTACTTTAATTCTTAGTTCCATGTTCTCCATTTGTAATTCTCTTATTTTCTATAGCAGACTTGAAGTCTTCACACACATTATAAATACCCGTGAAATACATTTACAATAAGATAAATGTTTGGAAAGAATTTAAGATCTGGCTATCTGATAGAGATGGAAAGGGATGTGTTCCTTATGAGAAACTAGAGACATCTAACTATAGGGGTAATGTGTCATTTCATAGTGTGGATGGTGAGTTTATAGGTATTTGTTATATATTAATTATGTATCGATTTCTTCTAATTGTAAATGAAGTATGAAATGATACAGTACTTAGACCTTCACATGTAATAGGAACCTGATTATAAGTAGCCAATTAAGTTTAAGGCACATATTTTTGTGATCTTTGTGACATCATCAACATTAGTCATAAAATACCCATATATGAAGATTACATTAATCTTAGAGAACCACTTCTAACTGTGTCTGGTGTTGCCTAAATTAAGGTTTGTTTCCTGGACAAATGAACTTTGCTGTACTGTCAACACAGACAGTGTGGTCGAACATTCGACATGATCCCACGGATCCTGTAAGCGCTGCTCTGCAAGTGGAGTGAGCTAGGCTGTGTGCTGGGCCCGCTGTTCCGCAATCTGTCATCTGCTCGGATCTGTGAGTATCTTGGAAGACTCTCTCTTCCCCCTCTAGAAAGGCGGCTCTCATCCAACATCTTCAAAGGAATTCATGCTCATCATGTGATAAAAATTCCTGAGATTTTGTAGCTGGTGGTCACGGTTGGCCTCGAATACTAAACAAATAAAATCTGCAAACTGACACTCTTCATTTCTTTTTCTTCTTTCTTTCTTTTTTTTTTTTTTTTTTTTTTTTTGGTTTTTCGAGACAGGGTTTCTCTGTGTAGCTTTGCGCCTTTCCTGGATCTCGCTCTGTAGAGCAGGCTGGCCTTGAACTCGCAGAGATCCGCCTGCCTCTGCCTCCCAAGTACTGGGATTAAAGGTGCGTGCCACCACCGCCCGGCCACTTCTTAATATTGCAGTTTTTTTTTTTTTTTTTTTTTTGGTTTTTCGAGACAGGGTTTCTCTGTGTAGCTTTGCGCCTTTCCTGGAACTCACTTGGTAGTCCAGGCTGGCCTCGAACTCACAGAGATCCGCCTGGCTCTGCCTCCCGAGTGCTGGGATTAAAGGCGTGCGCCACCACCGCCCGGCTAATATTGCAGTTTAAATGAAGAGAGGCATTAAGACGGCTCAACTCTTTGACCCAAGGGAGCCTACACTTGCCTAGGTTTCCCACCATAGTAAGAGCCCCCAGTGGGCAGGGCCTATTCCCTAGGCTCCCCACCATAGTAAGAGCTTCCAGTGAGCAGGGCCTATTTCCACTGGCTTGGGAAGCTTCAACTACTGCATGTAAGAGAACATTAGGATTCTTGAGTCTTGGGGCGGAGACCGCAGGGCCAGGTACAGCTCAGCAGCGTGCGCTGTACCTACCATTCTGGAACAGAATAGACTCTCTGTCATATCTCTGTCTCACTACTTAATTTTAGTTCAGATTCTTGATATTTAAAAGAAATTCAAATACGGGGTTGTAACTGTGCTGTGTTCTCTCAGGCCAGGGTAGAAGGAATGGAAGCGGCAAAGGAGAGCCTCGCTCTTTCCCTGGCATTGTTTTTCTCTTTGTAAAGCTATTTTCCCCTTTCCTCTTAGCTGCTAGGGAGATCTGCAGACCTGTTTTCACTGTCTGGGGATAGTGTTTTGGATAGCCAAAAACACGCAGACAGGTGAGTGCCCATACTGCATCCCTCGCTCCCCACCGGGGTGCTCATAGCTCTGTTGAGAGAGCTGGGGAGTGCGGTACTCTTTGTGTGGCATCAGGGAGACCCCCCTCCGGGCTCAGGGTGTTGTGGCTCCTGCTGGTGCAGTCACAGCTGGCTCTGTGTCCTCTGGGTGTCAGGGTCACTTCCTGGAAGCCCAGGAGATCATGCACCAGAGGGTTCTGACCCCAGGACCCTCTCCTCTGAGATCGCCTGGGAATCCAAAACAGAAAGATGGGAAATCAGGTGGAGCAAAGGATCCAGGCCAGAGTCACCGGGTCCCCAGATGCTGTGGTTGACATCCAGGGCCTGGGCTGGTCAGGTACAGAGAGACCGGGGACTTGAAACAGCAGGGTGCGAGGGCGGGGCTGGCCGGGTTCCCGCAGTCTGCGGAGCCCTCATTAGGCTGGCACAGGGACTGAAAAATGTACGTCTCCATCTATTTCTGGCTTTTAAATGTGCGAAGGAAACACGTCTTTTTATTATTTTATTTTTGTAAAGTTGGAGACAGAGGCAGATGCCCCTAGAGCGTGTGTGTGTGCTCGCTCTAAAAAGTCCCCACTCTGCCAGTACATCTTTGGAAGGAACGTCAAGGGCAAATAGGTCGTCCCCTCTAAATGTGCTGGAAGAACATTGGCAAGGAAAGGAATTGTCAGCCCTGGTAACTAATGAAGATGTGGGAAATAAAATCAGGAAAGATGTCCAAAAATGTCACTCAAGGAAAAAAAATTAAGAAAAAACAATGACGTCTTGGTGTATCATGGATGTTGTTAGTATGTGTTAAATGCAAAATGACAATAGATATAAAGAGCCTTTTAAAATTTAGTTAAGAAATACATGAGTACTTCTAGAAGTTCTCTCATCAGAGGTGTTTGGAAATCTTAAAGCTTAATGTCTGTTTGTGAATGTCTAATGAGAGTAAATTTAAAATTGAAGAAATCTGGAAAAACCAAAAGATGGTATACCAAGACGCCAACTGTATTCCTGAGTGGGGCTGTTACGGTAAATTTAACTTCAGCAATAGAACCAGACAAAGAAAATTTTACAAAGCAAAATATCATGACATTCATTTACTAAAAAAAAAAATATTTCTGAGCACACAATATGCACCAGTGATGGTGTCAGTCCCAAGAAGCACACTACAGGTGAGGGAAATGGATCCTGTGGCTGCACAGCATCCCTACCCCAGCTCTGAGCTGAGCAGGAAAAATAGAATCAAACATAAAAGGTGGTACGACCAAACAGATCTGTTAGTATGAACGTTTTTTTTCTTTCTCCATGGTGTGTGTGTGGGAGGGGGGGCACGTGTGCATTCATGTATGTATGTCTGCATGCGTGTGAGTGCATGTGGGCATGAGTGCCCATGCGAGTGTGTGAGTGTGTGTGTGTGTGTGTGTGTGTGTACATGTGTACATGTGGAGGTCCAAAGTCAACGTCAGGGATCATCCTCCACCACTCTTCCACCCTTCCTTGAGGCAGGGGCTCTGTGAAAACCTGGGCTCCCTGATGTGACAGGCCAGCTCACTCTGGGGTCCCCTGTCTCTGCCGACTTGGCGTTCGCGTGGGTTCTGGGAGTCGGTCCCCCAGTTCTCACGCTTGGACGGCAAGAGTTTTAAAGCCACCAAGTGTCTCTCCAGCCTCGACCACATGTTTTCCGTGCACATGTTAGGTGCATGTACGTGTATGCCTGTACCTGTGGGGGTGTGCTGAAGGCCAGAGGCCAACCTTGAACACCCTTCTGAAGGAGCCATCCTCATGTCTTTGGAGACCAGATCCCTCGCTGGCCAGGACCTTGCCGTGTAAGCTGTGTGGACATCAAACCTCTGCATTGCTGGAATCATAAGCACGTACCGCTCCCTTTCTACATGGATTCTGCATACCCAGGCTTCATGTTTGTGTGGCAACTGAGTTCTCACCAGCTCCTGAACATTTATTTCAAATCAGAGAAGCTGGGGCTGTTAAGAATACTGGCTGCTCTTCCAGAGGTCCTGAGTTCAGTTCCCAGCAACTACATGGTGGCTCACAACCATCTATAGTGAAAGCAGATGCCCTCTTCTGGTGTGCAGGTGTACATGCAGATACTTAAAATAAATAAATATTAAGAAAAAATCAGAGAAGCTGGGCCTGTACTGTTGTGTAAATAAAACCAGTTTTTCCTTTGGCCTCTGGTTTTACTCTCTGAAAAAACTAGTCATTTCTTACTGTAAGGTCCTTTTAAGTTCTCAAGTTGTAAGACATAATGCATGCAGACAGGAATCCATCTCAAAATGAATTTTGAAAATCCGTTTTGAGAAATCTCAGAAGTAACCCCATCTCACTGCTCCTGCGCCTCTCTGGAAATGGAGCAGGAAATCAAGGACAGTTTTCAAAAGCTGAGGTTCAGTTTTCAGTCTCTAATCCAGTTCTCTCAGGAAGTGTTAGCCACATGATTCCCATTACCATCCAAAAACAGTTGTATTGTGTGGTGCTGACCATCTGTGTGGGCTCCAGCAGACACACTGGGAAAACCCATGATAATGGGAGCTCAGTTATTATCCGCCGGAAAGGTGATCGGTGGAACCAGCCACATCAGCAGCTGCCGCTGGAGCTTTTTCAGAGGGACCATCTGTGCCTTGCGCCTACCTATGCTGCAGAAAGGTCTGTGAGGGCTGCATCCCCTGGCTGTCTGACCTACGGTTGTACCACACTACGGCACAATGCCTGCCACCCACAAGGGTGTTGTGACAATTGCTGAAGTAAATGCTATAAAGCATTGTGAGCAATTCAAAAGAAGGGTGCTGCTGAGGTACCTAGATCGTCACACACCCACAGACACTGCTTTTTTTTTTTTGTTTAAATATTCTTAGCATGGTAATAGAAAAGGGCATCCCCAGAGTTCACTTAAATTTCAAGCATGTTTCATTGCATTTTATACTCACTAACTTTTAAATTAATGATCATTTCCAGTACATTAACCTGGCACTAAAGGGAACCTAGGAGTACTTTGGTAATTACATGGCGAGACTCTGCACTGAATGTGTCCTCCCAAAGTTCATTTGTTAAAACTCGATGCCTCCACCCCAGTGATGTCATGGTATTAGTAAGTGGGGCTTTCTGGAGGCTATTGGGGTCATGAAGGCAGATCTCTCAGTCATGGGATCAGTGTCCTTAGTAAGGGATTCCCAGGTAGCTCTCACCCTTCCCCGCATGGGAGGACACAGGGCAGACTGCAGTCTATGAACTAGAAATGTGTCCTCCCCCACTCTTGCCCTTAGACTTCTCGGCCTCCAGAACTGTGGGAAGTGAACACTGGCTCTCTAAGTAGACTGAGTCACTATGTTTTGAAAAGAACTGATGCTTTAATTAGCTCCCTAGTTAAGGAATACTTTTCTAGAGAGGTGTTGGGTGTCTAGAAGACTTCTGCTAATTGATGACAAGCATGACTTTGTTCACAATTCTTGTCTGCATCTGTATCACTGGGCCACAGAACCACACCCATCAGCAGTTCTGTATGGAGCTATTGGGTTTGATGACTTCCTTTAAAGTCAAGATAAAAATGAGGGAGCAATGAGTTGGGACACACATTTACCAACACGTGAACCCGACAATGTTTTAAATCCTCACGCATCACAGGGAAATTGCCGTCAACGCTTTCTTTATTTTTTTTTCATTCTTTATCTTTTTTAAAATTTCAACTGTGTTTACTATAATCAAAACTTGCTTTGTCTCTTTTCATTTGAAGGTTGGGAAATCAAGTCATATTTAGACAAGATGTATTGTTGTTGGAGACAAAGTAAAGGAGCAGAAACACACCCTGAGTTTATTTCTATGTCTTGTGGAAATGAAACTTTCTAACTAAGCTAATTCTAGGTACAATTCTCATGCGAAAAGTTACTAGACTGCACCAGATCTAGCCCAGCTCTCATAACCAGTGTCTCAACCTATTCAGCCCACCCCATCTGCTCTGAAATGAACTTCTTGGCTTTGGCCAGAACCCTCCTGTCTCCACCCACAGGTCCCTTCTGCACAGCATCCAACCTCTCCCCTCAGCCAGAATCCCCACTTCCTTCTCCAGGATCTAGTCTGCTGTGTCTCCCTGACCTCCCCACACACATCTTCTTCCCATCCAACCAGATACAGCCTGGGTCCCACATTCAGTACCCTGGCCAAATATGGTCTCCCCTGCCTACACTGCAACCAATCACTAGACTTCGGTCAGGACCCCCCAGTTCTGTCCCTCCCACACCACATCCAAGCTTTCCTCACAACCAGATCTACCCCCACACTCCAGGCTTGGAACAGGAGGCACAAACTGTACACTAGTCCAGCCCCCTCGATCTACGTGACTTCATTCCGTCTAAGACATTTCCAACCTCTAGGCCCAACCCTCCCAAACATCCTCTCTTCCTCCCCAACCTGCTGTGTCCATATTAGAATTAGAACTAATGAAGGAAGTCCACATGATCTCAATGAAAAAATAACAAAAATATACAATATCAAACCAGTATTTTCTCTCCAAAATCTACCAGTCCTGTAGAAATGCCTGCCAGTGAGAATTACCCAGATGAATATCAGGACATAGGACTTAAAAGAACAATAATAAATTTCATCAAAGAATTCAAGTTTAAAGAAGACATGAAGAAACATCTCAATTAAATTGTGGAGAAAGAACTTGAAGAAGACAAACATTTGCATGAAGCCCAAGAAAACACAACCTAAGGCTAGTGGAAATGATGAAGACAATTTGGGACTTGAGAACAGAGTTCAATAGGAAGATAAAATCACTCATGAGAACTAAAGCTGAAATGGAGATGGAATTGAAAAACTCAATCATGCGACTAGACAACCTAAAGAATCAAACAAAAGATAGAATGTCGGGACTCAAAGGTAAAGGATAGGATCTAGACCAAATGAGCAAGGAATGTGAATTTTTTTAAATACAGGAAAGGAACAGATAGAAAATCTGTGTGACACAATGAAACAATAACAACCTTGGAATTCCAGACTTAGATGGAGAAGAATCCCAAGTCAATGGCATAGACCAGATCTTCAACAAGATAATAGAATAAAATTTCTCCAAACTAAGGAAAGACGTTCACATACAGATAGAAAAGTCACACAGAACACCAAATCAACAAGAATAGAAAGGAGAATGCCCATAATATGTCATAGTTAAAACACTAAGTGTACAGAATGAAAAGAGTATATTATAAGTTACAAGACAGAGAAACACAAGTCACATATAAAGGAAAACCCATCAGCTAATTTCTCAGTGGAAACTTTGAAAGGCAGAAGAAATTGGAGCAATGTACCCCAAGGCCTAAAAGACCATGACAGCCAGCCTAGACTAATATACACAGAAAAATTATCAACCATAATTGAAGGATAAAAGAAAACTTTTCACAATATAAACATCCTAAAACTTATACACAACAAACCAAACATAAAGAAAATACAGGAACAATATTTCTGGCTGAGAGCAGAATGAACATAGTAAAGAGACTGTGGAAATAAATGCAAAGCCATAATTCTTAAAATCAAAGTACCACTGACAATGCAAACAACACCGAAAATCAACATCACAATGACTATAATTAATACACACATTTCAATAACTTCAAATATCAATGGGCTCAATTCTCCAAGCAACAGATAGGCTGACTAAATGGACAGAGAAACAAATCCATCTATCTATCTATTTATCTACAAGAAAAATATCAGAGTTTTGAAGATAGGCACTGCCTTAGGGTAAAAGAATAAATAAAAAGTACTCTAAGCAAATGGGGCAAGGAAGCAAACAGGCATCACTGTCCCAAAGTCTGACAAAACAGACTTCAAACTGAAACGAATCAGAAGAGATAAAGAGGGACACCTCATTCTAATCAAGGGAGCAGTTAACCAAGAAGACATTACTATCCTAAATATATATGCCCCAAACATATTGGGGGTCCAATTTCATTTAAAAAAAACTACGACACAGATTAACATCAATCCATTAATAGTAGTGTGGGAGCCCGTTTTCGGGTTCCTCGTGGCTTTACCCAGCAGGTCTGCATAGAGGATGATCAGGATCACGGGCCTGAGTGCAGGTGTCTGAGATGGTCTGCACTTGGCTGTGCTGGGGGAACAGGTCATTTGCTCTACCCCTTGGTGTCTCTATAAATACCCAGGGGCAGAGACAGTCGGGGCCCATTGGAATAGGTTCCAGGCCCTCTCGAGGCTATCCTTTATTTTCTATCTGTTTATCTCTGCAAGATTCTCTGCAATAAATCCTTCTATCTAATATTTCCTGCTTCTCACACTCAAGAAAACTCTGGGGAGCTGTGGGGTTGGTGGGTAAACACCCCACACAGTAGGTGATGTCAATAGCCCACTTTCTCCAATAGATCAGTCATCTGAACAAAAGATAAACAGAGAAATATCAGAATTAATTGACATCACACATCAAATGGACTTAACATGTCTAAGGAAAGCTCCACCCAAACAATACAGGAGCTTTTCTAAAAGAGACCACATCCTGGGATACAAGATAAATCTGTACAAATTCAAAAAGATCGGAATAAGTATTCCAATTCCTTGTATCCTAGCTGACCACAGTGCAGTTAAAATTGACAGCAAACAAATCTCTAGTAAATACACAAACTCATGTAGATTGAACAACTCATTATTGTATTATGAATGGGCCAAAGAAGAAATCAAGAAAAAAAATTCCTGGAACTCAATAAAAATAAAAATAATAGTAATAATAATAATAATAATAATAATAGCCTATGAAACACATTGAAGGCAGTCTTAACAAGGGAAATCTATAGCTCCACATCAAAAAACAGAAATAAAAAGAACACAAATAAACAACTTAATGATCCAATTCAAAAAATTGAAAAAGTAAGAACAAACCCAATCCATATCTAATAGATGGCAGGCAATAATAAAAATCAGAGTTGACATCAGTAAAATAGAAACAAAAAAACAATACAAAGAATCAATGAATATAAGAGCTGGTTCTTTGAGTAGATAAGCAAGACTGACAGATCCTTGGCCTGACTAACCAAAAGAAAGCAAGGGATGACCTAAATTAACAGAATCAGAAATGAACAGGAAATATTACAACAAACACCAAAGAAAGTCAGAATATTTTAAGAGAATATTTTAAAAGCTTATAATACAGTAAGCTAGGAAGCCCAAAAGAAATAGGTGATTTTTCTAGATTCAGCCAAACCACCAAAATTAAACCAAGAAGTCAACAACCTAAACAGACACATAAAGAATGAAGAGACTGAAATAGTAATAAAATCATTGGCCCTGACAGGTTCATAGCACAATTCTACAAGACTTTCAAAGAAGACCTACTCAACCCGTCTTAGGCTAAATGAAATAGCAGAAACAGAAGGATCACTCCCAAACATTTTCTATGAGGCTATTATCACTCTAAACCCCCAAACAAGGTAAAGACACAACAAAAAAGAAAAGCCAAAATCCCCAGTAAATATATATGTAAAATGCTGAATAAGATACTTGCAAACAGAATACAGATATAAATTTAAAAAACAGTATATATCATATCCAAGTTAGCTTAGTCCTGAAATGCAGGGATGGTTCAACATACAAAGTCAATGAATGTAATAACCTATGTAATGACTTAAAGACAAAAGTCGCATGATCATGATGAAGAAAAACTCTTTGACAAAATCCAACAATGCCTTTGTGATTAAAGTCCTAGAAAAATGTAGGGTTAGAGAGAACATGCCTCAGAAACATAGTAAAAGCTGTATCTGAGAAATCCATAGCCAGCATCATCCTAAATGGAGAAAAGCTTGAGTCAATCCCACTGAAGTCAGTAACAAGATGCAGATGTCCACTACTCCCACTATTTTCCAACATTGTACCCAAAGGACTAGCTGGAACAATAAGACAAACAAAGGAAATTAAAGGAATACAAATAGGGGAAGAAGTCAAATTGTTCCCATTTGTAGATGACAAAATTTGAGATACCAAAATTTCTACAAGAAAATATCTAGAAATAATAAATTCAGCAATTTGGCAGGATGCCCAAACCAATAGCTTTTCTATAGACCAACACAGACATATAGAGAAGGAGGTCATGGATACACTCCCATTCACAGTAGCCTCAAAGAAAATAAAATATCTAGAAATAAAGCTAACCAAGGAAGTAAAGGACCTCTATGATGGAAACGAAAACTCTGAAGAAATAAAGACATACATACACACACAAAAAAAGTGCAAAGACTTCTCATGCTCATGGATTGGTAGAATGAACATTGTGAAATGTTTCAAAGTGTTTGGAAGTGGGAATGGGAAGCAAAAAAAAAAACTAAAATAAAATTTCTTTTTAAGGGAAAAAATGTTCAAACTTCAAATCGCTAAATTCCATGATTAGGTATATTCACTGTGGTAGTTTGAATGATAACAACCTCCATAGGCTCATATGATTGAATACTTGGTCACAGTAGGTGGAACTGTTTGGGAAGGATTAGGAAGTGTGGTCTTGGAGGAGGTGTGTTCCTGGGGTGTGGTGTGTGTCGGGGGGGGGGGAGTGTTGAGGTTTCAAAATGCTTGTTCCATTTCCAGTGTGCTCTCTGCCTCCTGCCTGTGGATCGATATGTGGACTCTCAGCTGTTCCTACCACCCTGCTTTTGCTCCACTATCATGGACCCTCTAAAACCTTTAAGCCCCATTTAATACTTTCTCCTCTTCGTTGCCTCGATTGTGACGTCTTATTACAGCAGCAGAAAAGTGACTAAGACGTCCGCACCGTTGTCAACCATCAGGATTAATTGCAGTACTTTCCCATCAGTATCCCAAGGAAACCTCTTCCCTGTTAGCAATCTCTCCTTGTTTCCTTTCCTCACTTACACCGGGCAGTTATTGTAAAAGCAACCATATATTAAGTGGCTTATTTCATTGGGCATAATGCTCTCAATGCAATTTTATTCCCTTTGAATGGCTAGATAGTACTGCAGTGTACAAATATACCACACTATTCTTCTCTGTCCATCAATGGATAAGCATTCAATTTCCTCATTTTAGTTCCTTGAATTATGTTGTTACGAATAACAGTGTACACGTTTTGTGAGGGTGTGAGATCAGTGATCTTCACAGTGTTTAATGAGAATTAGTATTGCTAGGTGCAAAAGTGGCTACATATGTTAGTTACATTCTCACTAGCAATGAATGAAATTTAATTTCTCCACACCCTTGCCAACACTTTTTATTGTCCATCTTCTTGGTGGAGCCATTCTAGTGCACATGAAGTGTATCTCATAGTTTTGATGTTTTGATTTGCATTTCTTTCTCTAATGACCATCTTTTTGTAGGATCACTAGCTATTCACATCCTATTGGAAGACATGTCTACTCAAGTTATTTGCCCTTTTTAAAGATTTATATTTATTTGTAACTCTGAGTGTGTGCGTGTGTGTGCAAATGTGTGTATGCCACTTGTGTGCAGGTTCCCACGAAAACCCAAAAAGGAGCATTGGATCCCCTGGATCTTGGATTACAGGCATGTAAGTCTCCCACTGTGGTCCTGGGAACCAGTCCTAGGCCTCTGCAAGGCCAGCAAGAGCTCCTAACCACTGATCTGTCTCTCCAGCCCCTGATACCACTTCCTTACCAGATATCTGACTATAAATATTTTCTTTCATGCTTCTGTTTGTCTCTTCGCTTCCTTGAATTAAAGCATGAAGGTTTAATGTTGACGCTGTCTAGTTTTTGCTGATGCTTATTTCTTAATGCTGCATCTAAGAAACCATTTCCCAGTCCACGGCCACACAGGTTCCACCTAATATTTTCTTGTAAGAGTTTTTGGAATTTTAGCTCTTATATTTAAGTCTTTGATCCATGGTGAGTTCACTGTTTTATAAGACACAAGGTCAGGATCCAGCTGCTTCCTCTGCGTGTAACCGGCTCAGCACCGACTGTTAGAAAGCCTACTGTTTCTCCTGCATCTGTCTTCACTAGCTCTCTGTAGAGCAGTAATTGACCATAAATGTGAAGATTTATTTCTGTACCCTGAGTCATATTCCTGTGTGCTATCTATCTAGCTGCGTGTCTCTACCACATGGTTTTAATTACTACAGCTTTGTGGTAAGTTTTGAAATTGAGAAATGTGAACCACCTTCTTAAATACAGAGCCAGATGGAATTTTGATGTTTATTGCATTGAACCTGTGGACTACTCTGAGTAGTCTTACCAACTTGGTTAACAAGCCTAGTCTTTTGTAACACGAATCTTAGATGGTCTTTAAAAAACAAACAAACAAACAAACAAACAAAAAAAAAAAACAAAAAAACAAACCAAAAAAAAAAAACCTGAAAGCCAGATAATGGGGTGAAAGCTGGAAGATCAGAGAAGCAGAATAAGCCACAGCAAACCTCACCTCACCAACTCCTCAGCTGATCCTGTTTCCACGAATCCTCAGACTGAAAGCCTCTGAGTCCTCACCCCTGAGGGTCTCAGCTGAACTGCTCTGCCAGTGGCTTACCTCCAGGAAATCCTCAGTCTGAAGACAGTGAGTTCCTGTTTCCTCACGCCTTATATACCTTCTGCCCTGCCTGGGATTAAAGGCATGTGTCCTTCCCAAGCAAAGGCATGAGATCTCAAGTGTTGAGATTAAAGGTGTGTACCACCATGCCTGGCTCTATTCCCAGTGTGGCCTTGAACTCACAGAGATCTCTGTCTCTCAAGTGATAGGATTAAAGATGTGTGTCACCACTGTCTGGCCTCTATGTCTACTCTAGTGGCTGGTTCTGTTCTCTGATCCTCAAGCAAGTTTATTAGGGTACACAATACATCACCATAGTAGTCTAGTCCATGAACATGAGGTATCTTTCTCTTAATTTTGATCTACTTTAAAATTCTATTGATATCTTATAGTTATCAATTCCTAACTCTTTGTTCAATGTATTATTATTTTATTCTTTTTTTAATGTAACTATAGATGAAAGTTTAAGATTCCATGTTTGATTTCACAGTGCTGGTATGTACACATATGATGTTTTCACCTTGATCTTATATCCTATAATCCTTTAAATTTATTAGTCCTAATGCTTTGGTTTTTTTTTAGGATTCTTTGTCGTTTTCTATATGCAGGACCATGTCACCTGTTAGTAAAAGCAGTATAAATACCTTTTATTTCTGTCTGTTACCTAATTGTCCCACTGAGAGCCCCTGACATTGTTAAAAGCAGTGACTATGTGGACATGCTTGCCTTCTTTAGAATACGCAGCCAGCTTCTCATCATGAGGTATGATGTGAGGAGTGGGGATTGTGTAGATAAACTTTAATTCAGAAAGCTCCCCTGCATAATTCTCTTGAGATGACATTGGTGGGCAGGGCTGATTTGAAGTGTTAATGGATGTGAATGGATGGTGCCCCTGGAGCTTCGTGTGCTCTTCATGTTTATAATACAGTTGGAAGCAATGCCCACTAGAAACAGGCTCTTTCCCTCTTTCTCACTCTCCTCACCTCTCTCTCCTATCTATCTATCTATCTATCTATCTATCTATCTATCTATCTATCTGTCTGTCATTTATCTATCCTCTATCTATCTCTACATTTATCTCCTATCATTCTCCCTTACTTCTACCTCGACAAAAACACACAGTAAGATATGGTGGGAAAGAATGGTAATGTCTTTCCCTGTAGCCTTCTGCTTGGAGGATGAAGTACACTTGTGCATGAATTTCACTAGTACATATGCTGTGACTGTTATATAAAATAAGCTTCTGGAAGTCAGCAAACGTGTCAACTCCAGAAAACCATTTAAACAGATTTCTAAGAGGAAAAGACATTTATCAAACCCAACTATGAGTTTAGTTCCAAGGACAGCTGACATGCTCAGAGCTGGTCTGCATAGTGGAAAAAGATGATTTGTTATTGCTGTTGATAATTATTATTAGGATGATGATGGTGGTGGTGATAATGAGGGTGATGATGATGGTGGTGGTGGTGATGGTGGTGATGATGATGGTGATGATACATTAACTTACAGAATAAAAACTGCCAGAACATAAGTGCTATCTTTGAGAAACTGAGCTCCTAGCACCAAAAAAGACTGGCCACTCAGGTAAAAACAGTCCCAGGAAAAGGTCACAGCACAGTAGAATTAGTTGAATTCTGTTGACTATGCTCCAACTTGCTATTGCCTGTCAGCTTGCCATTTTCCCCAGGGGCTGTATTCATCTCCCACTCTCAGCTTTCAACACATTTTCTTTCAGCTTTATGTAAAGCCTGGGGACCAATAAGCACTGTCCTTGGCTGCCCATGAATACCTCCCTTGGCTGACAGCATCGAAACACTCCATGAGTCCTATTTCCTGGAACTGACCCTCCGTATGCCCCATGTGAAATTCTCCTGATTTTGTGTTATTTGTATACGACAAACACAATCTGAAAAGCAACCTCAGTTTTTAAAAATCTTGTAAAAGTCCGTCTCATACAAATTCAAAGCTAAGTAATGACTGGGTTGCTGTACGTCCTGGTAGCAAGCCTTGTTCTTGTAATTGAGAACTAGCATCGCTATGTGTTATAAAAGCAAAATTATTCTACCAACTCCTACATGTTAGACAAGAATTGCAGGGATGAAAAAGAAAAGGAGCAAAGACCCTTCCTCTGTTTCAGATGAAACTGTAACACAGTATCCAAGTAAACTAAAAGTCAGATCCTGGGGACATGTCCCTAGTTGGAAGGCAGTGGTGTTTATCTCTAGTGAATAACCACTGCTGGGTGGCGGGGAGAGGAGCAGGGATTGATGGAGAGGAAGAGTGAAGACACCTAGATTCTCATGGCCACTCCCTCCTCCCTGCAAGTCTTGGAGGTGTGTGTGTGTTTCTTCCAAAGTGCATAGCTGTGGTCCTCAGAAGAGTGAGTTTCCCCAGGAGGATGTTGTGAGATCCCATGCCGCCCAGAGAGCTCAGGAATGGACTGGCATTGAGATGCGAGGAATCAGAACTGAGAACCAAAGAGAGATGACACTGGAGCTGTAACTTGACCTGTGCCAACCAGGGAGGCTGGGCGGTGTATGCCACCCTGGGGAGCCGTGTAGACTCTGCTTAGGCCTGAGCTTTCTCAGCTAGCTCCATCACAAGACGGCACATCCTATCATGTCTCTCTCATAGCTCCCTGAAATCCCAAGAGCAGGATCTTTCCACTGAGCTGCTTGGTATACCTCGGGTCCCCGTTTTTCAGGTGGTTTACAGAATGTGCCAATGCTGATGGAATAAAAGCTTGAAAATGGAAACAATTAGGGAAATGATCATAAAGCCCCACAAACCATTCCCGAGACTGAGTCATAAAAATGCCATTGAGTGCTCCACTGTGGTAACCATGGTGAGGAAGACATGGAAGACCCTACTGGCAGCCCAGTTCTACCCGTGACCGGCATGGGCATGCCGAAAGTGCGCCCAACCCAAAGAAACATCAGAACACTTTTTTTTAAAGCTAACTAAATTATCTTAGAGGAAGTTTGCACTTATGGCGTTAGTCTGAGTAAATGGACCTAGAGAAATTTGGGGGGATTCAGAGAGTGATAGATGAGGTTCAAGCAAGAAATGGAGAAGACGGAAATGCGGTGCTGTGCACTGGAAATGTTACGCAGTGAGGTACCTCAGTCCCAGGATGTTCCTCAGCTCTCTGACAGGGATCTTCAAGGATGAAGGAACATGCTAGTTCCTAAAACCATTTCCAACTGGAAAAAAGACCACACAACCCCCAAAACCCCGAGTCCAATGACACACAGCCCTCAGAAGACTCTCGGGTGGTGTTTTCCAATTAAAATGGTAACTTTTTCCTAAGGCTAGGAACTTAAGCATTTGCAAGTTCAATTTTTTTTAATTAAAATTTCAATATTTCAATTCCAGTTTTCAGAAACAGGAACACATATCATAAAATGTAATTACAGTATATGGTTAAGTTTATTAGCAGGAAGGCTTTACAAGAAACAAGGCCCCGGGTTCAGGCCAGGAACTCAGCCTGTGGATGTCATCTCCTCAAGCTCTGAGGAGGGATGAGTACCAAGTCCAGGTGCCCAGCACCACATGACAAGCCAGCTGTGGCTGCCATGTCTTTAATCCAGTGCCAGGGAGCAAGAGCTGGGTTAACTGCCCAATCTAGCCAGATCAGTACGTCCCAGGTCTACTGAGAGATTTTCTGAAAGCGGAGAGTGATTGAGAATGACCAAATGTTGATCTCTAGTCTCTGGTCTCTGAGCATGTGCGTGCGTGCGCACGAATACACATGTTCACACACATACAGCAAGAAGGCCTTTTGCTTGAGCATCTGCTCTGATGCTGTGGGGCTGTGACCAGATCTCTCTGTGTGAGGCATTCGATGACGCCCTTATTTATTGCACATGACAGTTTAACTTTCTAAGCAATACAACCTGGAAAAGAGTTTAATTTTAGCAAATTTGTCCTAATATACCTTATTTTATGCTGGTTTGCTATACTCCATAATAATTAATTTATTGCTCTGTTGATTTTTCCTTTAATTTTGTCTTCAACATTTGAGGCCAAGGTTAGTTATGTCCTTAATGCCAAATACCAATCAACCATCCGACTGAGTCTATTTTCTGTTACTATAACAAAATGCCCGAGGCTGTGTACTTCACAAAGACGAGAAGTTTATTTAGATCTAAACCTTGAAATAGCATGGGACTGGCTCTAGGGAGGCCTCACTCACCTTCACTCTCTCATGACAGATGGCATCATGCCATCACGAGCGCCGGTTAGAGGAGAGGTCATGAAGCAAGACAGGAGGGGCTGAGTTCACAGTTCTCATGACAACGCCTTCAAGAGAATTAAGAAAGGAGTCAGAGGAAATTTGCCTGTGACTAAAATCCCTCCCCTGAAGCAGAGGCCAGCATCTACTCCATGGTGCTCTGAATGAGAAATGTTGCCTGCAGGCTTGTGTGTGTGAACACTTGCTCCTCAGTTGGTGGTATTGTTTCGGAGGTTAGGGATGCGTTAGCATGTGGAATCTAGCTGGAGGAAGTCTGGGACTTGGGCAGGCTCAACCCACTTCTACTTCACTCTGTGCTTCCTTGGTGTGCCGCAGAGATCTGATCACTCAGCTTCCTGACCTAGTTACCACGCTGTCCCTGCTGTCCTGAACATGTGTGCCTCTGGAACTATACGCTAACATAAAACTCTTCCTTAAGCTGATTTTGGCCATGGTATTTATCACAGCCACATTAGAGTAACTAATCATATTCCTCCCTCCCAAGCTCCCAGCAACAAACCGCAATGCAATTTCACCGGCGTTTACCCTGGGGCATCAATACATTTATTATTAAACTTACAGGGCATGGGTGAAGGGTCCCTGACAGAACCCCAAAACACCAACACTGGAAGAGCTTCACCCGACATGGATAATGGCTTCCCCACAGCTGCATGGATGAAGCCTCCTTTGCATATATACTTAAATATCTCCCCTGGACCCTGAGGCCACATGCAATTGGGGGGAAATTGCAGGCAAATGGTTGGGAGGCAGGGCTGGACTATTAGGTGGGGGTCCACTCACCCTCTGTGCTGACTAGCTTTATGTCAACTTGACACAAGCTATAGTCATCCGAGGGGAAGGAACCTCAGTTAGGAAAATGCTCCCCATAAGATCAGGTTGAAGGCAAGAAGCCTGCAGGACATTTTCTTAAGTAGTGACTGTTGGGGGAGGGCCCGCCCAGCCCATGGCGGGTGGTGCCATCCCTGGGCTGGTGGTCCTGGGTATAAGAAAGCAGGCTGAGCAAGCCATGGGGAGCAAGCCAATAAGTAGTACCTCCATGGCCTCTGCATGAGCTCCTGCCTTCAGGTTCATGTCCTGTTTGAGTTCCTGTCCTGACTTCCTTCAGCGATGAACAGTGACATGGAAGTGTAAGCCAAATGAACTCTTCCCTCCTCAAGTTTCTTTGGTAATGGTGTTTCATCATGGCAATAGAAACCCTAACTAAGACACCTCCCTGCCCCCTTCTTCTCTGAGGGATGTCAGTAGTCCGCAGCTCTGCTCTGTCAGACTCCTACATGCAGGCACAGTGAGCTGGTCTGAGGAGGGTGGCTGCTGTTTCGCTCAGAGGATGGTGCTGAGCAACACTTTGGACTCTTTAGAGGAAAGGACCCTCCAATGAACTGCTATACTCCATCTCTTAAGGGTATCACCACCTCCACCCCTCGGCACTGACAAGAGTCCTCTATGACCCTGGAGACTCGGGGTTGCCCCAAGATCTAAGTCCGTGTCCCCCAGATTAGGTTTCCTCGGTGTTTGATTCTGGTAGCACCCTGAATTATCCTCCTGTCGTCCACTCAGATTGAGGATTGGGAAAACGTGCTTTCTTCTTCCTGTCCCTCTTGTTGTGACTTGACCGAGGAAAGGCTTAAAACAGCAAGAACTCGGGATCATGACATAAAACCAGGAACTCCAAGAGATGGGCAGAAGGAGCATTACAGCACCACAGGAGGACAAGAGAGAGACCATACTACAAAGAAGCAAAGAGGAAAGCAGGGGGCAGGGTCCCTAGAGAGAGTAAGCCGGAACCTGAAGATCTTAGATTCCTCTCCAAATTGTATGAGTGTCCAAAGGGCTCCAACGGACCAATCCAAGACACGACTGATGGCTGGGGTGTTGAAGACGGGCTCTGCTTTCATCCTCACCCTTGACTAGTCACTAACAGTCCATGACTTAGTCAACTGTGTCCACGTAATGCATTCTCCAAAACCCCATGAAGAGCCCCTGAGAGCCCTGGGTTGCTGAGTACACATACGTTAGAGAGGTGCAGGAGCTCCATGCCTCTTCTGCACCTGGCCCTTGACATCTCTTCAAATGCCTGCCAGTTTGTAGTCAAAGTGACATGTTGTGGAATACACTAGAAAAATTGGGGGTTTCCCTGGCAAACTTGTAACATGGGAGCGCTTCCCTTCCTTCTGTGAGCCATCCCAACAAGTAACTGCACCCGAGGAGGGGGCTTCTGAAGCCTCTGGTTTATGGCACTGTCTTAGTTAGGTTTTTATTGCTGTGAAAAGACACCATGACCACGGCCACTCTTATAAAGAAAATATCTAATTGAGAGGGCACACTTACATTACAGAGGTTCAGTCCATCATGGCAGGGAGCATGGCAGCATGCAGGCAGGCATGGTGCTGCAGAAATAGCTGAGGGTCCCGCATCTTGTAGGCAACAGGAAGTCGACTGACTGTCACATTGAATAAAGCTTGAGAAAGACCTCGAAGTCCGCCCCTGACAGTGACACAGTTGCAGCAGAAGGTGTGCCCTCCAGTCTCGAGGTCTGGATTAAAGGCGTGTGTCATCCAACCTCCTCCAACAAAGCCACATCTCCTAAGAGTGCTACTCCCTATGAGCTTAAGGGGGCCAAAGACATGCAAACTACCACATTCCACTCCCTGACCCCCATAAACCTTCAATGATATCATAATGCAAAATTCATTTAGTCCAATTTCAAAAGTCTCCATAGGCTATCACAGTCTCAACAATGTTTAAAAATCCAAAGTTCAAAGTCTCTTCTGGGATTCATGCGATTTTTTAAATATAATCTCCTCTAAAGTCAAATCAAAAAGAAGATCACATACTTCCAACATAATGGCACAGGATATACATTATCATTTCAAAATGCAGGGAAGGGAGCATAGTGAGGAAATACTGGACCAAAGTAAGACGGAAACCAGCTGGCCAAACTCCAAACTCTGAATGTCCATGACATCTCTGATGTCAAAACGCTTTCCGGCTCTCCAGTTCTGTTCAGCTGTGTTGCCTGCAATTTACTTCTTTCTGTTGGGCTGGTTCTACGCCCTGTCTGCAGTTCTCCTCAGCAGGTATTCCATGACTCTGGCATCTCTAACATCCTGGGTAATTACTAAATTCCAACTGTTCAATATCTGGAATCCACTCACAATCTTCTGGACTCCTCCAAAGGGCTTGGTCACTGCTCTGACTCTGCTCTCTGCAGGACACACAGTTGGTCTCCTGGGCTCCGGATGGCTCCATCCCACTGCTACTGCTGTTCTTGGGTGATCATCCTGTGGTACTGGTATCTCCAAAACCCTGGGGTCTTCTGTTGCAACTGAGCTGCACTTTCACCAATAGCCTCTCATAGGCCTTCCTCATGGTGCCAAGCCTCAGCTTCTCTGCATGACTCCTTCAGTCCTGGGCCTTCAACTGCTTCTGAGGCTGCACCTTCACCAACAGCCTTTCCTGGCCTCTCATAGTGCCAAGTCTCAGCTGCTCCCCATGACCCCTCCATGCCTTCAAAACCAGTACCACCTGGGTGACACTTACACATTACCCAGTCTGGCTGCCAGCACAAAGTACAACCTTGGCTGCCTCTGGGACTCAGCTTCTCTGTGCTTTCAGAAAATGATTCCAGAAGATTTCACCTCAGTGATGTTGGTCTCTTCTTAATCACCACTAATTTCTTAGCTCTAGCCAACCAGCATCAAGGATCCCAGCAAAACAACCTTCTGCTTTAGCAGTTCTGGTATCTTGTTAATCACAGCTGATTCTTCAGCCCCAGCCAACCAGAACCACAGGATCTTAACTCCTTTCTTTGTCCTTAACTCTAAAGTCAGAACCACGTGGCCAAAGCTGCCAAGTTCTGCGGCTTGCTGGGGGTAGAACATGGCCCCGTGGTTTAATTATGTCTTCACCAGCTTTCTGTCCTTCGCTGCCTAAGTTTGGCTGTCCTGAAACTTGCTGTGTAGACCAGACTGGCCTTGAACTCACAGAGATCTGCTCTGGAGTGCCAGGATTGAAAGTGTGTGCCACTATTGCCTGAGGCCACCACTCCCTTTACTCCATTTCTTAATTTGTTTATCTCCTTGAACCCAGGATTTAGCTCCATTCCACTTTCTGGTGCCCTTTTTTGTCCTCAAATACTCTTCTTTGTTCAGCTTGCTCCTTTTCATTACAGATCTTCATTAGAGTTACTACTAATAACTACATGAGAGTCTATACTCTGCCAATGGAATTAATCCAAAACTCTTCACTTGAGCATTGGGCAGACTCTTCCTTCACCAAAATATCACTAGAATTGTTGTTTTTTAGGCAACATGCTAAAATTCTTCTCTAAAACCTTTTCAGCCAGCTCCCAACATTTCAAATCATCAACACCACTGTCTTCCATGCTTCTGCTAGTAGGTCCCATTAAGCAGTGCTTAAAGTATTCATTCTACTGCTTTCCTAACCCAAAGTCCAAAGTCCACATTACTCCAAACAATAGCATGGGCAGGCCTATCACAGCAACACCCCAGTCCCTGGTACCAACTTCTGTCTTAGGTTTTTATTGCTGTGAAGAGATGCCATGACCATGGCAGGTAACTCTTATAAGGAAAACATTGAGGGGGCTTGCTTACAGTTCAGAGGTTCAGTCCATCATGGCAGAGAGAATGGTGGCATGCATGCAGGCATGGTGCTGGAGAAATAGCTGAGACCTCCATCTTGCAGGCAATGGGAAGCTGACTGAGTGAAGTTTGAGAAAAAGACCTAAGCTCACCCCCACAGTGACACACTTCCAACAGAAGGTGTGGCCCAGATTAAAGGTGTGCCCTCCAGCCTCAAGGTCTGGATTAAAGGTATGTGTCATCCCACCTCCTCCAACAAGGACCACACTTCCTCCAAACAGGCCACACCACCTAATAGTGCCACTCCCTATGAGTTTATGAAGGCCAAATACATTCAAATGACCATAGCCACCATCAGAGAAGCATGGTAGAAATCTGGGGCTTGTGGCTGGCATCTGAAATGAAGAGAAGTCTTACAGAACCAAGTTTCAACCTGTAGGGTGGACACTCCTTCCAGTTACTGTTAGAATGAAATTAAGCTGAGGCCACTCCACAGGTTATACAACTGGTCATAGCTTGGGAGACCCACACACTCTGGTGACCTGAAGTATCCTGTAACACGTTCCGTGATTCCAGCACTAGGAGACAGAGGCAGGGGATTCCTGCAAGTTGGTGGTCAACCTGGTCTATATAATAGGTTCTGGGCTATCTGAAGCTACATAGCAAGATTCTGCTTCAAAAAGAGTCTTTTGGGGGTGGGAGGATTACCACAGGACAACCGGAGAAAGCCTTGGGATTGCTTTTCTGTTTACAGGACCCCATCAGAACTATAATAGATGATCCAATGTGCCACCCAGATCCTCTCAGGATCAAAACCTCACAAATGTGGAGAATACTGTTGGCACTCAGCTCTCTTAGGAACTGCGTGGGCCTCAGAGAATTTAACATTTATTGGCTGCACGCCTTGTAGCACCTTGGATCCAATGACTAACTACTGAGGCCACCCCCTTTACCTAACAAGAAGTCTCTCTGAGGGCTCACTTTAGCTCCAGAGTGTCACAGCCCACCTTGTCTCTCTGTCCTTCCTTCCTTCCCTCCCTCCCTTTGTGCAGATGGCGATGTGGAAAGTACTCCTTGTGGAGCCCAATCTCCATCTCAAGATCTGCCTTCTGAGGAGCTCACACCAGCAACCCCAGCATAGGGAGGTGGATGTGAGACTATCAGGAGTTCAAGTCATTCCCAGCTATGTAGTGAGTTCAAGGCCAGTCTGGGATGCATGAGACCCTGCATGTAAGCTTGGGGGGCTGGAGAGATGGCTCAGTGGTTAGGAATGCTTTCTGTTCTCCCAGAGGACACAAGTTTGTGTCTCAGTACCCACACTGGACAGCTCACAACTGCCTGTAACTCAAGTTCCAGGGGACTCAAAGCCATCTTCTGGCCTCCATTGGAACACACACACACACACACACACACACACACACACACACACACAAATAAGATATTATTAAAGAATCTAGAATCTAGCTAAAAAATAGCAAATTTTAATGTCAATGGCGTGAGAAGTAGTCCCGAGTCAGTATAAATGGAGCCATGTGTTAAGTGTTAATTGTGCCATTACTACATGCCTAGGGCAATGCTGACACTTTACTTGGTGATTCCTCCTGAATCTCATGGCAACACTAGGAAATAGATGTGTTTATTTTGAGCAGCCAGCCAGCAGGTGAGAGCCCTGCAAGCAGGCCACTCCATCACTGCTGCCACCCAATGGACCCTATAACCTACAAGACCTACCCAAACCTACCAAACCCATCGTCCTTCCCCTGGCCAACCATCCCCTGCAAAATCAGCAGCCCCTAGAGGCACAAGCACCATCTGCACCAATCAGAAAAAGAGCAGCCTCCCCATGAACAGCCCTCTCCAGCAACATCAGCAGATCCTATAGGTAAAAGTGCCACCCACACCAGTTGGAAGAACAAACCCCATAGGCACAAGTAAAGCCCATATCAGCAAGAATAACTGGATAACACACTGGATCTGGGCACCCAACCCCCCACAAACCTTAGCCGAGACAACCCTACTTGATCTGACAATCAGCTAATTACTAGAACCCTTGGCCATTCAAGCCAAAAGACAATAAAGGAAACAGACAATAAAGGAACAAAAGACCAAACCAACAAAGACATTAGAAAAATCAACACCTGTACCTCTAATTATCCCAAACCCAAATAGGTAAACAGCAGTGTAAGAATACATTCAACAACATAAAGAGCAATAATTTTACAACAGAAAGACCTGAACATCCCCATGTAGATGAAGAAGAAAATGACCTTAAAAATAACTGTATGTAGATGACAGAGGCCCTTAAAGAAGAAATGAAAAATTCCCTTAAAGAAATCGAGGAAAACACAAACAAAAAAACTGGAAGAAATTGATAAATCCCTTAAAGAAAGACAAGAAAGTCAAGAAAAAGCAATCAAACATGTAGCTAGAGTTTTCCTGCCTGGCCCACAGTCAGGACAAATCTTTGTCACCCGCCAGTCCCACAGCCGCTCAGACCCAACCAAGTAAACACAGAGACTTATATTGCTTACAAACTGTATGGCCGTGGCAGGCTTCTTGCTAACTGTTCTTATAGCTTAAATTAATCCATTTCCATAAATCTATACCTTGCCATGTGGCTCGTGGCTTACCAACATCTTCACATGCTGCTTGTCATGGTGGCGGCTGGCAGTGACTCCTTCCGCCTTCCTGTTCTTTCTTTTCTCCTCTCTGTTAGTCCCACCTATACTTCCTGCCTAGTCACTGGCCAATCTGTGTTTTATTTATTGACCAATCAGAGCAATTTGACATACAGACCATCCCACAGCACAAACAGGTGAAGGAAACAGTTCAAGACTTGAAAACTGAAATAGAGGCAATAAAGAAAACACAAACCAAGGGAATTCTGGAAATAGAAAACCTGGTAAATGAACAGGAACTACAGATGCAAGCAGAATACAAGAGATGGAAGAGAGACTCTCAGGCGTTGAAGATATGATAGAGAAAACAGATTCATCAGTCAAAGAAAATGTTAAATCCAACAATATCTTAACACAAAACATCCAGGAAATCTGGGACACCATGGATAGGCCAAACCTAAGAATAGGGATAGAAGAAGGAGAATTCCAGCTCAAGGGCATAGAAAATATATTCAACAAAATCATAGAAGAAAACTTTCCCAAATTAAAGAAGGACATGCCTGTGAAGATACAAGAAGCTTATAGAACACCAAATAGACTGGACAAAAAAAAAAAAAACCCTCACCACATAATAATCAAAATGCTAAACATGCAGAATAAAGAAAGGATACTAAGAGCTGCAAAAGAAAAAGGCCAAGTAACATGTAAAGACAGACCTATCAGAATTACACCTGACTTCTCAATGGAGACTCTGAAAGTCAGAAGGTCCTGGACAGATATTTTGCAGACATTAAAAAACCATGGATGCCAGCCTAGACTACTATACCCAGAAAAACTTTCAGTCACCATAGACAGAGAAAACAAGATATTCCATGACAAAGCCAGATTTAAATAATACCTATCCACAAATCCAGCCCTACACAAAGTACTAGAAGGAAAACTCCAACCTAAGGAAGTTAGCTGCACCCATAAAAACACAGGCAATAGAAAATCTCACACCAGCAAATCCCAAAGGAGGGAAACACAGAAACATTACCACCAAAAGATGACAGGAATTAACAATCACTGCTCATTAATATCCCCTAATATCAATGGACTCAATTCTCCTATAAAAAGACACAGGCTAACAGAACGGGTATGAAAACAGGATCCATCCTTCTGCTGCATACAAGAAACATACCTCAACCTCAAAGACAGACATTACCTCAGAGTAAAGGGCTGGGAAAATTTTTTCCAATCAAATGGACCTAAGAAACAAGCTGGTGTAGCTATCTTAGTCTCTAACAAAATAGACTTCAAACTACAATTAATTAAAAGAGAAAGAAAAGGACGTTTCATATTCATCACAGGAAAAATCCATTAAGATGACGTCTCAATTCCAAACATCTATGCCCCAAATACAAGGGCACCCACATTTGTAAAAGAAACATTACTAAAATTTAAATCACACATCAACCCCCCCACACAAATAGCGGGAGATTTCAACTCCCCACTCTCACCAATGAACAGGTCTGCCAGACAGAAATTTAACAGAGAAATAAGGGAACTAACAGATGGTTATGACTCAAATGGACTTAACAGACATCTCTATAACATTTCACCCTAACACAAAAGAATATACCTTCTTTTCAGCACCTCATGGAACCTTCTCTAAAATTGACCATATACTCTGTCACAAAGCAAATCTCAACAGATACAAAAAAATGAAATAATCCCCTGTATTTTATCGGGCCACCATGGCTTAAAGTTAGAATTCAGTGACAACACAAATTACAGAAAGCCTACAAACTCATGGAAATTGAACAACGCTCAACTGAATCACCACTAGGTCAAGGAAGAAAGAAAGAAAGAAATTAAAGACTTCCCAGAATTCAATGAAAATGAATGCACAACATACCCAAACCTATGGGACACCATAAAAGCAGTACTAAGAGGAAAGTTCATAGCACTAAATGCCTATATAAAGAAGTTGGAGAAATCTCACATGAGCAACTTAACAGCACACCTGAAAGCTCTAGAACAAAAAGAAGCAAACTCACCCAGGAGGAATAGACAAAAGGAAATAATCAAACTAAGGACTGAAATAAATAAAATAGAAACAACGAGAACAATACAAGAATCAATGAAACAAAGAGTTGGTTCTTTGAAAATCAACAAGATAGACAAACCCTTATCCAAATGAAGCAAAAGGCAGAAAGAGAATATCCAAATTAACAAAAAATCAGAAATGAAAAGGGAGACATAACAACTGACAATGAGGAAATCCAGAGAATCATCAGGTCATATTTCAAATACCTGTACTCCACAAAATTGGAAAATCTAAAAGAAATGGACAATTTTCCGGATAGGTACCACATACCCCAATTAAATCAAGACCAGATAAACTATTTAAATAGACCTATAACTCTTACAGAAATAGAAGCAGTTGTTAAAAGTCTCCCAACCAAAACAAAAACAAAAACAAAACAAACAAAAAAACAAAACAAAACAAAAAACAACAACCCAGGGCCAGATTGTTTCAGCACATAATTCTACCAGAATTTCAAAGAAGAGCTAATACCAATACTCCTCAAATTGTTCCACACATTAGAAACAGAAGGAACATTGTCAAACTCTTTTATGTGGCTACAGTAACTCTGATACACAAAATACACAAAGATGCAACAAAGAGAATTACAGACCAATTTCCCTCATGAACATTGATGCAAAAATACTCAATAAAATAATGACAAACTGAATCCAAAAACACACAAAAAAATCATCCATCATGATCAAGTAGGCTCCATCCCTGAGATGCAGGGATGGTTCAACATATAAATATCTTTCAATGCAATCTACCATATAAAGAAACTGAAAGAAAAAAGAAAGCACATTATCATCTCACTAGATGCTGAAAACACCTTTGACAAAATCTAACACCCCTTCATGATAAAGGTCTTGGAGAGATCAGGGATACAAGGAACATCCCTAAACATAATAAAAGCAATATACAGCAAGCCGACAGCCAACATCAAATTAAATGGTGAGAAACTAAACGTGATCCCACTAAAATCAGGAACAAGACAAGGCTGTCCACTCTCTCCACATCTATTCAATATAGTACTCAAAGTTCTAGCTAGAGCCATAAGACAACAAAAAGAGATCAAGGGGATACAAATTGGAAAGGAAGAAGTCAAATTTTGACTATATGCAGATGATATGATAGTATAGATAAGTGACCCTAAAAATTCTACCATCGAACTCCTATAGATGATTAACACCTTCAGCAATGTGGTGGGATACAAGATTAACTCAAAAAAAAAATCAGTAGCCCTCCTATACACAAATGATAAACAGGCCAAAAAAGAAATCAGAGAAACAACATTCTTTATAATAGACACAAAAACCATAAAATATCTTGGGGTAACTCTAACCAAACAAGTGAAAGGCCTATATGACAAGAATTTTAAGTCTTTGAGGAAAGAACGTGAAGAAGACATCAGAAAATGGAAAGATCTCCCATGTTCTTGGATGGGTAGGATTAACATAGTAAAAAGGACAATCTTACCAAAAGCAATCTACAGATTCAATGCAATCCCCATCAAAATCCCAACACAATTCTTCACAGACCTTGAAAGAACAATACCCAACTTCATATGAAAAAAAAAAAAAACCAGGATAGCTAAAACAATCCTTTATAATAAAGGAACTTCCAGAGGCATCACCATCCCTGACTTCAAGCTCTACTATAGAGCTATAGTAATAAAAACAGCTTGGTATTGGCATAAAAACAGATACATGGATCAATGGAATTGACTTGAAGACTCTGACATAAATTCACATGCCTATGAGGACCTGATTTTTTACAAGGAAGCCAAAATTGTACAATGGGAAAAAAGAAAGCATCTTCAATAAATGGTGCTGGCATAACTGAATGTCAACATGTAGAAGAATGCAAATAGATTCATATCTGTCACCATGCACAAAACTCAAGTCCAAGTGGATCAAAGACCTCAACATAAATCCAGTTACACTGAACCTGATCAAAGAGAAAGTGAGAAGTAGTCTTGAATGCATTGGCACCAGAGATTACTTCCTGAATATAACACCAGTAGCTCAGACACTGAGAGTGACAATTAATAAATGGGACCTCCTGAAACTGAAAAGCTTGTGTAAGTCAAAGGACACGGTCAATAAGACAAAATGACAGCCTACAGAATGGGAACAGATCTTCACTAACCCCACATCTGACATAAGGCTGATCTCCAAAATATATAAAGAACTCAAGAAACTAGACAGCAAAATACCAAATAATCCAATTAAATAATGGGGTACCGATCTAAACAGAGAATTCTCAACAGAAGAATATCAAATGGGCTAAAAACATTTAAGAAATTGCTCAACATCTTTAGTCATTAGGAAAATGCAAATCAAAAGGACTCTAAGATATCATCTTACACCTGTCAAAATAGCTAAGGTCAAAAACACTGCTGACACCTTATGTTGGAGAGGATGTGGCGCAAGGGGGCCCTTTCTGAGGAGTGGATGGGGGGAATGGTAGTAAGGAGGTGGGGGAGGGAATGGGAGGAGAAGAGGGAGGGGAAACTGTGGTTGGTATGTAAAATGAATTTAAAAAAAATTAAAAAGTGCTTTTATTTCTGTGTTCAACATGAGGGAATTCTTCAGACGGGTGAAAAACACAGCTGGCATGCAGCAGCAGAGCTGGGGGACGCCGTCAAGATGGAGGTGATACTCCACCTCTAGTACAGCCACTTTGGAATCAGTATGGTGGTTTCTCAGAAAATTGGGAATCAATGTACCTCAAGAACCAGCTATACCACTCTTGGGCATATACCCAAAGGATACACAATCATACCACAAGGATACATGCTCAACTATGTTCATAGGAGCATTATTCATATTAGCCAGAACTTAGAAACAACCTAGATGCCCCTCAGCTGAAGAATGGATAAAGAAAATGTGGTACATTTACACAATGGAGTATTACTCAGTGGTTAAAAAAAATAATGACATCATGAAATTTGCAGGCAAATGGATGGAACTAGAAAAAAAATCATCCTGATTGAGGTAACACAGACTTAGAAAGACAAACACTGTATGTATTTACTCATAAGTGGATAGTAGATGTAAAGAAAAGGATAACCAGGCTACAATCCACAGCTGTAGAGAAACTAGGTAATAAGAAGGACCCTAAGAGGGACATGCATGGAATGCCCTGGGAAGGGGAAATAGATGAGATCTCCTGGGTAAACTGGTGGTGGGGAGGGGGGTAGAAGGGAGGGAGTGGGAGGTGAGAACATTAGGGATGGGATGGTCGAGTTGGGAGAGGGATGGAGAGGGATGGAGAGGGAGAGATATCTTGATAGAGGGGGCCATTATGGGTTTAGGGAGAAACCTGATGCCAGGGAAACTCCCAGAAATTCACTAGGATGATTCCAGCTAAGACTCCTAACAATAGTGGAAATGGTTACTGAACTGTCCTTCTACTGTAATCAGATTAGTGACTACCCTAATTGTCATCATAGAACCTTCATCCAGTAACTGATGGATGCAGATGCAGAGATCTCCACCAAGCACTGGGCTGAGCTCCAGGAGTCCAATTAAAGAGAGGGAAGAAGGATCATATGAACAAGGGGTCAAGATCATGATGGGGAAAACCACAGAGACAGCTGATCCGAGCTTGTGGGAGCCCACAGACTCTAGACTGATAGTCAGGGAGCCTCCATGGGACCAACCCAGACCCTTTGCATGAGGGTGACAGTTGTGTAACTTGGTCTGTTTGGGGCGGGGGGCCCTAGCAGTGGGACCAGGATCTGTCCCTGGCACATGAGCTGAACTGGCTTTTTGGAACCTATTCGCTGTAATGGGAAACCTCGCTCAGCTTTGATGCAGGGGAGGGACCTTGGTCCTGCCTCAACTTGATATGCCATGCTTTGTTGACTCTCATGGGGGGCCTTACCCTTTCTGAGGAGTGGATGGGGGGATGGCAGTAAGGAGGTGGGGGAGGGAATGGGAGGAGAAGAGGGAGGGGAAACTGTGGTTGGTATGTAAAATGAATTTTAAAAAATTTAAAAAGTGCTTTTATTTCTGTGTTCAACATGAGGGAATTCTTCAGACGGGTGAAAAACACAGCTGGCATGCAGCAGAGCTGGGGGACGCCGTCAAGATGGAGGTGATGTGTCCAGAGCCTTCCCGATTCAGGGGTGGGGGCAGGGGAACTGTAAGCAGACTCCGGAAATAGAGCGGGAAGAGCGGACCCCTAACTGGCAGCAAAACTGAAGGAGAAGGGCAGATACAGAAAAGACCAGCAACCTTGTCTCTATTTTGCTCGGGCCTCAGCTTACCTGGGAGTCCCTGCTGAGAGATGAAGCAGAAGACTGGAAGGTGGGCTCTGTGAAACCGTTCTGTCTCAGCTCTATTTCAGCTAAACTCACCCCAACAGTATTGATTCAAGCACTGTGGATGCCAGAAGCAGCGCGAGATGTCTGAGTTCCAAGTACAGACGATGTACGATCTTTGCCCATAAGGAGTTCTGATCTAGCCGGGACACTCCAAACACAGTGGCATGTGCTGTTACGGTCCAGGTGTCTGTTCGTAGCTATGAAAGCATAAAGTTTTCCAGAAAAACCAAGGAGACTTTTGCAGTGGAATTGACACTTGAACGTGGCCTTGGTATGTGAATAAATGTCCACGTGGGGAAAAAAAAAAAAAGGCCGTGGAAGGCTGAGAAGTTAGCTGCAAGAGCAGAGACTGGTAAGTTGGGAGCCAGTTGGGGGAGGGTAATGGAGGTGTCTCAGTCCATACAGTGGGAAACTGGTAAAGAACAGATAGATGTTCTTTTTAGTTCAGGAGGTTGGGAAGTCCAGGGTTGAAGGGCCACTTGGACAGGTCCTGCTTGCTGTCTCATTCTGTGATAGAAGGCAGAGGACAAGGAAGGGTAAGGGTGAGGTGACAGGAGCTATCCCTTCTTCATGGCCCCACTGCCAATACAACCCCACTAACCCAAGATAAGGGCGGAGCCCTGGGGCCTGATCACTTCTTAAAGATTTCACCTATCAGCACTTGGCTCTGAGATTAAATTCCAACATTTGCACAAACCAGAGAAGCAGGAACAGGGGAAGGCTGAGGAAGGCGGCAGCATGTGCAGGGGCTTCTAGATCACACTAAAGAACTTCGACTCGTCCTATGAATTTAGAAGTCAGAGAGTGATGACTTCTTTTCTTCTCCTTCCTCTTCTTCTTCTTCATTATTATTGCTGTGGTTATTATTATTGCAACACAAGGGTTTAAATAAGATTTATAACTCTTACAATCCTATAAAATGAAAAATGAGAGTCCAGAGGTAGACAGACAGATAACAGATAGATGGAGAGCAGAGGGGAGAATCTACAGGGAGAAGATGGAGGTTTGCAGGTTTGTAGCTTGCACAGCTGGGTTACCAGGCGTGGATTAACAGAACCGAGCACAGAGGTGATTTAACACTCAGCTTTGGTCACTTGGGATGTCAAAGGCCCTCAAGACCATGGAGTCAGAAGTCACAAATAGTGTGATGCAGGGTGTGAGGGTGAGGAGAGGAGAGTAACAGTATTGTCACTTCTTAAGTGAAGGCTAGCTTACCGGGAAACACTAAATCACACTTGGAAAAGTGCCTGCTGTGTGGGCATGAAGACCTGAGATCGATCCCCAGCACCCACGTGAAAACCGGGCATGGCAGGACAGGTTTATGCTTCCAGTCCTGGGGGTGGGATCCAGAGACACAGCACCCCTGCCACTTGATGGCAGGTTCCGTGAGACACCCTGTCTCAGAAAAGGAGGCAGATAAGCCAACAGGTGAAAGTGCTCACCACCAAGCCTGACGACCTGAACTTGAGATTCCCGAGACCCACGCAGTGGACAGAGAGGAGCCACTGGACTGGACAAGCTGTCCTCTGACTTCCACTCTCCTGGCAACGGCATGTACCTCCCTGTCACAAATAAATAAACACGAGTTTAAAAGACAAGATGGAGAGCAATTGAGAAAGACCCCTAATATGCATCCCTGACCTCCACCTGCACATACACATGTGCACATGTGCTCACACACACACACATAAACACACACACACCATACACACACACACCATGCACACACCATACACACACACACACACACACACACACCATGCACACACCATACACACACACACATACACCATGCACATACCATACACACACACACACCATGCACACACCATACACACACACACATACACCATGCACATACCATACACACACACACACCATGCACACACCATACACACACACACCATAGACATACACACACCATACACACACACACACACACACCATGCACACACCATACACATACACACCACACATAGACATATACACACCATGCACACTCATGCACACATACACCATGCAGACATATGAAAGGCAGAATGGTACAGTGGCCCCAGGCCTTGGAGCAGAAGAGACCCAAGCTTCCTGCCTTCTCAGTTAGTGCTGTTACCCTCCGAGGTGTGGCGCGGTCTTTCTGAATCCCTCACGTAGGATGGAAACAGTACCAGTCTGCCTTCAGAGGCACAGCCTGGGTCTGCACCTGGTATTTTTGCTGTTCAAGCATGTAGACGGAAATGTCTAGATTAGGGAGGGGAAGAATCTGTGTACAGAAGAGAAAAGGAAGCAAGAGAAGAGATGTGCGGCCTGGAGCCTCTGGTGGAGCTGCTATTCCCAGGAGAAGGGATCTTCACATCCCACAGATCAGTGTTTGTGTAGCAAACAGGCAGTTCACCTTCCGCATTAGCTCCCTTTATCACAAAGGATTAAATCCCAAAATCAGAATCACTGGACAGGAGAGATGGTGTTCAGGGAAACCCTGTCTGGGCTCTTTGTCAGCGCCCCCACCCCCAGTAAATAATTCAGGGAGAGGGGATGAGAAAGGCTCTTCTGGTTGACATCTGCTTAGCAAGGCCCGGATTTCCTCACAGACACGATGCACTTGTTCATATTATAGAGCAAAAAATGGAACAAAATGCATTCGTTCCTAACTAAGCATTTGATGGAACTATACAGAGGAAGTCGTTAGTAAGTGTAAAGGAGGTTTGAGCACAGCGATCACATGAGGGCTTGGGAGGGTTCTTTAATCAGAGGAGGTTTGTTTGGGGGAAGGAAAGGAGGAAGAAGGCAGAGTGGGGACTCAACCGTGGCCTCCAGTTGCTTCCCAATAGTTGACAGATGCTGATCGGCCGCCTGCCAGCTGTGTGCTCGCCTCCCATCATGGCGCCAGTTCCTGTGACATGCAAGGCGGAGGCGGTTGCCCTTGTTCTCGAGGACCAGTGCGCCCCGGGGATGTGGAGTGCTATCCTTGCAGCATCCATCCGCGTCTAGTGCAGTTCTGCATCCAGTGATGCTACGCAAGCAAGGTGCCACGCACTGCTGTGAAGGGTAGGATGGGCCAAGGGCAGCCCCCGTCTGCAGGGTGGGGGAAGGGCCGGAGTGTGGGGAGGTGGATGGACAGGCTCCCCAGCGGCTGCGGCCTTGAAACAAGATCAGCCAAATTATTAAAAAATCTCCAAATGTCAATTCCTTTTCATTTTAAATAACAATCATCCCTGAGAGGGTTGATTTTCAGAAGGATGACTAAGAGAAAATATTTTTCCAGCGGGTTTTAACACAGGAAAAAAACTCATTGCTTCCATGCCCACATCCTACACCCTACACGCCACACCCCTCGGTATAAAAATATTTGTATTTAAATAATTTTAAATGTCACGCATTTATAATTAAAAGCAATTCTGTACTTAGAAGAGCAGAAATCACTGACTTCAAATCGATGACAAAGACTTCATTTTTCTCAAAGGAAAATTTCATGAGATTCAAAGGTAGTTTCAGTCAACCTTGTGGACAGAGGCCCTCGGGTTAAATGTGGTCCCCCGAGGACTATTGTGTTACCTCAGGTGCAGGAGTATCTGAGTGGTACAGCAAGAGCATCATTTCTCCAGCTCCTCTTCTCCACCATCTTCTTCCTCTCTTGTAGTACCTAAAGATTGCTTGTCACAGAATGCTTTTGTTTCCTATAAACTGCATTCTCAAGCCACGAGCCCTCTAGCCACGAGCCCTGCGACTTGCATCTCCAGATCCTTTCTGTAGATAATAGCCCCTATCCCTGGCCAGAGAACCCCATCCCTTGGCCACAGTGACTGGGTCAGTGATTGGCCCATGCTAGTCCACGTTTCCACTGAGGAAGAGGCAGGTTCCGGGAACTTCCAGGCCCTCCTTGACTCCTCTGGACTGGTCTGGTTCAGTTGGTATCAGTTCACACACACAGTGGCACCAGAGGTTTGGCCAACCCAGGCTCTATGTGGCTGTGACATCTTCATGTTTTTCCAATCACTTGTTTCTCTCTTTTTAGACAGGCCCTTTTCTCTGAACATGATTTGACTCTTGAATTAGCAGACTTTGAGTAAATCACATCACGCTTTAGGTGTGGGTAGGGGCTCATCCAGTGAGCCGAAAGCCTTGCTCACAGAGACAGAATGGGGTTTCGGAAGACGAACAAATTCTGGACTACAATGTAGAAACTGCCTGCGTTTCTGTCAGACAGAATGTGGCCTCAAGACAAACAGCAGCTTCCATACAAATTGCCAGTCCTAAAAGCTTTCTCTCAATCACAGGCACAATCATTTCCTTAAAATATCCCCACATTCTTCATTCCTTATCCTCTTTTCTGACACTGTCTATTGACTTTCTCTGGAAAACACCACTAATCTGCTTCACATTTAACCCTATATGACCCAGGGTTTGGTCTGTGTGTTTGCTTCAGCCTGAGCTGTGTTTCCATGACCTGAAATAAAGAGTCTTAAACAGTCCTGACCTCTGTAGGTTAAAATCTTGTGGGCCTGGAAAATTCTGCTGAGATGGCCTTTTTATTTGGAGCTAGAGATGCTTGGACATTGGTGAAGCCTGGCTGGAACGGTGACATTTCCTCATCGTTACCAGTGTGCCCGGTTTTCAGAAGGCCTGTCCCGACAGAGCAAGACTCACCGTTCATAATGTCTCTTTCGTATTTGAGAGAAAGCATCTGTCAAGGAAAGACTGCAGACCCTAAAGGAGTGAGCTGTGAGCTTCAGATTAGAGTGCATTGATGTGCAGTTCCTCTTAAGATGGGAGACTCAGTCAGGTCAATGTCGTGTGCTGTATACGTTTTTAGGGAGTAGCACTATAAAACAGATTTAGGTAACTATTCATTACAATTAAAAGTAGTTGCCCTACTAACTAGTGGGCTCTTAAATAAGAGAATCACAGCAAATGCGTTTACAACAGTGCATAGAAGTGGTTTTGGAGGTTTGGAAGAAGAAAACCAAGTTCTAGTTGACATAATTCTCAGAGAAGGTGGCCTGGACATCAGTGAAGCCATGAGATGGTCACTGGCTTTCTGAAGGAAATCAGTTTCAAACTTTGGTGATTTTTTTTTTTTTTTTTTTTTTTTTTTTTGTAGGAGAGAGAAAGAATATGGAAAAGCATGAGTAGGAAGGGAAGGTCCTGGGAGACTGGGGGAGGGGAAAATAGCCAAGACATATTTCCTGAAATTTTTTAATATTAAAATTAAAAACAACATACTGCTATACACAATAATGATGATGATTATGATAATCGTGGTATATTAGCTTGCTTTGGAATTAGATCAGCTTTTTCAAAAGGTTCTTCCAAGAAACATTGAGTAACTCATATAAAAAGGATAACTGAGAGAGGAAACATCTGAATTCTGGAGAAAGCTTCATCTCACGCCTTCTCCCACCTCTTCCTTCATTCCTTGTTTAATCCTGGAGCAGTGATTGTCAAGGGCAGGTGTTTAGGCCCTGGGAGACCCTTAGAAATGTCTCCACACATTTGTCACGTGGAAGAGAGGGACAGGTAGGGTGCCACCGACATCTAGTGGGTTCAGCCCGGTGACACTATTGAATACCTCAACAGTGCATAGGGTGACCCCACAAAAACAATGATCTGGCTCAAAAATCAATAGTCCAGAGACCAAGAAACACTGGCCTAGTGGTCTAAGTGTGGTGCATTTGGGGTGGCATTTAGATGAATATTTTTGTAATTCAGTCCTAGAAGACCTTTGAAGCCCAAATACTGTGGCAGTCTCACAGGTCAGCAGTTTCAGAAAGTTCATCTTTCCCACTGGACATGTGATGAGTGCTCAGGACTATTTTCTTCTTTCCCAACCCATCTTTAATAAAGTTCTGAAAGGCACGGGGGTGAATCATCGGAACTGTCTGCATTGTTCTAACATTTCCTGAGCATGGCTTCGTCTTGGGCTGGAGTTCCTGGTCACTGTACTGGACACCTCCATGAGTTTTCACACAGTCCTGAAAGTTCTGAGGGTGTGTGTGTGTGTGTGTGTGTGTGTGTGTGTGTGTGTGTGTGTTGACGAGGGCTGCCACACAGGTCTCCCTATTCATTATGCCTGGACGTTTGCTTTGCTGTCATTCTCCTATTGTGTTTTGGTTTTGTTGTTTCAGTACTAGATGGAGCTATGGCACCCCCCCAACACACACACACAGAAAGCACTGTACCTCTGGATTACATCCCTACACACACGCGCACACACACACACACACACACACACACACACACACACACACACAAAGCACTGTACCTCTGGATTACATCCCTACACACACACACACACACACACACACACACACACACACACACACACGGAAAGCACTATACCTCTGGAATACATCCCTACACACACACACACACACACACACACACACACACACACACACACACACACAAAGCACTGTACCTCTGGATTACATCCCCAGCTCCTGGTGTTTTGAGACAAGGTCTCACTCTATAACCGATACTGGCTTTGAATTCTGAATCCCCCTTCACCAGCTGTTCAGATTTCAGGCGTTTACCACCATACCACACCTGGCTCTGTGCGTTTGTTTTTGTCTTTTGATTTTCTTCCATACCTTCCAGGCCCTCATTCTAAATAACAGATTTTTTTCAGGTATCAAGTGTATAACAACAGAGTCTTTCTCAGTCCCAAGCTCCACAGGCCTTCAGCAAAAGCTAATTTTCACACACCACCAGTCAGTTATAGCAGAGATGTCTTTTTTCTGTTGAAAGTCACTCGGTGTGTTTATCTCCCACCCAGTCCCATGCCCCATCTTCTAGAGCTCTGGACTGACTGTGTCCATGACTTCTCTCCTCTTCAGGTAAGCTACCACCACCTACAAACAGTGTTCACTTTTCAAACAGTAAAGCTACTAGGGACTCAGCTAACCTTTCAGAGGCTTTCAAAGCACAGCACGATTGTTAAATAGTACTAAAAAAAATCATAATGGTGGATAAAATAACATTTAGCAAAACTCTACCAACATCCTTCACACAGACAAAATGTAAGAGAAAGAACAGCAGTGAACTGAATAGGTAAGCTGTACAAAATGACACAGTGAATGCATTTTCAACAATAAGAGCATAGAATGGCCTACTTTTTAAGGGGGCTTCATAATAGACTCTCACTGAGGTTCCTTCTTGTTTTGTCCCAATGAGGAAGAAATGAAAACTCAGAGAGTGAGTGGCTTGGCCAAGCTCCCCCAGGGAACCCGTCGAAGCTAGAACTGAAAACCAGAAGTGAATCTTCCTCCACCTGCACCAAAGGCTTCTCTCAGCTTTCCTCCTTTCTCTCTCTTGGCCCAGATTCCTAACTCCCTGGACTCTTCTGGAAATTGGAAACTTAAAATTTAAATAATGTCTTAAAACAAAAGGGTTGCGGGGCTAAGAAGATGGGCCAGGCAGTGAAGCACCCTGCCCTGAAGCGTGAGAACCTAAGTTTGGATTTCCGGAACCCGTGTAGGAAGCCAGTGTGGCAGTACCTGTCAGAAACCCCACTGGAGGGTGAGGAGGGCAGAGAGACACAAGCAGATCCCTGATGCTGGTTGGCTACAGTCTAGCCAACAGGATGAGAGTCACAGAGCTAGGGAGAGACTGGGTCTCAGAAAATAAGCAGAGTGAGCTACCGAGGGAAGACTTCTGGTTGACCTCTGACCTTCAGACACATGTGCACGCAGAGCACCAGTACCAGCACATACGATATACTATACACAACTGCAAGCACGCATGTGCATGATTACTCATGCGCATGCGTGCGTGTTGTGCACACACACACACACACACACACACACACACACACACACAGAGGTTATAAACACCCACAGCATTTTTGTTCTTAGTGACTTCATGCCGATTCTATATATTCATGGGCATATTGGGCTCTCAAATGTCATCTGCATATTCATAGACATTTACAGTCAGGTTTCCAAGTCCGATTGTTTCCCCCACTGTAGAGAGCCGGTGGAGTCCTGGGTGAATGTGTGTTGTTGACATGAGCATAGCCATGTCAAGGACCCAAATGCCTCAACCCCATGGGAATGCAAAGTCTTCCCCAGGTTCAGAGGGGACACCTCAGTTTCTCCATCCGAGAGCCCAGACCACCCCATCCCAGCTTTTTTGTTCCCATGTATCTGTTATTTCTTCCTTCCCCGGCTGCCCCAGTTAGATCAATCCCGGGCCATGGCACCTCACCTCCCAGATAAACAGACACACCTCTGACATTATTATAGCATCACTATACCCCATGATGCCCCCACGGGAGTGGGAAGCATGTCCGGGCTTTTCCTGACAGCCTCCTTCCAGTAACAGCCGCCATCCTATTTTAGAAGGGATGAACACGGGAGCCTTTCCATTTCTGCATCTCGGGCTTCATGATCTTTTCTAGAGAATCTCTCCCTCTTGCTTTTGTGGGGGTCCCTGGCATGGGGCACAGTCACAGCTGCTGACAGATACGTCTCTGCAGACCTCATTCTGTGCTTTTTATAATTGCCACCTACAATCTGTGAGGAAAGCATACAGCCTAATCCACTTTCATGCTCATCCTGTACTTTAAAATAAGCATTATTCCTTGGCAAGTACATTTGGCCCAGTTAACCATTTGAAACATATATAAGTTACATCAACTTTTAAATGTGTGTACATATAGGCAAAAAGTCTTACATGAATGTTAACAAGATGCTAACAATGATTTTCTCTTAGTGATGCAATTTTTATTTATACAGGTTAGTATCTTCATAAAGATTATTTCTTTGCTATTTGAAAAATGTACTAATCAATCACAAAATGTTTATATAAAAACTCCTTAGCCTGGCATAATAGTATACACCTATAATTTTAGCTCTTAGGGAGCTGAGGCAGGGGAATTGAGAGTTTGAGACTGATCTGGGCTGTGTAGAGAGATCTTGCTTTAAGAATAAAAGAACTCCTTCTAAAATAGAACTCTTTTCCCGACTGTGCACAACTCTAGTTATTCAATAAATATGTATTGAACACCTCCCATGTACAGGTCCCTGGTAATAACTATTAGAGCATTCCCCTGTTTCACAGAGCTCAGGTTTTTCAGATGACAGGTGCTCATAGATACGCTCATACACTTGCTAAGAGTCAGGGCAGAGAGGCCATCTTGTGTACCTTAAACACCCAAAGCAATGATCGGAAGTGTGTTGTGAGGACACACTACTGGCTAAGGCCACAGGCAGTGGCTGGGAGGGCATGGCTACCTTAGCTGGGTAGTCAGAGGTGGGCCTCATTGAGTCACATTTGGGTGGAGGGAAGCTTGTGTGTCAGGAAGCAAGAGGATCCTGAGCAGAATGAACCGCTGAGGGGAAACTGGGAAGAACCCACTGAGAGTATTCAAGGAACAAAAACCAACAAAAGGTTTGGGAGAAAGGAGGAGGCAGAAGCAAACAGGCTGGTTCTGGTCACCACTAGAAGTCACTGGTAAGTTGTGAGTAGAAAGATGATTCCATAACCACCCCCAACTTACATTTGGCAAAAGTTCCACCTGCTGCTGGTCGAGTGGCCAGGTGGAGGGACTGCTCCTCTGAAGGACCTTAAGGGACCGTAGTGTCCATGTGGTTCATCTTCCATCACCTCCCATCTGCATCATATGGGGAGCATTAATGCCATTGTCTTGCAGTCAGGGTGCCATATTCGGTGAGTTATTGGTGTATCCCCTACTTACGATTGCTCCCAGGGGACTGTTAATTTTTTTTTTTTTTGCAGGCAAATACTTTAGCAGCTGTTTATTCTCTCTTGGGGGCAGGTATCTATTTGAGACAAAGTCTCAATGGGTAGTACTGGCTGACCTGGAACTCTCCATGTACACTGTGCTAGCCTCAAACTCAACAGAGATCTACACGACTCTGTGGAGTGCTGAGATTAAAGGCCAGGTTACTAAGCACGCAGCTGTGTATTCTTAGTGTCTGTCATAATGCTGTATATGGTAGGCACTGAACAAATCTCTATTGAATCATTCACAAATTCCCTAAGAGCAGTAATGTGTCATAGTGCAATTGCTGAACAGTTAGTCATAGCAATTTCTGGACATAATTTTGAGTTCTCTTTTGTTTATAACCCCAAGTTTTGTGAGTTTCCATATATAGTAGCTATTACACATGAGTGAAGACAATTGAAGAATTGTATATGAAGTTAGATGTAAGAGAGGCTCATGTCTGAAATACCAGCCCTTGGAATGCTGAGGCAGGAGGATCCTAAGTTTGAGGCCATCTTGGGATATACAGTGAGACCCCATATCAAATCAAACAAACCACAGCTTTCTGTCAGAACTGTCACACATCTATCAAGTAATGTCAACAAAGATGCTTGGAGGCTCTTCTTTCTAGTAACCACAGAAACCTGTGTTATTAAAAGAGAAAACAGCCTTTTCATTCTGCCCCAGTTTTAATGAAAGGATTCTAAAGGGACACACACACACACACACACACACACACACGCACTCTGCAAGCCACCACCATCACCATAGGAGCAGAACCTCCTGACTGCCAGTCCCATAGTTTGGAAGTTGAATCACAGTAGCAAACATAAGAGAAACTCTCACAACACATTCTTTAATAACATCCGTAGTGATCAGCAGTGAGAATGAACTCGTTAGGTAACTGTTTGCACTGCATTCAGTTTTTCCTGCAATTAATTTTCTTTCTGTAGACATTGTGCCTCTACCAAGAAAAGGCCACTAAGAGGCACATTCATACACAGATAATCATACCTGTGTGATGGCAACGGGCAAAGAAAATGCAAAATGTAACCCACGGTAGCCCACCTAAATCTCCCTCAAGTCCCTTTTCCACCTTTCTTTTCAAAAACAGTTGCAGTGTCATCGAGCTGGATCCATGGACGCATATAACACAGTTTTCACTGCTGTTTGGGGCAGCGGTAGCAGAAAGGTAAAATAACATGAGCCATAGGACCCTGCTACAATCCTTGCTTTATAATTCAGGCTATTTTTCAGCATGGACATGCTGTAAAGAGCTACAAAGAGTCTGATAGTTTATGGATTTTGATAGGAGAAGTAAAATCTACAGCAGAGACAAATCACAGTTTATAACAACCAAGTAGCAACTGAATCAACTAGATTGGTTTTGGGGTTGCATTAAGAAAATAAACACATAAAAGCACACTACACATGCTTGATTTGGGTAGCATCTTGAATTTGCAAAGTAGGTATTATGTCCACTTCATCCTCAGCCCTACTGTCAGGCATCTGAAAGAAAATGATCTCTTTCTGGGGAGCATGTCTGACAAAGGTGTGGTCAGGAGGAAGTGAAGGAGCTAGAACTGGAAATGTCACTGCAAAGGCCAGTGCAGGGTCCCATGGGTGGCAGGAGTCGTGGAAGCCTCATCAAATGCCTTGACAGTCCACCTTTGAGTGGCTCTTTGTGAGTGGTAGAAGGCACAGTTTGCCAGATTGCAAAGGGTGCACGAGGCTGGGGAAATGGCTCGGTTTACTAACTGTGAAGCTATGAGAGCCAGTTTGGAGCCTGAGAACCCATGTAAATGGCACATGGGCTGCTCTGTAACTCCAGCCTCTGAGGACAGAGATGAGGGTCCTTGGAGTAAGCTAGCTGGCAAGACTAGCCATGTCCACGATCTCGGGGTTTGACTGAGGGACACTGACTCAAGGAATAAGGTAAAAGAGCAATGGGGAATGAGCATCAACCTCCAACCTTTACACACACACACACACACACACACACACACACACAGATGAAAAAGGAAGAAGTTCCAAGGACCACAATAGCATGTCGTTGGAACAAAAACACTGTAACCTGGAAGAATGTGAACAGCAGTGAGTCTCTGACTGGACACTGGAAGAATCAAGTCAACCACAGTCCAATCTGCCATAGTGGGAGGGGACATCAGGGTTTTGGGGGGACTTCCCTCACTGCAACACAAAGGGGCCAGATTTTGGCAGTACATCCTTGTCTGGCACATGCAGGGGCACGAAGATCTGTACCCTGGAGTTTGTGATGGTGGGTGGGTTTCCAGGCCTTATACCTTGATGGATCTAGGCAGCAATGGTGGCGAGCTGGTGGTAACAGCTTCGTTAATACCTCGAGTCCAGTTAGTCTCACTGGAGTGTGGACTCATGGCATGGAGAGCTTCATCAGAAGCCTCCACCGTTTATAGGCCTAAGCGGAGATATTTCCATTTGCAAGTCTTCCATTTCTAAGTGACAGAAGAAACAGCAGGCCTTTGGCCACCGAGCAAGTCAGTCAAAACAGCAGCTTTCTTAAAGAGTAGCACTGGCCAGCATTATGGGAGATGTTTCTGAGTTCTGCCTAAGAGCCCAAGAAGCGAGAAACTTCATCTGTTCTGGATTTTACATCATTGACTCTAGAGCTAACAACAAGCACACAGCCCTGTGTATACCACTAGGTTTCAGCTTAACCAAGTTTACCAGTTTATTTTAGCAGTCAACTTGACACAAGGTAGGTCACCTTTGATGAGAGTCTTCATAAGAAATAATCTCAATCAGGTTGGCCTGTGAGCATGTCTGTGGAAAATTGTGTTGATTTGTAAGTGATGTAGGCAGACACAGCCTATTGTGGGTACTACCATTCCCTAGGCATGGAGCCCTGAACAGCACAAGAGAGGAGAAAACTAGCTAGAGGCGAGCAAATATGGATGTGTTGTTGTTTACTTTTGCTTTGCTCCTGGCTGTGGCTATGACAGGACTCGCCTTGACACTCCAGAAATGATGGATTGCAATCTGGAGTTGTGACAAACAAACCCTGAAGTTGCTTTTTATCAGAACTTTTTATCAGAGTAACAGAATTTAAACTAGGACCTTGACTAGACAAGCCTAGGAATGTAAGGAAAGCATTGTGAACCAAGGTCCCTGAAAAGGGTGACAGCTCTTGTTGGCAGGTAAGGAGACAGAGTGGCTGTGTCCTTCAGTGTATCAGCTTCATTTGACCAGCGATGCTTCTTAGGCTCTTTCTCAATTGCTAGTCGTTGAATCCATGTCAACTCACTCCAGGGAACCACAAAGCTTCCATGGATTAACCATTCAATTTTAACAAGAGCACAATATCAAGCTATTAGCTTCTCTTTCAAAATGGGTGTTTCTGGTAGCTGCAGCAGGGACAGAGTGAATCTAAAAACCCCAAAGGGGAATCTCTGGGTAGGCATTATCTTTCTTTGCCAGATGCCGCAATCAATAAAATCACGAATATTGTTGCTCACAGAGACTTACAGTCAGAGGACTCATTAGTGTTATGGACCCTGTGGTGGTTTAAATAGGAATGGCCCCCATAGGCTCATGTAGGGAATGGCATTAGGAGGTGTGGGTGCGGAGTAGGTTGAAATAGGTGTGGCCTTGTTGAAGAAGTCTGTCAGTGGGGCTGGGCTTCAGGGTTTCAAATACTCAAGCCTGGTCCAGTGTCTCTCTCCTCCTGATGCCTGTGGATCCAGATATAGAACTCTCAACTACCTTTCCAGCACCTGCATGCCGCCATGCTTCTCGCCATAACAATAATGAACTAAACCTCTGAACTGTAAACCAGCCCAGATTAAATGTTTTCCTTTGTAAGAGTTGCTGTGGTCATGGTGTCTCTCCACAGCAATAGAACACTGACTAAGATGGACACTGATTGGTAACTTTGAATTATCCCACAGAAAAAGTCAAACAAAATTTCAGAATTCCCAAAGAAGGGACACCCTGAGTCTGTAATACTTAACCCAATATGGGCTCCCTGGGAAAGGAGTTAAAAAGACAGCATTATTTTCCTTGAGTACAAACAAAAAAATTGAGTGTTGTGACTCAGACTAGGTGGGTCTGAGAAATCTTGGTTGGCTAAGGCCCCTGATTTTGTTAGGACTTGGCAGCTACTCCTGATACTAAAGGTGCGGTAACACTTTAGTTACAGAGGTTAAGCTGAGGCTTTTGATTTGCCCACAGTCGAGACATCATCTGTGTAATGAATGTATTTGATGGCTAAGAGGAGTGGAACTCTACATCCCAATGCACACCTAGGCAACTGGATTCAGTGGTTCCCATGGCACCAAATGTTGAGGCATTGTAGTGGCTGCGAAATCTGTTTTGCAGAGCACCTTAGGACTTAAAGGTCAAGACTCACGTTTCAAGGACTCAGTGTGAGACTTAGTATTCCTCCAATGACACCTCAACTTCTTAGACCCCATTCACATTTATGTGTCCCTTTAGTGGTCTCCACCCACAGCTCTTCTAAGGAGAATCCTCCAGTCAGTTAAGGGACAGGCAAGGGTAGCATCAGTTCCTGTGTAGGCTGAGATGTAGAAGCAGCAAACAGCAGGGCATTGAATTGATTCACAAGACCCCATCTCAGAGCTGGCTTTGAACCCTGCCTAACCCCGTTGGCTAAATCTGCATAGCTTCCCCTGGTTCCTGTAGCTAACCCAGTCACAGCAGTGGGATGCTTTCTCCAAGATTTTCCAACATACTGAGATGGGTGTGTGTGTGTGTGTGTGTGTGTGTGTGTGTGTGTGTGTGTGTGTGTGTGTGTGTGTGTGATCTTTAACTCCCATGGACACAGGAAGTTCTGCGCTCCATTTCTAGTACTTTATCTTAATAGGGATAGCTGAGGTCATGGGAGGAGGGAGGAAGGGGAAGAGAGAGATCATTTTCTCATCATCATCCAACAACATCATAAACTCACTTACCTGCCTGTGTCCTGGTCAAGGTCTTATCTATGGTTTCCCATGGGGTTTCTCTCTTTCAGAAAAACCTCTCCGAGAAAGCCAAAACTCCCTTTTAGCAGTCAATACTTACTGTAAGAAAGAGAGGAAGGAAGGAAGCAAGGAAGAGAAAAAGATCTTTTCCTGTCATCTCCAAATGGATTTAAGGCTGGCGTAGGTTACGAGGCTGAGCTGTAAGAAAGCCCAGCTGTTGCTGCTCTTCCTTAATAAGCCTCACAGAGCCACCCCCACCCCTCACTTCCTCAGCAGACTAGCCCCAGCTCTAATGGCTTCTTGATTGCATGAGTAGTGTGAACAGCTTTCCTAATGAGATGAATATCCCCAACTTGTCTGAAAGAACAAAGGATGATATTGCCTCTTACAGGGGAGGAGATTTGAGGCTGACCTCTTCGTTGGTAAGAAAGCTTGCCTACTCTGACGGGAGTTTGCAGCCATCTCTGAACCTACTTCCTAAAAATTCAATTTGCAATCACTTTTCCAGTCTCTTTAGCAGGCCATAAAGAAGGGGGCAGTTTACTCCCCAGTAAACCATACCATTTGCCAGCTCACTATTGACCGATTCTGAGGGATTTCCTCTAAATCCTGCTGATTGACATGCATACAAGGTCCTCATCTTTCTCTGCTATAAAGGCAAGTCTGTCTGCATCCTGCCGTCACTGCCCAAACTGAAAGGACTGGAGTCGGCACAGGACACACCAAGACCAAGTTCTCAGCACAAAGGACATTTATTTGCCCCAGAAGGACAGATTGCGGGGAATAAGAGACAGAGACAGGGGAGAGAGGGGAAAGGAACGTGTGTGTGTGTGTGTGTGTGTGTGTGTGTGTCTGTGTGTCTGTGTCTGTGTCTGTGTCTGTGTCTGTGTCTGTGTGTGTGGCATTTGCCCTGAGGGACAAAGGACTGCCTCTGGACAGAGAGGAGACAGAGGTGGTAACCCACAATTTATAAAGAGAAAAGGGGAACCTGTGTTAGGATGAGTTGGTTTATTGTGATTGAGCACATTAATTAGGACAGCCAAAGGGGGCTTTTGATTGCTGGACTTCAATATTTTGATAGCTGGACCTTGGTAGTCAGCCTCAGGAGGAGGAAGTGACCAAATAAGGGAGTAGACCTTGGAGGCTAGCTTTAGGGATGTAATCTAACAGCAAGGGGGAGGAAGGTAAAAGGCAAAAACCTGTTGGCACCATGCTTCCCATGCTCAGACCCGCTAGAGCCCTCCACCAACAACGGCGATCTACCATTTGTCATACTTTGTAGCTTGCTGTGCTTTAATAGAGGCCGGAAGAGAACCCAAGGTTATGAGAGAAGAGTGAAGGGCCGTCTTATACTCACCAGAGTGTCAGCACCTTCGCTGTTCCTCAAGTCTTACTTGCAGCAGGGAATGCAAAAAGGGCCAGGTGCTAGCCACCCATGCAGGAGGTTGTCGCAGGAGAACCGGAGCTTGGGGAAATGCCTTAGTCATGTTTCTATTGCTGAGATAAGACGCCATGACCCACTTACAAAAGGAAGTGTTTATTTGGGGCTTATGGCTTCAGAGGGTCATTACCATCATGAATTATGGCAATAGGCATGATGGGTAGCCATGGCATCAGAGCAGCAGTTGAAAGCTTGGTCCACAAGCACAAGGCAGAGAGGGGATAGGGGAGAACTAAACAGGATGGTGAGGGCTTTTAAAACCTCAATGCCTGCCCCTCAGGGACACCTCCTCCAACAAGGCCACGCTTCCTAATCTTTCCCAAACAGTTCCACCTACTGGGGACCAAGTATTCAAATAGATGAGCCTGTGGGGGCCATTCTCATTCAAACCACCACAGGAAGCTAAATCTTTTGTAATGGTCAGTAAGAAGAGACAGTACCCCAACTTTCAAGCTCTTCACTATGTGAACATTCTGTTCAAGGAGCAGAGGGGGAGTCAATGCTTTTTGCACAGTGTGTGCAGTATGCAGAAGTATGAGAGCCCTGTGGAGAACTGTCTTCATTGGGGCAGAGAACACTCAAAGAACACCACAGGAGCACACTCAGAAACTAGATGACCAGGGCTTGAACCACTGTCTTAGATGACTACCCATGAAACATGTGTTTAGATCTTGTGATTAGGTGTCTTGGGGTTTCTATTGCTGCTACAAAACATGATGACCAAAAAGCAAGTTGGGGAGAAAAGGGTTTATTTGACTTACACTTCCACATTGTAATCCATCACTGAAGGAAGCCAGGACAGAAACTCAAACAGGGCAGGAACCTGGAGGCAGAAGCTGATGCAGAGGCCATGGAGGGGTGCTGCTTACTGGCTTGCTCCTAATGGCTTGCTCCTAATGGCTTGCTCAGCCTGCTTTCTTACAGAACCCAGGACCACCAGCCCAGGGATGGCACCACTTATAATGGGCTGGGCCCTCCCCTATCAACCACTGATTAAGAAAATATCCTAGAGACTTGCCTTTCGCTCAATTTTATGGAGACATTTTATCAACTGAGGTTCCCTCTTCTCCAATGACTTTAGCTTGTGTCAAGTTGACATAAAACTATCCAGCACATTATGTAAATAAATGTTCAACCCTGAAGGAGATGGAAACTCAAGAATCCCACAAGAGGAGGAAGACCTCAGTAGTTCAATCTCAGAAATGAATAGTTTTTTTAAACATGTGATTAAAAATTAAAAGTTTAAATCATAAATATCCAGAGCTCTAGAGATGGAGCCATAGTTAGGAGCTCTTGCTGTTCTTCCAGAGAACCCGAGTTCAGTTCCCAGCACCCATACCAGGCTGCTCACAATCATCTGTAACTCCAGCTTTGGAAGAGTCAATGATCTCTTCTGGACTCCGATGCACACACATATCCATCAATAAAAGTAAGCTAAATAAAAACATTCAACTATTCAATAGTTAAACTACCCTTTAACTATTGAATCTATTTTTATGTGTTTGACTATGTTGATAACTAGGCATGGAGGATCATGACTGTAATTTTGGGTTCAGAACATCAACATGAATTCAAGACTGGTCTGGGCTACCTAAATGATCTTGACTCAAAAAAGAAATAAACAATTTTAATCATAAAAAATTAAATACTTTTTAGTAAATAATTTAAAATATCAGAATTTTCCGTGGAAGCAAAGGCACTTAGGATGCAAACCTCTACTGGTGGCAGTTAACATTTCTTCCCCTGGAAACCTCTCCTGTAGAATAAGGAAGAAAAATCTATAAGCATTTTTATCCACGGGTAATTTAACTTGAATTTAAGTTTTGTCAAAAATTGATGATTTTTAAATATGGGGGGGAAGATCTGGTGTCTCAGTCAGTGTTCTATTACTGTAAAGAGACACCATGACCATGGCAACTCTTACAAAGGAAAGCATTTGATTGAGGCTGGCTTACAGTTTCAGAGGTTTAGTCCATTGTCACCACGGCAGATAGCATGGCAGCATGCAGACAGACATGGTGCTGGAGAAGTAGCTGAGAGTTCTACATCCAGACCTGCAGGCAGCAAGAAGAGAGACACTGGGCCTGGTTTGAGCTTTTGAAACCCCCAAGCCCATCCCTAGTGACACACTTCCTCCAATAAGGCCACACCTCCTAATCCCTCTCAAGTAGTACCACTGCCTGATGATCATGTGTTTAAATATATGAGCCTGTGGGGGCCACTCCTATTCAAACCACCACACCTGGGATGAAGTTTGACATTCAGGTTAAATTTCATTGGGTGACTAAATCTTGTTCCTAATATTCTAGATCTAATACATGATCCATGAATCACTTGAGTTTCAGTGTGTTAATGGGCCAAGGAAATGAACATCTTGAAAGTGTGCGTAACAGGAACTGATGATGTATGAAAATAACTCCAACAAGGCTGACCTTGAGGACTCGGGTCATTCATGCCTCCTTTGATCATCAACCAAGCATCAGACACTGTTCTAGATGAATATATGTGAAAGATAAGGCTTATATTTTACTTGATTTTGAGACAGGATCTTGCTATGTACCCTAGCTTGCTTGAAATTTATGGTCCTCCTATTTTGGCTTTGTGGGTGCTAGAATTGCAGGTACGTGCCACAGCGCTAGGCTTTAGAAAGTTTAAGAATTACCTTCAATGTTTATTTATTTATTTGGTTGTTTGTTTGTTTGTTTATTATTTGTGCGTGTGAGCATGTGTTCCATGGCAGGAGTTTGGAGGTCAGAGGACAACTCCTAGGAGTCAGGCAGGTTTGGCAATAGGCACTTTACCTGCTGATTTATCTTGCAAGTCCTGACTATCACTATTTTTAAAAAAATCTTATGTAAATTTAAAATATTTAAGCACTCAAAAGTATTTTTATTTTATGATTTTATTTTATTGAGACAGGGTCTCTGTATTATGTAGCTCTGGTAGTTCTAGAACTTGCTTATGTAGACTAGGCTGGCCTTGAATTCAAAGTGGTCCACCTGCCTCTGCTTCCTGAATGCTGGGACTAAAGGTGCGTTCCACCATACCCAGCTTAAAGTTAAAAACAAGAGAGATGGCTCAGCAGTTAAGAGCACTGTTCTTCTAGAGGACCTGGGTTTGAGTCCCAGAACCCACATGGCAGATCACAACTGTCTGTAATTCTAGTCTCAGTGGCTCCAATGCCCTCTTCTGGCTTTCCAATACCAGGCACCCAAAATACCCAGACGTATTACTTTTTTCTGAAGTGTTGTATTATCCACATTTTGTTGAAGTTTGTGTGCTATTTTGGATTTGAGTGCAATTTTAAGGAAAATACAAAGTGAAATTTGGGAGTTGGCAGATACAGTTGGTTTAGTTTTGAATTGATGAGGGTAAAATGGAAAAAGGCTGCATGAAGCTTTGAAAATGTATGGAAAAGTCTCCAACAATGTGCACATGTAATAAGCTAATAGTCATCTAAAGCAAATTCACCCACACTGTGATTATAACATCACTGGCTGTCTATTTGAAACCAGAGACAGGGAATGCACAGTGGAGTATCCTCTGGCCCCCAGTGAGTACTCTGGACCCAGCAGCTCACAGCTACCACTGTACCTGAGGGGCTTGAGGAGTGCAGGGTGAATGGACTGTTCAGCCCGAGGCCTAAGGCTCCAGAGATGGGAAATATCCTCTAAATTTGGGATTGACACAAAAGAAAGACCCTTCCCTTAGAAGATGAACTTAGAGAAAGGATATTATCAATATCTACAATATCTTTTAAAGATCTCTGTGGTTAGGCTCAGGGTGCTGACCATCACTGTCTTAGTGGAATCCTGGAAGGGCACCCAGCCAAGGGCATGGAGTCAATTAGGAAGTCTGGCTAGTGCTGGCATCTTGCCAGTGCTCCACAAGAGGACCATGATACCGCACAGGACTGCATCTGTTGGAAAGAAGGGAATCCTTTCCTAAATAGTGTCGTCGTGCTTAGCTTTAACTGTCAGCTTGACATAACCTTAAAGGAAATCTCAGTGAAGACCTGCTTAGGACAAGTTGGCCTGTGGACGGGTCTGTGGGGAGTTTCTTGACAGCTAATTGACATAGGAAGACCCAGTCTGCTGTGGGCCACACCATTGCCTAGGCTAGGCCCAGACTGTATGAGAATAGGGAAGCTATTGGAGAGCAGGCAGGCAGCAGAGGCTCAATTGTTTCTCCTATCTCTTGACTCTGGATGTGGTGCTACCAAATTTCTCAAGCCCCTGCAGCTGTTACCTCCCCACATGATGTACTGGTAACCTAGAATTGTAAGTCAGATAAACCCTTTCTCCCCTAAAATTGCTTTTGGTAGAGTGTTTTGTCCTAGCAACAGAAACAGAACTAGAACAAGAACCTAGATAGAGAGGGTATCATTTCTTACCTACAGACAGGCCTGTGTGGGCGGCCTACCACTGTTGAGTGTGACCACACTCAAATCCCAGAGTGCTAAAACCTGGAGTACCCATTGAAATTCTATGAAAGTAGTTTGATGATAAATAAAAGATGGCATTACTTCATACAGTGGGTAGTAAACATATGGAACTCATTATCCTCAAGATGTTGCATAGTCCACAAATATAAATAGGATAAAGAAAGATTTAGATAAATCCACGCTTGTTAGATTCATGTGAGCGGCTAGAGTATTGTTAGAAACACACAGGGAACATGTCCAAATGCTTTCAAGAAAAAGACCATGTTTATATACCAAGTGCCCGGCAGATCTAGGGCCACAGACTGAGCACAGTGACTGGCTACCTGGGTATTACTCTGCTGTGTCGTAGAGCACTGCCCTCATATCCCAAGCTCTCAATGTAGTCCAGTCTTTTATGTGATCTCAAAACAAGTTTTCCTCTTGCCTTTTCTTGATAACCTGGATTTGTGATGAATACCAGTTATTCCTGGACTGTAAGAAACTGCTTCCTTAGCCCAGGGTGACAACTGGGATGTGTGATGCCACAGACTCAGTTTGAACTTCAAATATCACTTTTGATCTTCTCCACTATTCCTCAGGCCTCTGTTTTCACTGTGGTAAAAGAACTCTTCTTTCTTGGGTGCATTAGAAGTTCCCTCCATCTCCACAGCACTAGAGAACCGGTATATCTAACAATCTTAAGTGAAAGCTGTGGGAGAGATGCACACTTTGGTACCACTGTTGGACTAGAATGCAGATGAGTTGACTCCCAAGCTTAGGGAGCTTCAGGACCGTTCTGAATCCTCCTAGAAATATGTCTGCTTAGTGCCCATCACTGAGCAGCTCAATCCAACCTCAGAGGCAGGCGAAAAGCATCTTAAGTACAGGACTATAGCCTATCTCCAGATGTGGAAGGTGTTATTTTCTTCCTCCAGCCCAAGGCCCACTTCTCCAATCATGATTTATTGACACCAGCACATTATCCCTTTTCCCTAAAGGATGAATTTGAAAATTCAGAAACTTGTTCCACAGTACCCAGGAGGATAGTCCATTGAGGCACAGTGATCCAGTCTCAGCTCATTAGCTCTACAAAGCCTAGTTCTTATCTTTGGGGCTCTTGTCTGCTGTTGTGAGGTGCTGCCCCCTTCCTCTTCGGAAGTCTCCTGGTTGTGTTTCTGGACAACAACGCATACAAACCTCTAAACAGGTAAATGATACGGGCCCAATGTAGTCTAAATTCCCACTTTAAAGAAATCTAGTATTTGTCTAGGAGAAAGGTTGTGGAGACCTAGAGGGTACAAAACAGATAATTGTTGTTTAACAACTCAGAATCCCCATGATTGACAAGCGCCAGGTCAGAACAATGCCTTTGCTTTGTTTGAATACCTATGTGACATGACTCATCTGATAGTTCTCACGAAATAAATGAATTATCTTTTCTAAAGGTAAATTCCAGATTCTATCTCTAGGGCCAAAACATTACCTATAATTTCTAAATTGTAGGGATTTCCCCTTCCTCCTGCTCATCATTTCCAACAATCTTAAAGTAGAGTTTCAACTCAAGCTGCCCCTTAGTGGAGTATGATGTTTAATCCATTCTAAAGCATATTTTATTGTTTTGCTTTTTATACTCCAGCACCTCAAAGTTCAGGACATGTCTTAAAATCTACAGCTTCTGACCAAGCATGTTTGTCCTGCAGTTGCCTCATAGTTACAAGGGAATTTGACCCATTCAAGAGCAAGCTTGCTGAATGCACATCTCTCAAAAGAAGACCTGTAAAAGGCCAGCAAGTCTCAAGCACGGTCAACCACACTAACACTCAGGGAAATGAAACTCAATACCACAATGAGATACCAACTCACTCCAGTTAGAAGGACGACTGTCAAAGAGAAAAATGACAAAAGCTGGCAAGGATGTTGAGAAATAGGAACCATTTTTGGTGGGCATATAAATTAATACAGCTCTTATGGGAAACAGTTTGGAGTTTACACAGGAAACTAGAAATAGAATTGTGATAGGATCCAGCAACCACACTACTGTTTATATACCCAAGAGAAAACAAGTAAGAGGGTGTCCAAAGTCTCTCACTCTCTGCACATTGTTCAGCTGTGGGTCTCTGTTAATTGTCATTGTGGTGGTTTGAAAGAAAATGGCCCCCATAGGCTCATGGAGAATGGCACTATTAGGATGTGTGGACTTGCTGGAGTAGGTGCGGCTTTGCTGGAGGAAGTGTGTCACTAGAGTCAGGCTTTGAGGTTTCAGAAGCTCGAGCCAGGCCTAGTGGCTCACTGTCTCTCCCTGCTGCCTGTGGATCCAGATGTAGAACTTCCAGCTCCTTCTCCAACACCACCATGTCTGCCTGCGTACAGCCATGCTTCCCGCCATGATGATGATAGACTAAACCTCTGAAACTGGAAGTCAGACCCTGTTATATGTTTTCTTTCATAAGAGTTGCCATGATCATGACATCTCTTCACAGCAATAGAAACCCTAACTAAGACATCCATCTACTGAAAAAAGAAGCTTTTCTAATGAAAGTTGAACGAGGTATTGATCTATGGGTATAGTAATATGTCATTAGGAGTCACTTTATTGCCATGTTCCTTTAGCAGAATAATAGGAGTAGGTTTTGCCTTAGACCCATGACCTATCTAGTCTCAGGTTCTTGGCCACTTTGGAAGTGTCAGATATGAGTTCTAGATCATGGTATGGGCCTTAAACCCAACTTTAAGATGTGGTTGTTTACTCCTATAACATTTATGCCAGCATATCTTGCAGGCAGGTTGCTTTTGTAGGCCATAAGCTTTTTAGCTGGGTGATACTGATTACTTTTTCCTCTGGTAGCATACAGAGTGCCTTTCAGCATGATGCTAGTCAGTACGAGTGAGGCTTCTAGTTAGACACCAGCTCTGTTTCTCCATGTTTGATGAATTAAGTAAGCGGTGCATTAGGTGATAGGGCCACCAGCCATGGAGAGTAACCAACAGCCTTGGCACTAGCCTGTGGTGTTTGGGAGATCCATGGGATCCCTTTGACCAACAACTCAACAAGATGTAACACATTCCTGGCAGTGGGGTTTTTACTTGGTGGTATAAGATGTTATAGAATATTATTTTAAGATGTGTTACATTTGTTTATGCTGTGGAACATTTGTTTAATGATGCAAAGATGTGTTGCATTCTTTTATGTTGCATTTGTTTAACTCTGTGAAGCCGTGATACTTTGCCTGCCTAAAACACCTGATGGTCTAATAAAGAGTTGAATGGTCAATAATGAAAGGATAGGTGGGGCTGGCAGGCAGAAAGAATACATTGGAGGAGAAATCTGGGAGGAGAGATCTAGGAGCAAGAGAAAGAGAGAAGGAGGAGTACATCAGAGGCCAGCCACAGAATAAGAGTGAAAGGTTACAGAAGTAATAAATGGAAAAAGCCCAGAGACAAGAGGTAGATGAGAGAATTTAAGTTAAGGAAAACTGGCTAGCAACAAGCCAAGCTAATGATGGGCATTCAAAAGTAATAATAAGCCTCCATGTCATGATTTGGGAGCTGAGTGGCAGCCCCCCCCCCAAGAAAGAAAAGAGCCAAAGAACCAAAAAGTGAAAAACAAACAACAATGAGATATCTATCGAGGGATCCTCTCCCCCATTGCATGGTGACTCTGTTTAGATCCTTTCACATATGTATCTATTTTAGGGGGCGTCTACTGTAGTAGGTCTCCACGTGGTTCAAAAGGCTGTAGTGCTCATCCTTCTCTCCCATTCCCCTCCCTAATTAATTCTAGTTTAGTTTTTTACTATTTGTTGTAGCTGTTGTTGTTTTCAAGGCAGGGTTTCTCTGTGTAGCTTTGCGCCTTTCCTGGATCTCACTCTGTAGACCAGGCTGGCCTCCAACTCACAGAGATACGCCTGGCACTGCCTCCTGAGTGCTGGGATTAAAGGTGTGCGCCACTGAGCCTGGCTTTAGTTTTACTTTTATCTCTTTATAACACTATATTCTATTTCCTCCTTCCATGGAAATTCCCTCTCCCATGCCTGGTCCCTTACTAGATATCTAACCTCTGTGATCTTATGGATTGAAGCACACATGTCAAATACTTAAATTCTAACATCCACATATTAGAGAAAACATGAAATATTTATCTTTTTGTGTCTGGGTAACCTCACTCAGGATGAGTGTTTCTAGCTCCAACCATTTGCCTTTGCAAATCTTACAATGTCATTGTTTCTTAACAGCTGACTAATATTCCATTGTGTGTCATTTTTATTATCCATTCATCAGTTGACAGACACATGGGCTTAACATGGTTATCTCCAGTTCATCTATTTTTCTTCATTACGTGGCTTCTTTCTTCCTCATGGCTGAATAATATTCTGTGTGTGTGTGTGTGTGTGTGTGTGTGTGTGTGTGTGTGTGTGTGTGTGAGAGAGAGAGAGAGAGAGAGAGAGAGAGAGAGAGAGAGAGAGAGAGACTCTTTCTTTATCCACTCATACATCAAGAGTGTAACTAGTGTAACTTAGCTACTGCAAATAGTGACACAGGAACCATGGGCATGCTATTGTATGCTGACTTAGAGTCCTTTGGGTATAGTCTCGGGAGTGGTATAGCTGGATCATATGACAGGTTTATTTTTAGTTTTTAACCTGTATCTCCCCAACCCTGATAGTCATTCTGACTGGCATGAGATGGGATCTCAGTACAGTTTTGATTTGTGTTTCCCTGGAGGCTAAAGATGCTAAATTTTTCATGTGTTTATTGGTCTCCTGTACTTCTTTTAGGAACAATTTGTTCAGTTTATTTCCCATTTGTTGATTGGATTATCTGTTCTTTTGCTCTTTTTTTTGGTTTGTGTTTTTTAGTTCTTAATGTATTCTGGTTATGAATCCCCAGCAGAATAAAGAACTGGCAAAGACGCCCTCCTACTGTGTAGGTGTCTCTTCATTCTGTGCTATTTCACTAGCTCTACAGAATTTTAGTTGGATGCAGGTCTTTTTGTCAATCCTGTTCTTCAGGTCCTGGAAAACCTTTGTGCCAATGCATATCTTGAAGCCCCCCCCCCCCCCCCCCCGCCCCGCCCATCACTGTATTTTCTACTTGGAGTTTCACAGTTTCAGGGTTTACATATGGTCTGGGAGCTCCACCTGAAGAAATGCTGCCTGCCCTGTGTTCTTATTTGCCAAAGAGTTTGCAGGAAAATGCCAATAGCATGACTGGACCTGGAAGAGACTGACTGTCCAGAGCATTTTAGGACACTGTATCAACTTATTTTAGTCAATTTACCTTCTTTGGTAGTCAAGAGTGACAAGTGACTTCTTAATCTATATCCAAATATCTTATGTTTTCTTCTGAGTCATATTTAATTGATAGTGCTTCTCCCCCTCAGATATACATACAAAATAATGGTGTCTGTGTGTGACAGAAGCAGTGATGCTCAAAGAGCAATCCACTGCCCCCATCTATGCCTATGCTCTTGTGGGCACCTTGTTCTTTGTGAACTGTTCTGGCTGGAAGCGTATGGGTAGAAAATGATCTGTGTCATTTCTAGATCAAAGCACAGGAAAACCAGCTCTTATTTCCAGCTGTTCTTCCTCACGCAGTGGTGAATACTGAAGCCTTTTGCAGGAAAGACGGAGCCTCAATCAGCATGTGGCTGCCCTGCGACTGGGCAAAGCTGAGGCTCTGAGTGACCTGCACTGTTGCATGAACTAAACTTCTGTTAAACAATTCCCTGGAATTTGAGGACTGTTCTGAACACATCACAGCCTAGCATAGTCTTAGTGCAATATAGTCCCTGCAACAGACAATGACATTTCACGTCTATAGCTATGAAGTATGGGTAAATCAGTGGTGTGCTGGTAAATGTTCACCAGCCAGTTGTGTTGGTTAGTTTATGCCAAGTTGACATGAACTAGAATCATTTGGGAAGAGAGACTTAATTGAGAAAATACCTCTGTAAGATTTGCCTATCGGTGCTGGCCAGGCAGTGGTAGTGTGAGCCTTTAATCCCAGCACTTGGGAGGCAGAGGCAGGCAGATCACTGTGACTCTGAGGCCAGCCTGGTCTCCACTGTGAGTTCCAGGACAGCCAGGGCTGTTTCACAGAGAAACCGTGTCTCCATAAAGAAAAAAAAAAAGATTTGCCTATAGGCAAATCTATAGTGCATTTTGTTAATTAGTGATTGACATGAGAGCACCCAGCCCACCATGGAGAAGCCAGCCTGGACAGGTGGTTCTGAGGTGTATAAGAAAGCAAGCCGGACAAGTCAGTAAGCAGCACCACCCCACGGCTATTGCTCTGCTTCCTGGCTGGCCTCCTGGTTCCTGCTGCGGCTTCTGCCGGTGATGGACTTATGTCGGAACACAGTCCAAGAATGGAGTCCTGTGAGGGGAATTCTGAGTGCTTGTGAGAACACTCCAGGAAAACAGGACAAGAGTCTTGTAGCTTCAGTTTCTTTAAAACACGGGATTACTCTTGGAATGTGCTTTTGTGCCCTTCCAGGTGCAGCAGACAGTTGTGAGTTCACTTCAGATTGCTCATTATTGCTTGCTGATGTTATTCAATTTAATGCTTAAACTCTCCTTTATATGCTTCTATGGAAAAACATGGTTTTGTTTTTTTTTTTTGTATGTGTGGTTTGTTCTTGTATACCCATAAGAACTCTACTCAGATCCCCTTTCTTAGCCCTCGGAGTATGAACTGTCTGAGGCTCTGAGTGAAGCTGGCTGCTGCGTGAGAATTGAGTCTGCCCTTTTATTGGCTCCATCGCCCCAGGTCCCACCGCCTCGAGAGCAGTGACAGACTTACAAACCATAAGGTGAAATAGACTCTTTCCTCCTCAAGTTGCTTTTGGACATGGTGTTTTATCATAGCAATAGAAACCCTAATCAGAACAGCAGTTCTCATGAGACAGAGAGGCCCTTGCTTTCTGGCATTTGACTATTTTGTGGTATAATATACCTACCATAATTACTTTCAAGTCACCAATGTGCTGTCACTAATTTAACAGTTAATTTAGTCACTAATTTAACAGTTGTCTCTTATGAGCCAATTACAAACTGGCCCAACAGAGCCCCAGACACACCACAATGTCCCTCTACTTTCTCTTGTTCTTTACTGCTCAACTTGATTAGGACATATACTGCTGCAGGCCGCAGGAAAACGTAATGGAATTCACCTGCTATCACAAAAGCTGCTACTTGGAAAAGTCAAGGACTTTTCCGAAGGTCAAGCCATGGCTTAAGAAGTCTTGGTGATACTTTGGCTTTTGTATATATATTAGCCGATTCCTACAATGATTTTCTTGCGTGCTATGTATGCTTCCAAGAACTCATAACAGTGTATTTTGTCTGAAATACCTATCAAGCATCCAAGGCCAAACGATCTTCTGAATTGAGGTAAATTAAGTTCAGACCCTCTTTTCTTACACAGCCTTAGTGGTATTTATACTAACATTATAGACTCCTAACATTTTCCTAACCACCCCTAGGAATGCAGTTCGAGCACAGAAATTCCCTTTTTCTGATATATTAACCGATTTTAGCTCTTAGTTGACCTCCTCCCTTAACCACTCCCCTTTTGGGTTGTAAAAGAAAGCCTGCCAGTCACTGCCTGAGGAAAACTCTTGTCTGCCTTTAGGACCCTGTGAGAATTCAAGCCTGGTGACCTTGCTTTAGCTAGAGCACTGCTATTGCATGGGTATATAACTGTAAACCTCAGAGGAATAAAGTAGGGAAGAGTTTTGATAATTTTGACTGGAGAATTAGAAGAATGAGATAGAAGATGAGGAAGAGCCAGATGGGGAAGAAGAACGAGATGAGAAAGACCAAGATGGGGGAGAATTGAGATAGAACTTAGAGGGGACAGCAGATAGAGGTAGAGAGAAATCAGGCATGAGAATTGAACTGTAGCTGTGTAGGTAGGATTTCATCCCAGAGGAATAAATAGACGGACTAAGTACTCAGTACTTAGATTCATTTCCTGAAAATAATTCTCGCCATTCATAGCTTCCCTTCTGGGCCCCTGGGAAGAAGATTATTAAGACTGGTCCTTAATAATATTGGAGAATATATATATATATGCATCCTCAATGTATTCCTTTTTCCCATGTCTTTCCGGGAGCAACGTGCACTTATGTACTCAGAAGTGAATGGAACATAGAGCAAGGCATGAGGAAAGAGACAGTAGAATGTCAGAATCCTGTGCACACACTTTAAACAGTGCACACAGTCAAAAAGGTTCCCCTTGTCTCTGACCCTGAAAGAAGCAAACAAAGAGCACACGAAATAGCCATTAGCAGCTGTATCCATTCTTTGATGACCAGCAAGCTGTATTTAGTCATAGGCAGGCATAGGAAGGCAGGTTGCTGTTTAGACACACTTTCCAATTACCACTTAGGAGATTCATTGTTTCCCGGCTCATGTGTGACACGGTGTACCATCTTCTACGTGGAATAAGTCAGAATTTCAGGAGTCAGCTTTTTTGCATATAGAACCTTTTATTTTTAGTACTGCCGACACCGAGAAAAATAAAACTAGGTCATTGACCTCCTGAGTTGAAATGCAAAACCCTAACGACATCTATTGTGCCTAGCTGGGGAACTTTTTAATAATTCTTGGTATTTAGTTTGGGCCAGATGGACAATACTGTTTGTTGGAGAAGTAGGTTGTGGATAAGCTAAGCACAGCTTAACATACGAGGAACCATGTTAGTTACTCTCTGTTCTGAGGTGAGAAACCGTGGAATCCAGGATGGCTAACAACCTTAGTTACTCTGCACTCTCAAAAACCTTTCTTTTGGACCAAGACTTTCGTTGTGAACTGAAGAATCTGATCAGCTAGAATGAGACTTAGTCCATTCTTGGGACTCTTCCCAAGGGACACTTTTCCCCACGTGTCATATCTTGGCTTTGCTCAGGATGTGGAGGAATCTTAAGGCCATTTGAGCAAGCCCTCCCACACAATAGTCTGCCCTCCTATCACAGAATCTCACATTTCTTCCTCAGTAGCTTGGGAAGTGTGGAGTCTTAAAGAGTTCCTTCGGGAAGGCCAGTTCCTAAGTTCTCTCCTATCTGAGCCTTAGAGGAGGTAAAAGTTACCTGTGGAGGTGAGGTCCTGAGGGAAGCAGTTATGTTCCCTCCTAGGAAAACACACATTTTTAGAACGAGTAAGACAAGTAGATAAGAGAGACAGGCTTGGGTGAGTGTCCTACTGTCTCACAAGCTCATTGCATGCTAGCTGTTTTTGGAAGACTTCAAATTTGTTGAAAGAAAAACAAAACAAAACAACAAAATGGTTTATACAGAAATTAAAACAAAATAAGTTGCTGGTGGGGCATAATTTAAATAACACAGTTCAAATAAAATCTGTAGCTGTGCTCTTGGTTTTTAAAGGCTTACATCACAGCACAGACTTACATACAAACACCAGTTGCAGAGACCACAAAGTGGAGTGCTTTCCTTTGTCCTGGAAACTGAGGTACTTTCAGAAGTTAAAGATACTGTTCCCAGTGTTGAAACACAAACACACTCCAAGAAAATCTCCCTGATTTTAGGGGGGTGGATTGTTGTTTCCTTTCACTTTCGACCCTTGGCCAAAATGTTCTGAAACTGCCTAAATCCCTATATTCGACCTCCAATACTTGAACTTATAATTCTGGATTTAAAAATCCGTTCACAGATGAGCTGTGAGATTCAATCACTTTTTACTTCAAACTTCTCTTTCCCGAAATTAGACCACGCAACACCAACATTGCCTCTGTCACCTACACGGCAGGTCAGCCCCTGGTCTAAGAATGCTTCACAGCCAAGCCGGGACAGCAAGCTGGTCCTCTGATGTACCCAGAAGACGCAGCGTCCTCCACGTCTGTGTCCACAGTGGCTTCGGGGACGTCGGGTGGGTGGTGTTGCAGGCTCCCGCACAGCCCGGCCTGGGGCAGCTTGGCCTGGGGCTCCAGAGGGGGCAGAGAGGGCAGGCGTGGGGCGGGGCCTCACTTTTTAATTCTGTGACCGACAGCTGAGAAAAGACTCAAGGAAAGAAATGTCTGTCTTGGCTCATAGTCACCCTGCGTCAACTGACCGCACTAAGTGCTCCCCTCCTGGTGACGGGGACGCAGAGAGCCAGAGGGGCTGGGATAATAAAGGGGAGAGCCTGCAACGCACCTCCGGCTAGGCCCCGCCTCCGTCTCTGCCAGGTCCCATCAATGCCAGCACATTGTGGTTCTGCCAATGGATTAAGCTGTTGATAAACTCAGAGCCCTCAAAAACTACCTCGGCTGATGACCAAGCCTTCAACACGCCAGCCTCGGGGGGCCATTCGGATTCAAAGCGTGGCTTACGGTCATCTTTGCTCTATGTAAATGTATGTGATAAAATGACCCATGCCACCTTCTGTGCGAATCTCTTCTAGTTTTAAATGCCTATAATTAGCTGAAGTTCCTTCTCAAACCCAATTAAAAATTGCTAGGGACTGGTCTTGGTAATAGTGTTTCGCTGCGGCTATTAATTCTGCATCATTTTTCTCTTGGCTGCTTGGAGTATTCTTTCTTGGTACTTAGAAAACATGAGAGACACGCACAAAACAGGGATCCAGAGGTCACCCCCCAAAAAGTAGCTGAACACCCAGACTGAAAAGTATTTCTAATGCACAGTTCTTTCCCCCTAAGCAGTCTGCCAATAAATACTGTTCTGTGACCAACAATCCCACAACACACAGTGCTAAACATCAGGAGCTGGGAAGAGCTCGGATCAGGGTGTGTTGAAAATCCAGAGGCTCTGTCCTTCCCTTCATCCCGGGGCTGGGTTAGAGGCCAGAAGCCACAGCAAGGAGCTGCTCTGTTCCCACACAGGAGCTCTAACTCCTGGCAGCTGGCAACTTTCCTTGGTGCAATGGGTGTTCCTGGCACTCCATAAAAGCCCTCCTCCTCCTCCTCCCTGGGCTCCTTTTCTGTCCTCACCCCCGCACTCCACACCCTACTGCACACACCCTCCCACTCCTGCATCAATAAACCCCTCCCTAACACATTCAGCACACACATGCCCCCCCCCAACTTCCTTTCCCAACACACCCACAGCCAAACTCTCCCCCACACACCCAGGCAGCACAGGGCAGTCTGTGGTGCATCCTCTCCACGGCCCTCAGAGACCGGGATGCTGTATCTACTGCACAGCACTTCCCCTTCTGCTTGCTATCATCCTTTCTCCTTCACTTCATCCCAGCCCTCCCCACTCTGCGCCTTCAGCCCGGGAAAGCTGGCTTTCAGTCTTGTTCTGCACACTGGTAATCTGTCACCAGCAGGAGAGCTGTCTGCCCTGCGTGTGCTTGCCTGCTGTTCCCCCGCCAGGCTGAGGGGGGAAGGGAAGTTGCTGGCAGGCAAGTCTATTTCTGGAAACCACAAAAACTCATTTTCCCTCCTTAAATTACTAAAGGAACCATTCATTCCAGCTCTGAAACAGTCACCAGCTTCCCTCTGTCTCTGTAACTGCGGCCAGGTCCCGCATCCATCCTTCAGAATCACAGGGGTGTCTCCTGCTGTGGCCCCCCTCACCTCCGGTCTACCATGACTGGCACACTCTAAAGACGATACAGAGGGCAATGGAAGAGGGCATAAGACAGTTTATGTTTAACAGAACCTTATATACTTTCAATGTTCTCCAACTTCCTGGGCTCTCACACCTAATTCATGAAACACAGGCCCTCTCAGCCCACAGCACACCCATGTTCTACAGCGCCTGATATCTTCGCTAGGACTTGACCTCAGTGATCCCAGGCTAATGATTTCCGTAGTTGTCTGGGTTTCGTGTTATTTTTCAGTGGGATGGATTTTTCAGTTTAGCCTAGTAAGCACTAATGGAAGCCTTTTATTTCTGACATATTTCACCATCATTTAGTTTTCTAATTACATTTGTGTGTGTGTGTGTGTGTGTGTGTGTGTGTGTGTGTGTGTGTGTGTGTGTGTACGTACCAATGCAGGCAAGTAGAAGAAGTCAGAGGACCACTTGTGGGAGTTGGCTTTGTTCTTTCAACACACGTGACCCACAGAATCAGGTAGTCAAGTCTGGCCGCAAGCACCCCCTGAGCCCTTTTGCTGGCCCAGCTGCTTCTTTAATTATGACAACTACTTACATGAAGTAAATATTGACTATTCTACATGTTGCGTTGGGCATTAAGCCAGCGAGACAGATACTGGTTTTGCTCACTGAAAATTCACCATATAAAAAAGACATCAATGAGATTTTTTTTTTAAAGTGTGTATAAATGTGTGTGAGTAACCAGCAGCAACAATTTTAGTCATTCTCTTTGAATGTTAAAAATTTAGTGGGTCCCCTGCTTTCCAGATAATAAAGTCCTACCACATAAATTTGGCACTTAAGAAGGCAGCATTCAGGGTCTGACACACTTTTCCAACTCCGTTCTACTTATCCCACCAACATTATCATCTACCCGCTCCCTGGAATCACTGATTTCCAAACACAACTTAAGAGTGTCTTGCCGCCGGGCGGTGGTGGCGCACGCCTTTAATCCCAGCACTCGGGAGGCAGAGCCAGGCGGATCTCTGTGAGTTCGAGGCCAGCCTGGACTACCAAGTGAGTTCCAGGAAAGGCGCAAAGCTACACAGAGAAACCCTGTCTCGAAAAACCAAAAAAAAAAAAAAAAAAAAAAAAAAAAAAGAGTGTCTGGGGTTCAGGGGCTCTGTCGTTTCTGCAGTGCCCACATGAGAACATGGCAGGTATGATTAGTGCGCAGTCAGAATCTGCAGAGCTAATGAATACGTGAAGATGCATCCTTTGACCTATACAGTGCCTGCTTCCCCCATTCCGAAGCAATCTTATCCACAAACTGTTTTGCTGTTGCCATAGCCGCCCAACCACGTTAACATGTTTCATGGCCTTAGGATGTGCTTCTTCAGCCTCACATGTCCAGGCTTCACATGGCCTCAGAATGGGCTTTACCAGAGGCTGACAGGTTGCTAGCACCGGTCTCCAAAGCGTACAGGCAGCCTGTCAGCATTGCACAAGCGGAGACTGGAAGCAGAGCCTGAGCTCAGCAGTTAATCCACTGACTCCAGGGCGCAAAGGAGATGGCCCACTAATCCTCTCTCCCATCCTCATTTTGTTTCCTCCCCCTCCCCCTCCCCCTCCTCCCCCTCCTCCTCCTCCTTCTCCTTCTCTTCCTCCTTCTCCTCCTCCTTCTTTTAATCTAATGAGATAATGTGTTTTTCCTGAAGGACTCCCTTCCATCATTGAGCCTTAAGAGCTGGAGATGACCTAGCCGTCATTGTCCCCAGCCCCGTGGTTCAGGTACTGTGAATCTCAGTCACAGATACAACCTGATTCAACAAGTTGCCGACGGTTTTCCATTGCAATGAACACTGTAAAAAGTTGCTCAAGCTAGGTGTGGTGCATACCTATAATCCTAGCGAGCAGGAAGGAGGGAGCGGTGGAGGTTTGCCTGACTCAGTGTTCAAGACCAGCCTGGGCAGCACAGCACAGCCAGATGCTGTTTCAGAAAAGACAGAGTAAGCCAAAAAAAAGTAAAAATAACAAAATGTAAGCCGGAAACTCTTCCCAAGAGGTGTGACTATGTCACTGAAATTTGCACATGATATTTAATAATCTCTTTAATTATGAACTTTAATTCCTGTCTCTCCTCAAAACATTTTTTTTAAAGACATAATTACGTAAGTTAGCAACCAGAGTTTCTTCATTTTTGATAATCCTTAGAGGTCCTAACAAGCCAGGAATGGTTCATAAGAACAATGGGAAAGAATATTTTGAAAACCCTACAGACCGACTAACCAGTTGTTTGTTTTTTAAATCATACTTTAAAATTTGGAGTAATATGTTACAAGGAAAGTGTAAAGTTGGTAAACTGAACAAAACCTATTACAACACACATTTAGATTTTAGAGTAAAAAAATACTGGGTGGGGCTGCACGGGAGGGAAGAGGAGCCTGCAGAGGTGGTGGAGATGGCCGAGGGGCGTGGGATTTGCAGAGGTGGTGGAAGATGGAGGGGGCGTGGGATTTGCTTTTGAGAAGTGAAATGTTCTAAAGTTTATTTTACGATCAATTCATGACTCTACATACACACTTAACGCTGCTGAATTGCATGCTTTAAATGGTATGTGGACCAGGTGACTGCATGGTGTGTGGACTGTGTGAAGACGGAGGAGCAAGGAGGGAGAATGAGACGTGAGGCTTTGAGAAAATCTGATTTCCTGTACCTGACTTACCCTGGTATGACTCACTCCACTTCAGTTTTGAAGTCTTTTGTTTTTCCTTCACGGCATGTGAGTTTCAACTGTCCTCTGGCATGTTTGAGCCAAGAAAAATGGAAGAAGAACTTTGGTTCATGAGCACTCTAAAGAACAAGCAAGGGCTTGAGCTGTAAACTACCTTTGACTCAATTCATTTTAGTTCATCTCACAAGGTTTTGCTGTAAGAATCAATGAAAATTAAGAAATCCACACAACAAGGATGATGGCAATCACAAGTAAAAGCAGGCCATAAGCTTCCAGGACAAGAAAAAGAAATAAAGTAGGGGGGAACTACAGGTTTCGATGCCTGCTCTGCAGTCCACCTTTATAAAACAAAGGGTTTTACAATACAATTGTCCCCAGCTTTCCTTCAGGATGGATTGTGGTGATATTGTGTTCCCCAAAATATTGTGCACCCTAATAAACTTATCTAGGGTCAGAGAACAGAACAGCCACTAGATACAGAGACTAGAAAATGGTGGCACACATGCCTTTAATCCTAGCATTACAGAGGCAGAGATCAGCGTGAATCTCTATGAGTTCAAGGCCACGCTGGAAACAGCCAGGTGTGGTAACAAGAGCCTTTAATCCCAGGAAGTGATGGCAGGAATCAGAAAGGTATATAAGGCATGAGGACCAGGAACTAGCCTGGTTAAGCTTTTAGGCTTTTAGCAGCAGTTCAGCTGAGATTCATTTGGATAAGGACACAGAGGTTTCCAGTCTGAGGAAACAGGATCACCTGAGGAATTGGCAAGGTGAGGTAGCTGTGGCTTGTTCTGCTTCTCTGATCTTCCAGCATTCACCCCAATACCTGGCTCCAGGTTTGTTTTTTTTAATAAGACCTTCTAACAATTCGTGCTACATCATACCGTAAGATTTCTGTCCTGAAGCAATGAATGGTACCAATTCCTACAAGTATTATGTGGACACATCATAGCTGTGTCCTTATCCTCAAGAAAGCCATCAGCAGTCAGGGTTGACTAAGTTAAGTTGGAATGACAGAGGCTCCCAAAGACTTACTTGGCACTCAATTTCAGATCTCTACTCTGTGCCAGCCATACTCTAGGACTCAAGTGTAAAGAGCTGGTACTAGCTGGAACATTTTCAGTCACGTGATGATGCCTGAGAATGATATATTACCCCAGTCTTCATCTTATTGGCTAAAATCTGTCACAAGGCCTTGCCCATTTTCAAAGAGAGAGGACATTTCCAACACGTGACCAGATGAAACAATAGGGTGTCCGTCAGCAGCTTCAGTGATCCCCACACAATCTTATGAGGGAAATATTTGTGGTGTCAATCTTAACATTTTTAAAAAAGTAGGAATCTGAAGTGCAGGGAAGTAAGTATTTGCTTACAACACAGCGATACAGGTAGAAATGAAGTCTTGTCCTGTGTTATTTCCAGTCAGACTCTGAAAGCTGAAAATATTCTACCTACAAGGATATGTGAAATTGTCTCCCACCCACATTTATAGAGAAGTATGCACATTTCCTTTGGGGACCAGTTTGTAACAGCCTTCTCAGAAACCAATTTAGAACAAAAACTAAGAGCATAAAATGTTCACACACCCTTTGACCCAGTAATCCTGGTTCTGGGAATTCATCCTCAGAGGATTGTTGCCTAAGATTAAAAAATGAAGTATACTCATGAAAAACTCTGTGGTGGCAAAGAACTGAAAAGATTCTATAGTTTCAACATAAAGGAGTTAAATAATACACTTTATGTAACATCAAGTGGTAATTTATAATTATGAAGACCATGTAATAATGTTTTAAAAGCCTCTTGATGCGAAAGTAAAAAGCACAAGGAAGTTGTTCTGACTGTTCGTGTAGTGCCTATCCCGTATGCTCAGGTTTCAGACTGCAAATGCATCCCTTTGCTCCTTTACATAACAGAGCTCACACCACAGCAACAACAGAGATGGTCAGCCTCCTTTCCAGCTTCCTCTTGAATCCGTGCGTGGCCATATGATCCCAGCCTTGCCAAGGGGATGTGAACAGAAGGAATGCCTTTTATTTCCTAGTTTTACCAAGAAAAACAGACAAGGCGTGTGTTCCCTATGCTTTATTTACCCTTTCCTCAAAAACAAGCAAACAGAGCCTTAGGTCTGAAGATGAAGTCCCGAGTTACGAAAATACAAATTTGTTCTTTCTTTTTTTTTTGAAAACATCCTCAATCCAGTTTCTCTAATGTGAACAAGGTGAGAAGTATTTTAACTGTGTAGCTTTAATACCATTAACTATCAGATTTTATCTTAAATGCTGCTTTTCCTTTTGGAGGGTGGGTTAATTACTGAGTATTGATCTAGTCCCCCAGGCACACTAGATGCTTATGGTCCCTCAAAGGTAGGCTCCCAAGTCACCAAAGTTTTTTTTTTTTTCTAAAAATAAAATATGCCCTCTCGTATTTGTGGTGATATTTAAGAAAAACCTCAGAAAACGATACAGAAGAACATGGCAAAGACATTTTGTTAGAAGTCATTAGGGAACCTGACTAAGAAGGCTACAGGAGACTCGATGCCTGGTGGTGAAGACAGTCAGGATCTTGTGTGGCCTGGGGTGAGAGGACACTGTCACATTGTGTGTGTGTGTGTGTGTGTGTGTGTGTGTGTGTGTGTGTGTGTGTGTGTGTGATGTATCATCTGGACAGTGCATTAAAAGGGGGAAGTGGGGAAGAAGAGGGAAAGGCAAAAACCAATTATTGCCTAATTTACTAATACCTTTCTTTCACAATGCTACATGTAACATCTACTGGATCCAGTCAAGCCCTGTAGTTTGACTGCGGGATAAACACGCAGACCCAGAGCTTCATGTGTTCTAGGCAGGTGTCCTAGCACAAAACATATTATGCACATGCCTGTGATCCTAGAGCTGCAGAGCAGGGGCAGGGAGATTCCTGGGCTTGCTGACTGGCTAATCTTGTCCAGTCGATGAGCTCCAGGTTCAGTGAGAGACTCTGTCTCAAAAAAAAAAAAAAGTAGATAAGCATAAAGGAAGACACTGACATCTGATATCAATCTCTGTCCTCCAGGCTGATGTGTCCTCACATGCATACAAACAGGAACACACACATGTACATCATACACACACACTCACACACACACCACACACACTATACAAATATATACACACCACATACACACATACACCACACACACACCACACATACATATACACAAACCACACACATACATACATCACACACACCTACTGCACACACACACCCCACACATTACACACACACATAAACCATACACACATATACACTACACATACATATACCCACACATACACATACACCACACACACACACCACACACATATACCCACACACAGACACCCACATCTCTCTCTCTCTCTCTCTCTCTCTCTCTCTCTCTCTCTCTCTCTCTCTCACACACACACACACACACACACACACACACACCCCTCATATAAAGAAAAAGTCATAGCTAAACTGTTGAATATTTTCAATAGGCGAGACACTATTTGATACATATTCCTGTTGCCATGACACTCAGAATGTACCCAATCTTAGCTATATAATATAACACCTTCATCACCTCCTTTACCTATCACATAGACACAATTATCATCATACAAAAAAGAAAACTAAGTCTGAGTGTTTAGGTAGTTTTCTTAAGTTCACACAGCCAACTGTACAGTCAACTTTAAAGTTTGAGCTTTTCTCCCTACTGCACTGAATAAAGCATGAATTATTAGATCCAACAAGAAATATGTAATCAAGACTCCAAATAGTGATTTTGCTAATTTGTCTTCCACAATGCTTATATTAGCCTAGAACTGCATATGGAATAATGAATTGGCGGATTAGCTTTGTCTGAAGTAAATTACATGGCTGTTACTGACACATGTGAAGACTTCTGGCTGCTTAACAAATATTCATTTCCTATTCTCCTTTAAGCTGACAGAACTCTTTTAATCTGACCATGCTGCCTCCCAGCTAGAGGCCACAGCTTGTAGCCATGCTTGTAGCTGCGTATAGTCATGTGACTAAGGTCCACTCCATGCATCTTAAATAAAAACATAATGGTGCTCGTGGGAAGTCTCCCTAAAAGGAAAAACACGATCTGCTCTTCTCTCCTGTCCCTTGGGGTAAGAGCATACTGGCCTGTGCTCCCCAGGTATACTCAGAAGAGATACAGATGGACGTGTCCGGAACCTCCAAAAATCATGAAGGCACCATAACAGTCTTGGGTTTTCTCAAATAATTTATTTGCAGGTGAGAAATGACCAATTATTTAGACAATCTTAGAGTCTCAAAGGACTTGTTGCTGAGATTCCTCCAAACATATTCATAAACCTGGGGGGGGTCATCATGAACCTGGTGTTACATGGTTTCCATTTAGACTTGGGAATCAGGGCCCTGGTTCATCTTTCTGTACTCAGGGAATTTGTTCTAAGACACCCCTGATTTCCAAACCCCTCTCTACCCCATGAACAACAGCATCCACAGGCTCCCAGATTCCTTATGTAAAATGATGCATATAACTTACGTACATCTTTCCATACTCTTAAGCCATCTCTAGGTTACATAATACCTAATGAAATGAAAATAACCACTATATTGTGTTGTAGGGATCAATGATAAATGAACAATATTTAGAAAAAAATGCCAAATATTTTCTATCCTCTTATTTTAAAATGTCATCAGCAGAACCTGGAGAGACGGCTCAGTTGGTAAGGTGCTGGCCGCACAGGCGTGAGGAACTGAACTGGGATCCCAGCACCCAGGTAGAAAGCCAGGCATGGTGTGCCTGTAACCCCAGCACTGCTCAGGCAGAGACAGGCAGATCCCCAGATCTGGCCACCCAGTCAGCCAAGTCCATGAAGTCCAGGTTCCAACAGTGTGTGGGTTAGTTTTGCTATTTTGTCTTTTTTTTTTTTTTTTTTTTTTTTTTAATTTCAGAGCTGAGGACTGAACCCAGGGCCTTGCGCTTGCTAGCAAGCGCTCTACCGCTGAGCTAAATCCCCACCCCCCCCACCCCCAGTTAGTTTTTGTCAAGGAGATGCAAACTATAGGCACTTAAGAAGAAGGAACTCCACTGAGGAATTGCCTCCATCAGCCAACCCTGTGGGCACATCTGCACGCAATTTCTTGATGAATGATTGATGTGGGAAGACTCAGTCCGCTGTGAGTGGTGCAATCCCTAGGCAGATGGTCCTGGGTTATATGAGTAAGGAAGTGGAGGGGGCTGTAGGGATGGCTCAGTGGTTAAAGAACACAATAGTCTTTCAGAAGACCTGGGTTCGATTCCCAGCCCCTGCATGGCAGCTCACTTACATCTGTAACTCCAGTTCCAGGGAATCCAGCATTCTCTTCTGGCCTTTGAGGATACCAGGCACACACATGGTGCACAAACATACATGCAAGCGAGAAACCCGTGCACATAACATGATGAAATAATCTTTAAAAAAGAAAGAAAGCCAGGTAGGCCAGTAAACGGCGTTCCTTCACTGGCTCTGTTCCCGTTCCCCCTCCGGGTTCTCGCCTTGGCTTCCTTTAATGATAGACTGTAAAGGGCAAGATAAAGTAACCCTTTCTTCCCCGAGTTGGTTTTGGTCAGTGTTTTGTCATATCAACAGAAAAGCTAACTGAAACAGAAGTTGGTATCAGAGTGAGGGGTGTTATTGTGGCAGCTCTGTACTGTTCTAATGGAAGCACTGGGAACTTTGGGCTGAGAAAGCCATCGAGCGTTTGGAGTTTAGAGTGCTGTTTTGTGAGAGCTTGGGAGTTAATGCTGAGAGCAGTGCAGGGCTTAGAAGCCTGGCTTGTGAAGTTTCAGGAGGAAGCAAAGACTGTCAGGGCTGTTCGTGTGATAGTTTATATTAAGAATCCGTGGAAGGGAAACTTTTGCTTTTCTGGGACAATGGATGAGCGCTAACTGGAGCTGGGAAAAAAAAAATCAGATGTAGTTAATAAGAGACCAGCATCACGGAGACAAAAATCTTCTGGGAAGTATTTTCTCAAGGTCGGCACACAGAAGCTGTGGTCTCCTGGGGCCTTGGCTGGACCTCAAGCTGGCAGCAGGACTTGGTGATATGGAAGAGTATCCCACACAATACTGATTTTGAAGGCATGAAAGAGAGAGTTGGAGTCCCTGAAGAGGCCATGAAAGGCCACTGGTGAAGGTGCAGCCAAAGTTGTTGTGGGGATCCCAACATATTGGAGTTTCCAGGCCCGTGGGGTGACCACCAAGGACAGCAGCAGTACAGAGTAGAGCTAAGTCTATATGCTGTGTGTTGTGGATGGCGGGTACAGAGAAGGGGGATGTCTTCCACACCCTTTGGTACTCAGGCTAGCGAGTGAGTCCCAGATGTCAGACACTGAACTATAGGATGTGGAGCTACACGGTTGGACTTGGGTTTTACTCAAATGTGCTTGTCTTTATCCCCTTGATCTTCCCTGCTAGACTAAGGAGGTATTTGAGTTGTTGTTGTTGTTGTTGGAACTTCACAGGAATTCACAGTTCTGAGACTTTGGATATTTTTAAAAGACTTTGAACTTTGAAAGTGTTTGAATTTTTTAAAATACTACAGGGCCTTCAAAGTTAAACAGTGTTTTATCTGTGATAGTAACATGAAATGTTGGAGATGAACCAGGAAAGGCTGTGATTTAATGTTGATGTGTTTGTGTGATAGGCTGGCAAAGGAGTCAGTCATGCTGGTTAGTGTTGTAAGGTTGACACAAACAAGAGTCAGCTGGGATTGGCCTGTGCACATGTCTGCAGGGCACTTTTTTGATTCATGATTGATGTGAGAAGGCCCAGGCTACTATAGGCAGTGGCACTCCTGTGCAGGTATCCTGGGTTGTATAAGAAAGCAGGCTGAGCAAGCCATGGAAAGGAAGACAGTAAGCAGTGTTCCTCCACGGTCTTAGCATCCACATTCTGCCTTGAGCTCCTGACCTGGCTTTCTTTGATGATGGACTGAAAAATGACATATGAAATGAACTCCTTCTTCCTCCCCAAATTGGTTGTGAACAGCGTTTTCTCACAGCAACAGAAAGCAAACCAGAACAGATATTCTCTCCAAAAAGTAAGGTAGAGAATGATTAAGGGGTACAGCTGGTGTTGACCTTTGCCCTCCATGGCATGTGCACACAAGTCCACATAGGCATATGTGCATAGGAACATGTGCATATACACATTAGTAAGGAAGCAGCTGAAGAAGACTACTATGTTGGTTTTAATGTCAACTCCACACAAATTAGGACCATTAGAATAGGGAGCCTCATCTAAAGAACTGTTCTGCTTGCTTTAAATGGTGTGGTAAGGACCCAGATAGGAATGGCACTTGCAAGCAACAGCATCCGTCTGCCCCAGTTTTCTACACTCCTGGTGCTGCTGTGGGGTTTCTTCGTCAACAGCAGAATCAGTGTTTCCAAGCTTCCATCTTGGGATAGGGACCAGAGGCTCTCTAGAAACTCTAGGCTTCTAGCACCACAATGGGACTACTGAGGCACCCTGCCCTGTGGACCCAGTAATTGCCAGTTGTCAACCCTGTGTGAGGTAGATAGTCTGGGACTACTCTGACTGTTGAAGCCCCCAGCCTCAAGGACCGGTATCCTTTTGACTCTAGGGGAGGGGCTTCGCAGAACTAGAGAACAGACTGTTGAAAACCAGGCTTTGTCCACGAGGGGGACAAAGCAAATGCTCCTTGGTCGTTTTCGATCTACCCGGGGATTCTAACGGTGTCTGTTTCTTTACTCCCTTCTCCCCTAAGGAAAACGTTACTGATTTTAAAGACCAGAACACTGCAAACAGCAAAGCTAAAATCCAAGCCCTTGGTAGTTGTCAACATGCATGGAAGGCCTTGCACAATCCCCCCAGTCAGACGGCTTAATAACGACGGTAGTGAAGACCAGCTCCTTCTGCCCCACAAAGGAAGCCACTGCCAACCTTTCCTTTTTCCTTCGTCTTTAGGATGGTAGCCTCCATGTCTCAAAAATACTATGTACACATTGTCATCTTTATAGCATTGTTTATATTCTCACGTTCTGCCTGTTCTAGTTTTAAAGCCCACTTGCTCATCAGAATAAAACAAAAGAACAGCTTGTTCTCTGAACATCCTGCTCTATAGTCTGGTTTCATCTGCATCCCCAAGCAACCCAGTGCTTCTAGATGTTTCTCTGCATGCTCATCTCCACATTTCTAACCGCTATTTTTAAATTTTCTCTTCTAGATATGATTATAACTTCTTTCAATGGAAGACACACTTCATTGTCTCTTATTCTCCTAATGTGCTTATATCACAATGCTCTTCCCAAGTTATCATTCAGCTTTAACATTTGATTAATTAAACATTTAATTAAGGTCATGCAAATACCGATCAAGGCTAAGACACATGCTATACTACTATTACTGTGTTGTCTTTTTGGTGTACATCTCTGTTTTCTCTGAAATTAGTAGCTGTGTCTCTGTATCTATCTGTGTTTCATTTTTCGTGGACCTATCATGTGTTTAGTCTCTTCTCTGCCAGGAATGTTAGTCTGCTCCCTGCTTGCAGATTTGTGAAGCATTCTATATTATGTTCCTTTCTTTTCTTAGAGACATCGTTACCTGCCTATACCCCTCTGTATCAATGTAAACTTCTTACTCTCTAGACCTGCAGAATTTCATATTCAGATCACCATCACCATAATCATGCAGGTCCTATCTCTGTCTCTAATGTAGTAGATCCCTTCTTTCGTGGGTCTTACATCTTTCTTGTTCTTGTTTTTGTGTTCTCGTTTTCCTAGATCACACCCTGAGTAGCCTCCCATGAAAGGATGTGTGAAAAGTGAAATTTCTGATTCCTTTTGTGTCTGGATATCTCTTTGTTTTGTTTTCATAGTTTACTGATTGATACTTCGGCTGTGTATTACATCCTAGGCTTAAAAATTATCTCACAATTCTTTAGACATTGCTGGTATCTCAAACCTAATACTGAAGTTGAAAATTCTGATATATTCTGACTCCTTTTAGCATTAAGACTCATTCTTTATTATTTTTCTAGGAGCTTTGAAATTATCTTACTATTTCAGTTGTCTGACACTTCTTAATGATATGCTCTGTCTGGTGTGAGCCCTTTAAAATTTGCTTTGCTAAGGTCTTGTTAGGCACGGTTAGTTTTGAGGTTGTAGCCTCCAGTTCTGAAGACTTGTATTTTCTCTCCAGGTCTTTTTCTGGGGTTCCTTTTATCAGATTTTTTTTTTTTTTTTTTTTGGTTTTTTGAGACAGGGTTTCTCTGTGTAGCTTTGCGCCTCTCCTGGAACTCACTTGGTAGCCCAGGTTGGCCTCGAACTCACAGAGATCCGCCTGACTCTGCCTCCCGAGTGCTGGGATTAAAGGCGTGCGCCACCACCGCCCGGCTTATCAGATATTTCTACAATTCGGATATTGTACCTTCTCTGTCGTCTAAGTCTCATACCTACTCATCCCCTGGTTCTATTTTTAGCAGGTTTCCTTAACTTCGTGCTCTAATCTTTTTTAACTTTCTTTGTGGATTTCATGTCATGCAGCCCGATCCCATTCATCTCCCTGTCTCTTTGTATCTGTCCTCCTTCTGCCCTTGCAATGTCCCCCCTCAATGAAATAAAATTTAAACAAAAAGCAAAAAACAAACAATCAAAGTCTCAGCATGGAAGCTGTATTGTGACCCAGTGGGTCACACAGTGTACCCTTTAGTCCACACATCTCTACGTGTAAGTGTTCACTGCAAAGAGTCTTTGGTCTGGTTCGAGGCCTCTGGCTTCTGCGACCCTATTGACTCTGGACTCTCACTAGAACCCCTCTTGGACATCCTACTGTTGCCCTGTGTCATGGAGATCCTGTAGCTTTGGCTCTGCAGGTCCGGACCCTGCACATGCCCTAGCAGTTAGTTCATAGATGAGGTGGATGTTGGGGTGGGCCAACTCATAGTCTAGGTTCTGGTCCTGGGTGGTAGCTGGGTTGGTCAGCCTGCCAGCTTTCCCTCATCGTTACCACCAGGGCGAGCTCTCTAGTACTGCCCCGGCTAGCTCACCCACTGCAACAAGTGACAAGAAGCAGGGCCAGCTCTCCTGCTCTCACGTCTTTGGGGCCGGCTCACTCACACCCACGCCCGCACCACCAGCACCAGCTCTACTGTTTTGCCCAGGTGGTGTGCAAGGCCCACCTTCCCAGTATTGCAGTTGGTGAGCAGGGCCAGCTGTCCCACCCCCATGCCCGCGAGGCCAGTTATCCTACTTGCTGCAGGTGTCAAGGAGAAGGGGGGCATCTTTCCCTCCCCCATGCCACCACACAGCAGAAGGGGGGGTCGGCTCTCCAGCTCTCATGTCCTCAGGGCTGGCTCACCTGAGCCCCCACCAACAAGGTCAGCTTTAATGTGATGCCTAGGCAAGGTACAGGCCCCCTCTCCTGTGTGCTGGAGCCAGTGAGGGGCAGGATCAGCTCTCCTGCCTACTTCAGGTGGCAAGGGGGTGTTCTAATCCTTTTAATGACTTTCTAAAGTTACATGTGTAATTTCAGAGAGTCTTGTCCTTTTTTGCTTTTTTCTGTGTTAAACACTATTTGTTGATTTTGTGTATGTGTGCCTGTGTGCACATACCATGGAATACGTATGTGTAGATCAGAGGACAATTTGTGGGAATGGGTTCTTTCCTTTCACCGCTTTGCATGTGGGTCCTGGGGATTGAACTCAGGTCATCAGGTTTGACAGCCAAGTACCTTTACCAGCTAAGCTATCTCATCAGCTCCTGAGAGTACTTAAGGTTTTCCCTCTTATGGTGCTGGGGATGAAACCCAGAGCCTCGCGAATGCTAGATAAATGCTCTGCCCTGAGCCACAGCCTCAACTCTTTTTCCTTAGTTGTTTTATCAGAGCACTCTGTTTTTATTTTACAGGTAGGGCATGGTGACCATGGCTCTGGCAGGCCTTGCCCTTCTCCCCAATTCCCTCGCCCTTGCTAAACTGTTAGATTACATTCCTAAAGCTAGCCACCAAGGTCCATTCCCTTATTTGACCCCTCCCTCCTCCTGAGGCTGACCACCAAGGTCCAGCCATCTAAGTATTGAAGTCCAGCAAGCAAAAGCCTAATTTACATTCCCAATTAAAATTAAACATCTCATCCTAGCACAGAGTTTCCTCTTCCACCTTTATAAACCACTGTTTTCCTATGTTCCACATCTGTCTCTTCTCTATCCGGGACAAACACCCCTGTTCCCTCTCCCTTTTTCCTTCCCCTTCTCCCTCGCCCTCCGTCTCCTGTCTTTGCCTCCCATTCCCTGCTGTTTTAGTTGGGGTTTCTATGGCTGTGAAGAAACACCATGACCACAACAACTCTTATAAACGAAAAACATTTCATGAGGGTGGCTCACATTTCCAGAGGTTGAGTCCATTATCATGGTGTGACATGGCATTCAGGCAGACATAGTGCTGGAGCTGAGAGTCCTACATTTTGATAGGCAGGCAACAGGAAGTGTTCTGAGATACTGGGCATGGCTTGAGCATATATGAGGCCTCCAAGCTTAACTGCACAGTGACACACTTTCCTCCAACAAGGCCATACCTACTGCAACAAAGCCACACCTCCCAACAGTGTCACTCCCTTTGGGGGGTATTTTCTTTTAAACCACCACAATGCCCTCTGTCCCTCTGGAACAAATTAATCGCCTTCATGCTGAGAATTTGGTCTTGGGGTCCCGAGCTGATGCTTTTCTTTTCAGAAATCTGATCTTTAAGACATTTATGTATATGTATGCGTGGTGTTTCACCTGCACGTGTGTCTATGCACCGTGTGCATTCAGTGCCTGCAGAAGCCAGATGAGGGCTTTGGATCCCCTGGGACTGGAGTTACAGACAGTTGTGAGCCACCCTGTGGGTGCTGGGAATTGAACCTGGGTTCTCTGGAAGAGCATCTAGTGCTCTTAACCGACTGAGCCATCTCTCCAGCCCCAGAAATTTGATCTTTTTGAGACCAAACAGTGTTTTTCTACTTTCCATAGCTCCCCCTTGCAGTTAGTGTTGTGTTTAACACGTGACTCTTCTCTTCAGAGATGTGCTTAATGAACACTCATATTTATGAATGGGGGTTAACAGTTGACAAGTGGTCTTGTGTGGCCAGGTGGCATTATAGAGTACTGGGTGTCACTCCGGAGTCAAGAAAACATTTCATTTGTCTCTTCCCAGGATCTGTTTAGTTTTTAGATGAAAGAACATTTTTTTTTTTTACAGTGAAATATATTTCTAAATATTAGCTCACACACACACACATGAGATAGTGTTCGATTTTTCTGCATGTTGTGTACCTGGGCTCTCTCAGCAGTCTGCAGGGCTGTGTCATTCCTGCCTGTGAGGACTTCTGTGTGTTGTGTACCTGGGCTCTCTCAGCAGTCTGCAGGGCTGTGTTATTCCTGTCTGTGAGGCCCCTACGGTGCACAGTTGCTGACAGCTCTGTGAAGGTGTGCTGTGTTCAGTGTCAGACACTTCCAGGGTTATCTCAGTGCCCAGCTCCCTTGCCCACTTCTCTGCAGTTTCACCCATCAAGGAAGTATTGCTTTTGGAGGGCTTCCTTAAACAATGTGATTTTATTTTCTCACGATTCTGCGGCTGAGTGTAAGGTTAAGGTGTTGGCGGTTTCTCCACCCCTCCTTGGCTTGCAGTCCTCGGCCTGCCCACTGTGTCCTCTCATGACCTTTACCGTGTGTGCTTGGTGGTGGTGGTGTGTCTCTCTTACAAGATCACCATCTCTAGGGACTAGGGCCCCACCCTAAGATTTTATCACCTACTTAAATACTTGTAGTATGTTCTGAGGTACTGGGACTTCAGCTTAGGGATCTGGGGGGGGGGGGGCACCATTCAGTCCATAACAGAGGATGAAGACCTGGCTCTCTTAGCCTCAACTGGGACAATATCCAAAGAGTCATCACACCTTCAGAGCACAGTCACACCCTGCATCGAAGCTCTGCATCTCCTTTACCCAGTTCTTTTATCTTTCTGCAGCTGTTGGTCCTAAGGGTACCCCTTAACAAACACTCAACTCTCCACACCATCCCAAAGCCTGCTTCCTGGGGAATTCAATCCATAAAAATGCTGATTACGATCCACTAAACTGATTTCATAATCCATTAATCATAACTGATTTCATAATCCACAGCTAGAAAACACTGGCCTAAGGGTCTGCTGTCTGAGGAACAGAGCTTCGATTGTGTGTCGGGGAGAAAGCAAAGATCGATCGCGGGGCCATCCTTGGCACAGCTTCCTGGTTGGCTCAGTTACCCCCACCCCCCACCCCCCACACCCCCACCCCCACACCTTATCCTTCTGCCCGCCGATGCTTAGTGTTGCTATGGTTTCCTATGAATAAACCTCCATATCCCAGGGCAGGTGGGAGCAGTGGGTCTTCTGTGTTTGGGGCATAAAAATAGTTGTTTGAGCCGTACATAGCCTATCAGCTTGTCTCAAACTTTAAGTCTGCACCTCACTCCCCTCTGTGTCAAAAGGGGTAACACTAACTGACCTCAGTTTCTTGACAGTGAAATGTCTTACTCACACCTGGGCTTCAGCTGTCTCTCATTCCCAGCAGGAATGTTAACCCTCCTCTCCTCCTCTATTCTCTTCCAACAAATATGTTGGTCCATTTTCTGTTGCTGTAACAAAGTACCTGAGTATCACACGAAGAAAAGAGGTCTATTTACCTTATACTTCTGCAAGTTCTAGGGCGTTGGTTTTCAACCTTCCTAACACTTCGATCCTTTGATACAGTTCCTCATGTTGAGGTGACCCCCAACCATAAAATTATTTTCATTGCTACTTCATAACTGTAATTTTGCTACTGTTATGAATTGTAATGTAAATACTTGATATTTTAGGGTATCTGATATGGGACCCTCATGTTGTTTGACCCCCCAAAGGGTCTTGACCCACAGGTTGAGTACCACTGTTCTGGGACACCGTGCCGGCTCTGGTGTGGCCCACTTGCTAGGCTGCAGTTGCATCCATCGCAGAAGCACTTGTGAGACGAGAGGTGCCATGGTTAGGAAGCTGGACAGCTGAAAAGGGTCAAGCCAGTTTGTTCTCTCTCTCCCTCTCACTAAGTAGACTAGGCTGGCCTTGAACTCACAGTGATCTGCCGGCCTCTGCCTCCCAAGTGCCAATAGTAAGGTAGGTGCCACAAGGCAAGGCTTCGGCCAGGTCTTCCTTCAACCTCTCCCATGAGAACTGTGCTAATTCTTTCCAAGACCTCAACTCAAACAAGGACGGGACCACCTTCCACTAATCTCCACCAAGCATCTCTGCTGCTTCGTGTGGTCGCTATACTGATGACCCAGCCTTCAGTGTTTGAACTCTCAGGAGATACACACAGACCACAGCACGTTAACTGAATGATCTCATCTGCTCACAGTCCTCTGCTGGCCTCGTGAGAGGACAGGCGTGCTCACGGTCTTTCTGCCATGTTTTGCTGGAACTCGGTGGCAGTCACATCACCACAGTAGCTATGAAGTGTGACAGGAGATACTTGCTTTTTGCTTCTGAATCTTTTTTATATGGGGATTTTTTTTTTTTTAATGTGAGGAGCTTTGCTTTTTATAAAGGTACAAAGTTAACCATGCAGAGATGTGCTTGAAAAGTCCCCAGGAGCCAAGAACACTTTTAAGTTAAAAGATGATACAAGAGAGAAAAGTGCTAAGATGCATGACAGCAGATCGAATCAGTGATAACTTCAAGCAAAGAGTACAAGATAGGCCAACGAAGGGAGATTAAAACTGGCCTCGAACTGAGGGCTGAGAGAAACAGCCAGGCTAGAAAACCACTTCCCAGTTCCCAGGATACTATGTATCAACTGGATACTATATATCAAACATGCTTGATTCTTAGCCATAAAAGAGGATGAGAAATGGCCTCCACTCCTCCCTGAAGAATTCACATCATTTTGAATGATAGAGCAAAAACAGTAAACCAAGATATATAAACACCAATCAGTCCAGCATTCCTTAAAATCCACTATTTCGCTCACATCTCCTCTTAAAGAGGAGGTGAGTTATAGTTCAGTGTTGTTTCTGCTCACACCGTGTGGCATAGAATAATATCAACCCTCAAAGAGAAAGAGTTGTCGTGGGGGATGGGGAGATGGCTCAGAGGATAAAGCTCTGGCCATACAACCGTGAGGGCCGAAGTTCAGATCGCCCGACCCACACAGAGCTGATGCAACAGCTCACGGCTTTAATCTTAAAGTGCCTTTTGGGAGGCCTTCATGGGGGAATCACCAGAAGCTGCAGCCAGCTACCTGGCTGGCTCCAAGCAGCTGCGAACAGCTGAGACCCTACCTCAAACAAGGTGGAAGGGGAGGGGGATACACGCCGGAGGCACCCACCCCAAGACACACAGATATCATACATACGCACGAAAAAGAAGAACACCGTGGCCACATATGGGGGAGGCCCTTCCACTAGCCTTAAAAACACAAAGGCAGCAGAGACTAGCCTCCCTGCCTTCCTCCAGCCCACGCTCCACAGATCTGGAGGCTTTGGCAGGGCTAGGCGAGGGGGCTGGCCCTCCTTTGGGGTGTTGGCTCTGGACTGCACTCATCTAATTCGCTGCCAATTAATCTTGTTAGGCGGCCTGCAGATGCCAGCTGTAGCTCAAACACCCTCGCGGCGAATACCCACCCCACCCACCCACCCACCCCACTGAGCCTGTGTCTCGTAGGTGCAGGCCATTCGCTGAAAAATGCGAGTAAAATATTTTAATTTGGACAAACCTCAGGGCATCTGTTCTTCCTGAAAAAAAGGTCCAACACTCAGTGCATACATTTTGGTGTTTTCAAAAATAGGAAAAAAAAATCCAATTTTGAACATGAGGGAGTTTTGGAAAACCAGTTTAAGAATAAATAATTTCATCACTGTGCTGTGCAAAGCTTGTGAATTAAAAGAAACATAATGGTCATTAGGGAAAATAAAAAAAAAAAAAAAAACGCTTTGTCTGCTGAGCAGTGGGAGTGTGAATATGTGTACCTGTGTGACGGAGAGGAGCGTGTGGGTTTGTGGGAAGTGGGTGCGGGTCACTAAGTCAGCTGGCGTGGGAGGAGGGCTGGGCGCTGAGTCAGCGGGAGGCGGAGGGCAGGTATGTGTGGGCGGCCGGAGAAAGCAGCGCGGCCACTTTGCATGCGAATGTCTTAAGGAAAAAGTCCTTAAGCATTTTTTTAAAAAAGCCTTAGAAGGCTGGGTGTCAAAACTGAAGCAGAGCCTGGGCTGTTGGGGCCCTCTTCCTGAGGGCTGGTCTAAAGGTTTAAAATGTTTATTTCTGACCTGTGTGTGTGTGTGTGGGGGGGGGGGGGTTTGTTTTTGTTTTGTTTTTCAGCCTGGTAATTGGTGGTGAACACTCCGATGCCTTTGGTAGGGCACTTTTTTCTGCCTGTCCCCTCTTGTATACGTGACCCCAGAGTTGCCTCTGTGGACAAGTAGGACCCAGGCAGAGCTGGGAATGAATGGAAGATGAGCTTAGAGTTTCCATCCAAAATGAGCCTTAACACCCTAGGATGAGGAGTTCTGACTGTCCACGGGATTTAAAAATCTACCGCATTCACGTCTGAAAGAGCATGGTTAACGTGAAGCAGACGGGGACCACAGTTCACGTCGATGAACTCCCACATGCTATGATTTAGGCATGGAGAACTTAGAAGGGCTTGGCCATGGAGCAGGAGTCCATACAGTCTGATGGGTCAAGCAATTAATCAAAAGCAAACATGGGCTGGTACCCCGCTGTAATCCCAGCACGGGGGAAGCAGAGGCAGGAGGATAGCCGGTTAACGCCGGCCTCAGCTCAGGGGGAGTTTGAGCTACAGAAGACGCTGTCTTACCAACAACACAAGTCCAAACATGGATAAATGCAAGGGTGTTGGTCTTTATCCACAGCACCCTGTTGAGGTAGGGAGGGGTGTGGAAACCTCGGGGCAGAAGTTAAGTAACTGAGTGACTGAGAAGCGAGCCGCTTATGCGTCTGGATACAGAACAGAGAGCCCTGCTCCGGCACTACTGTTCTGATCTGCGGACAGGAGGGAAGGTATGGGGGACACCCCGAGGAACGGCTGTGAGTTTCCTGGTTGGCAGGAAGCCTCATCAAGGCAGAGCCTGGCTGAGGGACTCCCCTCCCATTTCTGCTGGCCTGTCCGCTGCCCCTTATGAGCTGTTCCAGATGAGCTTGCTACCAGGAGTGTCCAGACAGAGAAAAGAAACTTTGGATCGTCTCTTTTTTATCAACCAATTCTGCCACAGATTTTTGTGTCTTTCTCACCTCCTTTACCTTGAAAATCTGTCATTTAATGCAAATCTTTTCTATGTATTGAGGGTATCAAGTTAGTGACGAAGTGGACCAGTGGTGCAAAACACAGTAAAATCAAAATGATGGTCCTCTTATTTAAAACAAAACAGAACAAAGTGGGCTGGGGAGACGGCTCAACTGGTAAAGATTCCTGAGTTCAGAGTCCTAGAATCCATGTAAAATACAGGGGTTTGTGCTGAATGCCTGTAACCCCAGCATTGGAGAGGTAGAGACCCGCATGTCCTGGAAGCTCCTTGATCAGCCAGCCTGGGGTGAGCAAGCTTCTGGTTCAGCAAAGAAACCTTTCCTCATAGAAGAAAAGTAGAGCATGCATGCGTGTGTGTGTGTGTGTGTGTGTGTGTGTGTGTGTGTGTGTGTGTATGCGTGTCGCGCGCAAGAGAGATACAGACAAGTGCATATATCACACACATAACACAGTACACATTACCAAGAAATAAAAAATAAAAATTAAATTAAATTAAAAAACAAACAAAGCCCTTGTTAGCTTTTAAGATGCTTCAGAAATCACTAAAATACAAATTTTGCCTGCCCGTGGGATGATAAATGAGCTGAATTTATTATGTCGTAAAGATAGTGTGCTATTAATTGCAATACTTGTTTTGGTGGTTTGAATAGGAATGGCCCCATAGGCGCATATATTTGAATGCTTGGTCATTAAAGAGTGGAACTACTTGAGAGGGATTAAGAGGTGTGGCCCTGTTGGAGGAAGTGTGCCACTGAGGGTGGGCTTTGGGGTTTCAAAAGCTCAAGCCAGGTCCAATATCTCTCTCTTTCTGTTGCTTGCTGATCCAGATGAGAACTCTCAGCTGCCTCTCCAGCACCATGTCTGCCTGCATGCCAACATGTCCCACCATGATGACAATGGACCACACCTCTGAACTGTAAGCCAGCCCCAATTAAACGCTTTCCTCTATGAGAATTGCTGTAGTCATGATGTCTCTTCACAGCAAAGTAAGACACTTGTATTTTGTCGTTTACTTTGTATTTGATTTTTAAAATATAGACCTATTTGGTGGCAGAGGCTGACTGTGATCTCTCCATTCATACGTTGAAATCCTGATCTCCAGCACCCCTGATATGGCTGTGAACAGAGACAATCTTCCCAGAGGAGAGCCAAGTGGGGCTTATGGTAGCCTCATCCAACATGGCAGCTCCTTGTAAGAAGAGCTTTGTGCACAGACTCGTACAGAAGATAGTGTCCTGGCTACTGTGAGAAAGCAGGCTGAGCAAGCCTCAGAGAGCAAGCCAGTGAGCAGCACTCCTCCATAGCCTCTGCTTCAGTTCCTGCCTCCAGGTTCCTGCACTGAGTTCCTGCCCCGGCTTCTCTTTGTGGTGGACTAAAATGTGTAAAATGTACATAATCCCTTTCCTCCTTTCCCTTTTGATTATGGTGTTTGATCATAGCAATAAAAACCCTAAGACAATATTTAATCCAGATGTTCAGTTTTTAAGAAGGCGGCATCACGAGTTAGAGAATATATCTTATTTTCTTTGATTTTGAATTACTATTAGCATACTATTAAAATATATTTTCAAAGAAATAAAATCACTAACAAGTAGAGATAAAACTTGTGATGGTTTGCGTGAGAATGGCCCCCCATAGGTTTGTATGTTTGAATACTGTAAGATGTGTGGCCTGGGAGGTGTGTCTCTGGGGATGGACTTTGAAGTTTCAAAAGACTCCTGTCATTCCCCCTGTGCTCTCTGCCTCCTGCGTGTGAAACCTGAGCTTGTAGCTGCTGCTCCAACTGTCTGCTGCCATGCCTTGTTCCACTGGCATAGTCTATGACCTTCTGAAATCGTAAGCTCAACTAAACGCGTTCTTTCCTATGCTGCCTTGGTCATGGCGCTTTATCACCACGGCAAAACCACAGTAATTAATAAAAGAATGCATTAAAATTGTGCTCAACACAGTGAAAAACAGGATGGTGGTAAGATGTTCGGAGCACTTCGGGGAGCCTTTGAGAAGCCGGGAGCATGAACAGCTTCATAAGGAACTGAGACGGGTGAGCTGTGATGGCTGCAGACACCTGAGCTGGTGATGGCTTCTGCATGCTGCCCTCAGCCCCTGAGGTTGTTTCTGCTGGTGCAGTCATAGGGACTACTCTTAGTAAAGACTCTGGTAGTCAGCAATGGAGGGAGCTGCCTCCACATTGTTGCCCTGTACGTGTGTGTCTGTAAGAGCAGGTGGCTTTCTGCATGGGTGTCCTGAGTCATCACACTTCTTAGCAGAACCATAGAGCCGTGTTCTGAGTCCTATAAAACACGGCGTGTTTCCTGTGTGCCCGCTCCCTTCGTGGAGATGGCAGACCTTGTCTTCTCGGACCTGCTGCCGTCCTGCTCTCCACCCCCCTCCTGGGACACACCTGATGGTTCATGTCCCCTTCCCCCACAGCTGCTCTCTAAACCACCCTTCTTCCTTTCTAACTGACTCCCGGTTTGTCACAGCTTCCTGCTCACTGAACCCTCTTCTACCGGCCTTTCTTCAGCGGGTCCCTCCTTGGGAAGGTCCCCTTGTGGCTTCTGCGGCTCGCTCTCCTCTCCTGCTTTGCTTCTCCGTTTCTGTGGTGGGCTTTTCTTTCTCGGCCTCCTCTCAGAGGCAGATCTCTTTCTGCATTCTTTCCTGGGCCTCGGATTTCCCTCCTTGCACTCTGTCCCCTGTGTTCTTGGCTTCAGTTAGCACCCAGACACTCAGAGTCCTGCATCTTCTCTCTTGTACTTTCTTGAGTTCCTCTTGTCCTGTCCACTTCTTAACAGTCTGCAAAGTTACTTCCCAATGGATTCTGTTTCCACACTTACCTTTTGTCTCCTCCTTCTATCAGAGATAGGACAGTCACCAACTCAAGGCAGAAACCCAAATCTCTTTCATGAGAAATTTGTCGGCAGTTTCCGGTGGATCCTAGTCTTCCGCAGTTTCCGGTGGATCCTAGTCTTCCGCCATTGCTACCGCCTTGCTGTGAGTGCTAGCCGGTCTGGCCTGTCTGCACTTCAAATGGTTTGCTTTCCCTCCATATCACCTCTGAGAACTCTGAAATGCATCCCAGTAGGAGTTGTACAAGCAGTTTAATGGACTGCGTTAACTTTTCCAGATAAAATAAATTAGAATGGAAAACATAAGGTGTGCTGGTTAGTTTTGTATCTGTGTGACACAAGCTAGAGTCATTTGGGAAGAGAGAGTCTCTTTTGAGAAAATGGCCCCACCAGACTGGCCTGTGGGCAAGTGTGAGGGACATTTTCTTGACTGATGATTGATAGGGGAGGGCCAGCTCATTGTGTGTGGTGCCGCCCCTGGACTGGAGGTCCTGGGGGCTGTAAGTAAACAGGCTGAGCAAGCCATGGGGAGCAAGCCAGTAAGCAATACTCATCCATTGGCCTCTCACCAGTTTCCTGCCTTCAGGTTCCTGCTCTGTTTGAGTTCTTCCCATGAATTTCTTGGATGATGGACGGTGCTATGAAAGTGTAAGTGAAATAAACCCCCTATCCCCAAGTTGCTTATGGTTATGGTGTCTTATCCTAGCAATAGAAACCCTGACCAAGACACAAGGGTAAGTAAAGTTTTATCATATTTTCATTCCATATATATTCATATGAATAAGTGTATGAATCTGTAACTAAATTGTCATATTAAATATATTTAATACGCTGATAATAAAGGAAGTAAGCAAAAAAAATTTTTTTTTAATTCCTCTAAAACCCACAAGTGTGTTGCTTTCTGTCTTGGAATGCTTTGTTGACACCTCTGAATAGGTCAAAGCAGGATAAGGTCCAAGTGCTTAGCAAGACCTGCCTCGCTGTCCCATGGTGGGACAGCCTCCTTCTCTCCCCTTCCTCTCATGTCTTCAGACTGAAGAACTCCTTAGGGTGACATGCTGATAGGCTAGGGGTTACTAAGAGCCATTTCCACCTCCCTACAACAATCTCACCTGTTGCTTAGTCTGAAATAGTGTCTTTATTTTAAAATTGCACAAATTCATTAAAAATAGAACACCAAAATTTGTGTGCATTTTTTATGTGTTGTATATATGTGCATTGTGCTGGTTTTGAATGAGGATGGGCTCCCACAGGCTCATATGTTTGAATGCTTGGTCCCAGTTAGTGGAGGCTGTTTGGGAAGGATTGCGGGTGTGGCCTTTGGAGGAGATATGTCACTGAGGGTACGCTTTTGAGGTTTCAAAAGCCCACACCAGTCCAGTTGGCTCTCTCTCTGCTTTTGCTTTGATGGTTGTTGTTTCAACAGGTAAGCTCTCAGCTACAGCTCCAATGCCATGCCTGCCTGCCTGCTGCCATGCTCCCCACCATGGTGGTCATGGATTAACCCTCTGAAACTGTAAGCAAGCTCCTAAGAAACTCTTTCTCCTATGAGTCGCTTGCTCATAGTGTTTCTTGACAACAATAGAAAATTAACTAAGACACAGGTCATGTGTGGAAGCCAGAGATTGAGAGCATGATATTTCATTTTATGTGTGTTTATGTTAAATGTGTGTGTGTGTGTGTGTGTGTGTGTGTGTGTGTGTGTGTGTGTGTGTGTGTGTGTGTTCAGGAATGCACTCACCTGCACATGTGGGCAGAGGTCAGAGACTGACATGAGCATGTTTTTCCTCATCTATTCTCCACCATCTATTTTTTGAGATAAATTTTCTTCCCGAACCTGAAGCTTGCTGTTTCAGCTAGACTGGGTAGCCAGCAAACTCCCAGGATCTGCCTGTCTCCATAGTCACCTTAACTCTGAGTTACAGACACACACCACCACACCGGGCTTTGCATGGGTGCTGGTGAGCCAAACTCAGGTCCTCACTCTCGTATGTTAAACCCTAAAGATGAAGTCATCTTCATAGCCCAGTTTGTGTGAACTTTAAGGCAAAATATTAGAAGTTTCTGCGGAAATAAAAGTCAAGGTCCACATGTCTGTTTCTCAGAGCCTTCTGGACTACACTGTGAGAAACAGAACCTCACAACTGGAAAAGCTCCGGCCGTGTGTTCTCCAGCCCACTACAAACGAAGGGATGCACGTCCTCCAACGTGCTGGTGCAGTGATGTGTCCCAGAGCTGCTCAGTATTTATGATGACGCTTGGTTTCAAGGCATCGACACAAGCTGTAAAGTACATGTCAGTGAGTGAAAGCCACCGTGCAGTCATAAAACTCGAACCCTATCAGCCCCTAAGCAGAAAAGGGTGGAGGCGCAAGGGACCTTGACCGTGACACACGAGTACAAAACAAGCCCCAAATAGCAGTCTTTCTGAGATGAAAGTGAGTGGGTTGTGCCCAACCCATAGTTTGTGGGTGCGGTGGGTCTGCTGGGAAGACTTGAGGGATTTAAGCCGTCTAGACACGATGAGACCATCTTAGAAACTGGCTCTCCAGAGTTCCCTGCTGGAAGGATGTCACGGGAAGAGAAATGGTCAACAATGCGGTAAGTGAACCACACCAAGATTAGAAAACACCACTCAATGAAGCCCAGGTTTCAGTGAGAGAGAGAGCTGGAACTATAGTTCAGGGGCAGATCACAGAACCAGGACATCATCTCACAAAGGAAGCAGCAAATAGAAGAGAGAATTCCTTGTTGGAAGAGCCCCAAACCTCAGCACAGCTCCGAAGAACCGTTTCCACATAACAATGAGGAAACTTAGAACTGAGCGCAGATCTTTACAAAGGTTTCTGCTGTGGGGATGGGTCTGTTGTTTTTCTGAATTGGAGATGGAACCCCTGGCTTTAGTGCATTCATGCTGGGCAACTGCTCTGTCTCTAAGCTACATCTCCAGTTCTGGGGTGTTTGTTTGTTTGTTTGTTTTTTGCTGTTTTGAGACAGGGTTGTTCTGTGTAGCCTAGGCAGGCTCTGAACCTGCGTTTCTCTGCCTCCTGAGCACTGGCTTCTCAGGCATGGACCAACACAACCATCCAACAAAGATATTGCTAAGGAAAAAAAGTGCCAAATAACCCATCACAGAACAAATCAAAAACAAAATTTTCTAATTCGAAATAAGCTCGAATGCATTAATAAAGAGGATTCACACGGTGTGAATATAAATTAATATAAAACTTAAAAACTCGGTAATAAAATGACAGAATGGGAGATAATTAGAAGTGAAGGAAAAATCGTTTCAGGATGAGTCTGAACTATAAGAAAGAGGACAACAAACAAAGAACTGATTCTGGCTTAAGAGAAATCTGGGGTATAAAGAGGTCAGTTTTAAATTTTAAAAAGATTTAATGGGAAGAAATGAAGTAAGGTAAGAGTCATCCATAGATAACTAATGTCGCCAGTGAAGACAGGTAAAGGGACGGCACAGAAGCCAGAAATATAGTTCATATAAAAACCTCTCCTTGGGGGCTGGAGAGATGACTCAGTGGTTGAGAGCACTAGCTGTTCTTCCAGAGGACCTGCGTTCAATTCCCAGCACCCACACGGCAGTTTACAACTGCCTGTAACTCTGCCTTCCAGGGATCTGACATTGACAGACATACATGCAGGCAAAATATCAATGCACATAAAATAAATAAATCATTAAAAAAAAAAAACCTCTCCTTAAGGAAAAGTAAATGTGAATCCACATGTTGAAAACACACAGCATGTAACTGAGACTATTGACCCAGAACAGCAAACACCAAAGTTTTGTTCCAGTGCCAGACATGATGACACACCTCTAAATCCTAGTGCGTGGGATTCTGAGGCAGGAGGATTGCAAGGTTAAAGCAGAAGAAGAGATGGATGGTAAAATGAGTGAGCTTTACTGAAAAGAAAAGATTCTGTTGGGAATCAATGAAAATTCAGCAACTGATTTGGAAGCGTTAGAAAGTTAGATTGTCATCAGATTTGACGACATTTTAGAAGAAAATGGAAGCACAGAGCGAGGAGACACAAGGACTACAATGTTAGCCAACGTCACAGAACAACGGTTATTAATATTCAAAAGAGCAGAGAATATTGTTCTTATTAGTTCTTCATGAAGAGTTGGTTATAGGAGGAGTTTCAGGTATTTAAGATGATCAGAAAGACCTCAACACAATGACTGATACACACAGTAAAGATCAAGCTTACCCAACGAATCAATACCAATCCAAGTCAAAAGTGAACATGACGGTGACATGGTTACCGGGCATCCCTGAGAAGACAGCAGTGCCCGTGGGTCGGGGGAAGGGCATCTGTGCATCGTTATTCTGGTCCTTTTGTATGAACAATGGGCCATGAAGTAAACAAACCATTATGAGATATTTCATCAACTGTGATTTGAGTGCTGTTTCCACCAAATGTGTGTGTTCACATAGTAACCTATACAAAATGTCAGCAGGCAGTGCCTTTGTGTGGGTGATTACAGCCTGAGGGCAGAGTATTCCGGAACAGGACTAGTGCCCTCGTCAGAGAAGTCCAAGGGAGCTTGTTCATCTTCTACCGCTCGAGGACACAGAAGGAGCCTCTGTGAGCAAACAGATGGACACTCGCCATATGCCGAATCTATTGGCACACCCTTCTTGGACTTGTCTCCAGAACTGTGAAAAGTAAATTTCAATTGATCATAATTTAATCATTTTCGAGTATTTTGTTATCATAATCCAAACTGATTAAATACTAATCTATGATGTCCTGTTTAAGTCGGAATCTTCATATGGAGGCAAAGAGATTCAGATTTTAAAAGAACAGTAAAACAAAAATAAATCCCAGCACTTGGGAGGCAGAGACAGGTGGATCTCTGTGAGTTCGAGGCCAGCCTGGTCTACAAAGCAAGTTCCAGGACAGGCTGTAAGCTACACAGACAAACACTGTCTCGAAAAACTAAAAAAATAAAATAAAATAAAAATAAAATAAAAATAAAATAAAAACAAAAACCATGTATAGTCCTGAATTTGAATAAGAAATGTGAGTCTGATCATTTTCACATATAAATTTTTATCTACATCCTACAGGCAACGGGTAGGAGTCTCAGGTACGGTAACCACTCTAACAGTCCTAAGAATTAGCGTCTGGACAGTGGGCTTAGAATTGTATTAATATTTCTTACTACAGAAAGCAGGACTTTTTGGAAAAAAGACTTATACACATCTAAGGCAAGAAGTATACAATAAACTTGAAACATCTGATATCAAAGAATCTAGCAAAAATTACTAAGCCATGCTAAAAGGGACTAGAAACCAACCCAAAAATAGCCCTATGGTCCGAACATAGGGCATTTGAGCTTTAAGAAAAAGCTGTTATTGACTGAAAACTTATAAAATAAGCCATAGTTATGATTTTAAGAAACAAATAATATTTCTGTGGAGAAATGTTATTACCTAAAAAATTAGCATATGTAGGAAAAGCAATATTCAGCCTTTGAATTGTACCACTAGGTAGCCAAATGGCAGAAGAAGAGATGTGCCTCTTTACAAAATGTTCTCAGACCACGAGGTGAAAAAGAGACTGGAATTTTATCATCACGATTTTCGCAGCCCCAGTAAATTAAAGGATCTCAGAAAGAAAGTTCGCCTGGCACAGCTGTCTCCTGATCAAAGAACACGCCTTCGAGGGTTCATCTTGATGATCCACTTGATGGGACTTGGAATAACCACGAAAACAAAGATCAGGTTAACTGAAGTGGGAAGACACAGCCACCCAAATCTAGGTAATGCCATTCCCTGATCTGGAGTCCCAGGCTGAATAACGTGGAGAAATGAGCTGAGCACCAGCATGCGACTCTCTCTGCTTCCTGATTGTGGACGCCACGTGATCAGCAGCCTCCTGCCGCCACACCTCCCCCGCATGTTGGACTGTGTCCCGAGAACTGTGAGCCAAAAACAAGCTCTTCTTTCTCTCGGTTGCTTTGTTAGGCGGTCCGTCCCAGCAACCAGACAAGGAGCCTACGGACTACTTCACCTGTAGTTTTCAAAGAGGTAAACCCTAGTCCGATGGTGAATCCAACCTCCAGTCAGCAGGAGGGCAACTGAACCCGTAGCCTGCTCCGAGAAGATGGGATTCAGTTGCCAGGAAACTACACATCCGGTGGCCGCAGATCTTCAAACTATAAAGAAAAGGGAATGGTGGAAGGGTGAACATAGAGTGTGGGATGCTTATAAGCCATACACATGTTTAATGCCCCAAATGTAGTGTTTGTGGGTGGACTGGGGTCAACCAACTCTAAAGAAATGCATAGAGGTGATGCCTAATTTCATCCGGAGCCCACCAGGCATGCTTGTGGAGTAAGGAAAGGCTTGCCACTCAGCGCAAGGCGTTTGTGGGGCTTCTGGAGGAGCTGGAAAACCCTGTTTCTTGATCCCATTGTTCACAGCAAGAATGACTGCCATACTCTGCTTATTGGAGTACACATATGTTTTGTATGGCTTTCGAAACCTACTTATTTCACCGTAGATATAAAGATTAAAAGGAATGAAAATTTGTTTAGCATAAATAATAGTTGTCACAACAACAGCAGAAAGTTCAACAGGATTCTCTCACGTGTGTTACTCAAGATACAAAGTAGTGAGGGTTGGGGTGTGGCTCGGTGGCAGAGTGCTTGCCTGGAGTCCTGTACAAGGTCCTAAATTCAATCCCAGTTCTGCAAAAGGTAGAAAGAGAGAAAATTTAAGGCAATAAAGGCCCACGGGGAACAATGAAATTGAAGGCTGAAGGCATAATCTCTAAATCTGTGGGAGCCTGTTCTCGGGTTCCTCGTGGCTTTACCCAGCAGGTCCGCATAGAGGATGATTAGACCACGGGCCTAAGTGCAGGTGTCTGGGATGGTCTGCACTTGGCTGTGCTGGGGGAGGAGGTCTTTTGCTCCACCCCTTGGCGTCTCTATAAAAACCCTGGGGCAGAGACAGTCAGGGCCGTTGGAATAGGTTCCAGGCCCTCTCGAGGCTATCCTTTATTTTCTATCTGTTTATCTCCGCGATATTCTCCACAATAAATCCTTCTATCTAATATTTCCTGCTGCTCGCACTCAAGAAAACTCTGGGGAACTGTGGGGGTGGTGAGTAAACGCCCCACATAAATCCCAAAGCAATCCCAACATAAACGACCTCTTTGCTCTCACATGACCTTAACTTTTATACAGAGGAACAGATTTTTATAAAGATCCCAAAACTTGTAAGTTCTAGTTCCTTTGAAACTCAGGACATAAAATTTCCTTTTTAGGGTTGTAACTCAGTTGCAGAGAGCACTTGCCTCCCCTCCACAAAGGCCTGGGTTCCCTCTGGTGAGCCACTTACAAACACACAAGACAAACAGACATCAGTACTGGGAGGTTCACGCAGGAGGGGTTAGAGTTTCCCATTAGCCTGGGTAATGGTCAAGCCACCCTGCCTCAAAACAAAACAGACCATTTTTTGACCTCTTATAACCTTGCTGTAATTGTTGCAGAGAGAGAGAGAGAGAGAGAGAGAGAGAGAGGAGAGAGAGAGAGAGAGAGAGAGAGAGAGAGAGAGAGTCTTAAGTGTTTAGATAGCTTGTTAGGCAAACTGTCTTTGAGTGTAGGTTTAAAAAAAAAAAAAGGGAGTGCCACCAGAGTCCTACCTTCAAGCTGCGTGAGCCTGTGTTTCCAGGACACACCTGCCTTGTGGTTAGGAGGGACAAATTCTAACATGCAGAATGCACGTTTCCTTGCTTTTCCCTGTCTCTCTGGTGTCTCGAGGGCTTATTGTCAATGTCATTTCAAGTGGCAAGTAACCCAGTTCTCTGAATCCACTCACATTAGACAATCCGAGTCAATCACTGCTCCATCCACCCTACTCTCCCTCGTTCTTCTTTCCTCTCCCTTTTACCTTACAAGTCCTGCTTTTTCACTTATGCCTCTTTATAACTCACCCTCCTTGGTCTGTTTTTTCTTTTCTTCATTGTAATATGAAATATCTGCTACCTACAAAGTGGAATCATGAAAACTAAAGGGGTTATGCCGACGTACAAAAGCAGACTAATTGAAGGAAAATAACTGATGTAGAGGCAACTCTAATTTTGATTCAATTTGTAAATTCAAAAATAGAAAATGTATTTGTTAAAGATGAGTACTACTTATCTGTGAGCACCAGAAAGTTTCAGATTACTGTTTTTCTCACATTTATGCAAGGTTATGGGAGCGCTCAAAAAAAAAAAAAAAAAAAAAAAAAAAAAAAAAAAAAAAAAAAAACAACTGGCACAGTGACTTCCCCTGTCTCCTCCTGTTCCAGTTTTCGTCCTCCATGAAGGACGAAATCAGTTTGCCTTGGACTGAGCGCATGGTGCAGTACTTCATTGCAAATTCTGTTACAAACATCCCCAATAATATGTACCCTCAAGATTCGGGTAGACTTGGCTGATAGGTCAAAGCCTGTAAGTCACACCAGAGGATTGGAAACAACTGAAATGTATTAAATGATAATTACTATTATTCCTTATCTAATTTCACAGACTTTGCTGAACGCAACAAAAGTTCATTTAATTTCTAGTAGGTAAGCATCATAGGGCAATGTAATTAATAACATTAGAAGTGTATTAGGGAGCTGGAGAGATGACTCAGAGGTTAAGAGCTCTGGCTGTTCTTCCAGAGGTCCTAAGTTCAATTCCCAGCAACCACATGGCGGCTCACAACCATCTGTAATGAGATCTGATGCCCTCTTCTGGCATGCAGGCATGCATTCAGGCAGAACACTGTATACATAATAAATACCACAAGGACACTTGCTCAACTATGTTCATAGAAACTTTATTCGTAATAGCCAGAACCTGGAAACAACCTAGATGTCCCCCAATCGAGGAATGGATAAAGAAAATGTGGTACATCTACACAATGGAGTATTAACTTGGCTGTTAAAAAACAATGGTGTCAGCGGGCAGTGGTGGCCCACGCCTTGAATCCCAGCACTTGGGAGGCAGAGCCAGGTGGATCTCTGTGAGTTCAAGGCCAGTCTGGTCTCCAAAGCGAGTTCCAGGAAAGGCGCAAAGCTACACAGAGAAACCCTGTCTCGAAAAACCAAAAAAAAAAAACCCCAAAAAAACCAACAACAACAACAAAAAACAATGGTGTCATGAAATTTGAAGGCAAATGAACAGAACTAGAAAAAAAATCATCCTGAGTGAGGTAACCAGAAAGACAAACATGGTATATACTCATTCTTAAGTGAATATTAGCTGTGAAGTAAAATAAAGGATAACTATACTACAATCCACAGACCCAGAGAGACTAGGTAACAAGGAAGGTTCAAGAGGATCCACAGAACTCCCTGGGAAGGGGAAATAGAAGTTATTTCCTGAGTGAACTGTAGGGGGATGATGGGAACATGAGAAATTAGGTTGGGGGGTGTATGGAGGGAGATAGTATTGAAAGAGACCACCAGAAAGAGGGGGCATTTCAGGGTCAGCAAGGGAATCTACAAGGATGACCCCAGCTAAGACTCTTAGCAATAGCAGATACATAGCCTAACTGGCCATCTCCTAGCTGGGGAACCTAGTCGGACCTTTGTTCTGGGGTTCTGGATCTGCAAACTGACTCAAGTCTGGAAATTGGTTCACAGACCAAAAAAAGTCCCTATTGCCACAATCCAATGTAGTGTTTCTTTGAGAATCTTTCCACCTATACAGATTAAACAAAAATGCCTAGAAACACCGTGATTGATTAGCCAGTACCAAAGGTCCATATGTAACACTATAAAATTCATGTTGCCGGTGCTGGCCGTGCTGGACATCTCGTTGTCTGTACTGCCCATCACAGTAACTGTGGTCACTTGGCCTTTGGTGGCTGTGTGCTGCCACCTGGCCCTGCTTACCTTGGGGCCCATTGTGTCTAATTAATCCAGCTGAGCAACAGTGTCTCCAACCCCAAGGTCTGGCACAAGGAAAAGGGTGAGAACAAAACTCCTCAGATGTGCTGGTGCCTCTCACCATTTTGCATCTTATATAATTAGTGAAGGCGTGTCTTCTGGGCCTTCCCATTAGGTTAGGGTTGACCCAGAGTACCCACTCCAGCATTGCAATTTCCCCAGGCCTTAAGATCCCTCCATCAACACAGCCAAGGGCCATCAGGCAGCTCCAGCTCCTTTTCAGGAGGCCATCTTTGACGAATGCTTCAGCCAACCACTCACACAAACTTTTGGCATCTTTTTTTAAAGCAGTGTGAGCTTCCACATTAAACCTAGAATCTCCTGTCAGAGGTCCCACAACAATAAACAGCCTGGCCCAGTTTTATGTTCCTTCCACCATTGTCCCACACCCTTAAAATCCACCCTACTCATATTCCCCAGACTTCTGCTTGAATGAACCAGCAAACTCATTAAGCTCTTGAGTAGGGTAGTGCACGTCCTCATAAACTACACTTTCTATCTTCACTCTAGAAACCTGGCGGCGCACGCCTTTAATCCCAGCACTCGGGAGGCAGAGGCAGGCAGATCTCTGTGAGTTCGAGGCCAGCCTGGGCTACTGAGCGAGTTCCAGGAAAGGCGCAAAACTACACAGAGAAACCCTGTCTCGAAAAACCAAAAAAAAAAAAAAAAAAAAAGTCTGGTTATACAGGTCTAGAGGTGACGATTGGTGAGTCCTAAGGGACACCAGTATTGTCTTGCCTAGTATTTCCTTCAGTGAAAATCACTGAATGGAGTTAGAGCAAAAAACTATCTTGCAGGAGGCATACCAAAAGTATTCGGGGAAAAAATTGATCAAGGACAGATGTGCTGGAATTCAAGTAATGACAGGCTATTTTAAAAATCGCCTCCTAGTAAGTTCCTTAAAATTCTGAACTTTTAAAGTCACATATAGTATACACATATAGGGGACATTTGGCTAAAACCTCCTTTCGACAAATCAATGACAGTCTATCCTATTTGGACCTTTAAGAAAAATGAAGTTGATCTAGTTTTTTAAAATGATTATATTACATTGAGTTTAGCGCTGTCGGTGGAAAACTGGAACTAGAGAAAAGACATAACTTTTTATTCTAGTTTTGCGTGTGTGGTGAGGGTGGGAGTTGGGGGGAGGTTGAAACAAGGTCTCATGTAGCCGGGCTGGCTTCGGATTCCCTCCTAAGTCACGGAGGCTCACCGTAACTTTCTGTCTCTCTTGTGATGGTATTACAGTCCACCACCACCACGCCTTTCTGGCCTGTTTCTTGTATGGAATACACCAAAAGGTTCCAGAGGCCGAAGGCGGCTTGTTCTCAACCCAGAACTATGCTAGTTATCCATATTCTGTAAGGCTAAGAAACTGACAATCTTTCTAGGAGGGAACATTGCCCTGTGCCTGGTGCTGGTTTTGGGCTTTCCCTCTCCCAGTGTGGTATTCCTGGGGGTTCCAGTTTTTTGGGGTCCACTGTTTCGGTAGGCTGCCTCTCTGCCAGGCCCGTTATGTTTAGAACACTCACCATATCTTTGATTTTTTTAAACACAATCTCATTTTTTCAAGAAGGTTTACTTATTTTAAGTGTTCTACTTGGTTCTACTTGGTCGCTTTACCTGCGGTATGCCTGCAGAAACCAGAAGAGGGCACTGGATTCCCTGAAACTGGAGCTGCAGATGGTTGTGGGCTGCTGCCGCGTAGGTGCTAGGAACTGAATGGGGGTCCTCTGCTTTGGGGGTCACAGGGACCCCAAAAGACCACCACGGAGACTGAATCCCGCATGTAATAGCAAAGAGCCTTTATTTCAAGCTCTGGAGCTTGGTCCCTCTGTCTGTCCGACACAGCGGTGAGAGCAGAGATCCCTGAGCTCAGAAGGGGTGTTTTGTTTTGTTTTTTTAATCAAAGCAGAGGTTGGGGTGAGGGGATTTCCAGGGCCCAGGACCCTGATTGGCTGACAATTGTCTAGGGGGTATCTGTAAAACAAAAATAGATGTGTACTAGACTCAAGGACATCTGGCCACCTTATCTAATGGTTGGAATGTTTGGGATGTCAGGTACTTCCTCATCCCTGGGTGGACCCCTGGGTGGTGTCAGCTTAAGGCTTTTCCTGGATCTGGGTGTTGCCTGCCAGTAAGCCTGTCACAGCAGCTGTGTCTGGACCCCTAAGCCTGTCATGGCTGCTGCGTGGTCAAGCTGTTTGGGGCCCCTCCACACAGTGAGTGCTCTTAACCATCTCTCCGGCTCCAAACCTCTTAAAGAGACACTGTATTAATACTAGGAAGCTTTTATAACTCTGGTTTTTTTTTTTTTTTGAAAGGTGCTGTGTTCATGAGCTTAGACACAGCAGCTGTTTAAGCGTCGACCTTTCCAATTTGTTGTTGCTTTTCTTTTTTCAAGGAAGAGAGAGGAAGGGAGGGACGAAGAGAAACTGGCTTTGACTTAACTGGGGCTTGCTGGTTTTATTTCCGAAAGGCGGCTGGGGAAGGGCCTACCCTTCCTCAGCTGCCCGCCCTGGTCCACGCGGAGCCAGGAAGACAGCAGGCCGGTGAGCGCCCCCTGGAGGCCATCGGGCGGCTGCACCGGAGACCACCGGGAGGGCGGGACCACGGCTGGCCCCGCCCCGCCCCGGTCGGCCCCGCCCCCGCCCCCCCCGCCCCCCCCCCCCCCCCCCCCCCCACGGCCGGTCCCGCCCCCTGGAGGCCACCGGGCGGCCGCACCGCGGACCCCTGAGAGGGCGGGACCACGGCCGGCCCCGCCCCCCGCCATCCCTGGGGCGCGCGCCCCCTGGAGGCCACCAGGCGGCTGCACCGCGGACCCCCGGGAGGGCGGGACCCCGGCCGGCCCCGCCCCCGGCACCCCGTCCTCCGCTTTCCCCGCCCGCGGGCGGCTGCGCCATTTCCGCCGCTCCGGCCGCGATGTCGCCCGGACCCTGGTGGCTGGTGCTCTGGCTGCCGCCCCTGGCCACGCTGCCCGCGGGCGCGGTGCGCGAGGAGGAGGCGGCGATGTCAGGTAACCCCGGCTCCGGGCGGGGGGGGGCCTCCCTTCCGGGCGTCAGGGTCACACGTGGGCGCGGCCAGGCCCCGCCCCTGTCTGCGAGCATCCGGACGCTTCGGGATTTTGATTTGTGCAGGATCCCACCGCCGGGCTCCGGCACAGCTGGCCCCAGTTTCTGTCCGAAACCTTAGTTTATCCGTCTGCACAAATCTCGTGAAACTCCAAACTAGAGGAGGATAAAAGCTTCAGAATGAAACCGTGATTCTGTCCCCGATTGGCTGCTGTGACCTGGGTGGCTGGTCCTGTGCAAAACACTGCTGATGCCCCCCCAGCCTTGAACCCGGTGCAGCTGGAGCTGCTCGGACTGTTTGGGGGTGCTTAAGACCCTGGCTGAGAAAGTTGTAGCTGCAAAACTCAAGCAATTCTCTACGAGCTTAACGTTTATTTTTACCGTTCCGTGGCGTCCTTTAAAAGGTCGCTTGTTCGCATTGTCCATTGCATCCTTGGTCACCATGGACGCAAGGGAGGCTGTCAGGTGTGGACTTTTAATTGGATACTCTCCCAACACCAACAAAGTCAGTCAGCAGGGCGTCTAAGACTGAAAGAGAGGACGGATGTTCAGTAAGCAGTTACGAGCTTCTGACAACGCCGCCTTGCCCCCCAGTCGTCCTTGAGCTTTTTGTACAGACCAGGCTGGCCGTGCATGTGTAACAGTCCTACCTCCACCTCCCAAGCGAAGGGTTATAGGGCTGTCACACTTGGCTCACAGATTTGGTATCACCTAGTGGTAAAGGTCCCCAGTGGTGTTAAAGACACACCAGGACTTTCCTGCGTGGGGGGTGTCAGACACCCACGAGGTGATAAAACTCAAGTCCACAGCTGAGAAGAATGGCGACTTCTGTCTCGCCATTCTAGGTATTCTGTATGCACGTAGGAGGTGACCACTGTCCTGGAGTGTTCAGTGACACTGTGAGAACCCCTGAGTGGCTAGGCCCAAGAGCGGCTACTGAAAAAGCTGTGGTTTTACAGGAACCCTGGGAGGAGACAGCGAGGCAGTAAATGCCCTCACCCACAGGAAGTGTGTTTTTTAAAAAAGCACCCCAAATGGCTGCCTGAACCCTCAGATGGTATGAACCTCACATAGACTTCTTCTCCTGTGTATAAATACCTGTCAGCAAGTTTAATTATAAATCAGGTAGAGCAGGAGAAAGATAATTATTAAAAATGCAGTTATAATCAGACGTTGTGGGAAAAGCTATTTAAGCTTACATATTATCACTTTGAGAAGTTTTCATTTGATATTTTCAGACCTTGGTTGAACACCGAAAACTGGAGCTTTAGCAAGTGAAACTGAGAGTAATGGAAGACTATTGGTCCTTCCCACCATAAAGTAGGGGCTGTCCAAAGCATGGAGGCTTGCTTTTGATTATGCCTAAGGCCCTTTCCAGCTCTGAGGTCCTGCCTTGAGCACACACCCACTGCCATGGCATGGCATCCACTCTGAGGCCAGCCTCTGTCACCCTGTTTGTAGAAAAGGCAGACACCTGTCATGGGAGACAGAGGTAGTTGTCTGAGGAAGAGAAATGTCAAGTCAACCATGACTCTTAATTTGAAACCAATCAGGTCCACAGTAACTGCTGCCCCTCAGCTGGGGTTCCAGAAATGGTTTCCCAGGCTCCTACCTCCAACAAGGGGTCATTTCACATTTACAGCTTGAAATTCTTCTGTGGCAAGGGAGAATGTCTACTGAAGTTAGAATCAGACTGTGTATGGGGTAGAGTGTGCTAATTTCCGTTCCGTTCCCATGCCATTGGAGGAATAAAAACCAGGATTTATATTCAGGTGAAAAGCAACAGATGAGTTGGTACAGAGAGACGTTATTATGTAGCTTACACCTTTGAAAAATGTGAGTTTACCAAAAATACCGAGAAGATCCTCACTCCATCTGGAACCATTTGAGCTCGCATTTTCATTTTTCCTGCTTCTCCCTGTCCCAGAAGAACCAAGTCTGGGTTTAATGAAGAGAACGGCAGTGTGCTGAAGTGTCTGCTCTGTTTCTGTTCTGGTTTCATTAGAGGATCGTTTTTCTCCGTGTGCAAACTGTGGAGGCTAGGTTCCCAGGAGGAGTGCTGATGAATTATTATTTTTTTTTTTCACATGGGAAGTGGTTTAACATCTGCTAGGGCTTGAGAAGTTTTTGCATTTTTCATTTTTAGAAGAACCTATAAGTAGATTTAAATACAACCTGCTCCTAACGTTTTGACTGAATATTTCTGCCATATGTCTGACTAAACTCTTGAAGTTAAATATACTTAGACATTAAGGGAGCTAATAAACAAGAAAAGCACTAAAGGGGTCGTTTGCTTCTGAGTTATTAACAAAGCAGGTGATGTGAGGCTTTTTTAGATGTGTGCAGTGATGCTCCCTTGCCCCCAGGGACTTGTTCTGACACACGGAGTAGAAGAATGAAGCTACAGAGCTCTGAGTTCCATGGGTACCACTCCTTCCTCACTGAAGCAGTGTGTGAATTAGGACAGTTAGGGATTCACAATGACTAGTAATACAACAATACTGACAATACACTCGGCAGTTACTTGAAGCTTATGAATTGTTTATTTCTGGAAATTTCTATTTAATTCTTTTGGATCGTGGTTGACCCCAGGTAGCTGAGACAGTAGAAAGTGAAGCCACAGAAGCGGGGACCACCGTAGTCCCACACTACATTAGCTGAATATTACAGGCTTCATGACATTTAAAGTCAACTGAGACATCTGCCTCATTGGTTCACATAAACCCGACGAGGCCTTTGGTAATGTGATTAATTCCATCTGCATGTTCCTTAATCTGTTGAAGACTGAGGGGAAATCCAGAACATGCTCTAACCAGGAAGTCCCTTATATAGCATACACTGAGGTCAGAACCAAGATTCATGCTACTTCTTGGCCTCCTGTGTTTGAGGAGGAGTAAGGAAAGATGGTCCTTAGCCAGCGGCTGTTCAGTGTGGCCAGCCTCACCATCTAGTTCAGGGTACACTGGTGACTTCACACTTGGCTTCCTTGCTGCATGGGCTCTGGAGTGGATGGCATGGTACAGGCTGGACACAGAGTGACACTGTGCGGGAGGTTTTAAGGGGAGGGCTGAGTGCACCTCTTGTGCTGGCATTCTTCACGGAAACTGGTTGTGTTTTCACTGGCTGGGTTACATTTGCTCAGGTAATCTTCTAATCCTCTCAGATTGCAACACATGCCAATGACAGGTACTTGAATGCTTTAGGATTCAGTAACTCCATAGAGTAAGATAAGATGCATGTGTGAGATCTGCAGGATTCAGTAACTCCATAGAGTAAGATAAGTGCATGTGTGAGATGCTGCAGGATCCAGTAACTCCAGAGAGTAAGATAAGATGCATGTGTGAGATCTTCAGGATCCAGTAACTCCATAGAGTAAGATAACATGCATGTGTGAGATGCTGCAGGATCCAGTAACTCCAGAGAGAGAGTAAGATAGGAAGTGCATGTGTGAGATGAAGACTAGCCAGCAGGAAGTAGGTGAGCATAGTTGGCTGTGCATGTTCAGACATGGCTCAGAGAAGGCCTTCCAGAGAAGGTGGCATCAGGGCAAACATACCAGCTATTGACAGGTGTAAGCCCTGCCAGGATCTGTGTGAGTTGCAGTCCAGGGAGACCTGAGGCAGGAGGACGCTGGTACTTTGGACTGTTATGGGTGGAGCCCTCAAGCGAGAGAGAGGTAGAGGAAAAGGAAGCCATAGAAGTACATGAGCCTTTCTGAAGGAGGGTGGATGTTTTCATAGTGTTAGCAGAAGTGATTAGAGGAAGTAATGGGCCCTGAGTGATGCTTTATTTATAAAAACCCTGTATGCTTTATTGGAAGAAAGGTTGTGGAGGAATCATGGGGTTAGTTCTGGAAGTAGGTGACCAACCAGAAGGTTGTTGGAGTAATCTTGAGTACAAAATGAATATTGCTTGCATAATAAAGCATGTGCTCCCACATCCATGCTATGGCACTGTGCTTGCATACATGGTCTTACTCTTTTTCTTTTTTTTTTTTGGTGGAACTCACTTGGTAGTCCAGGCTGGCCTCGAACTCACAGAGATCCGCCTGGCTCTGCCTCCCGAGTGCTGGGATTAAAGGCGTGCGCCACCACCGCCCGGCGGTCTTACTCTTAAGAGCTACAGGTATCCAATGATTTAGAAGACAGCCTTGGGACCCAGTGGAAAGCCTTCATGATTGTAGCCTTTGTTTACAAGTCCGTCCTCACAGGAGATACTTCTGTAGACCACGGACACAAAGCTTTCTGTGGGAGTTAATTCAGCCCTTAAATAATGGGGCTCACTAAGAGAGGCATTACAGGGAGAACCCTTGCAGGTGTCTCTAAGAACCCCCCCCACACACACTCCCCGCCCCGTAGCATGAAGCACCCCTGGTGACAAAATGCCAGACCGTGAATGAGCATTTGTGTAAAGTTCCGGGACACCAGGGCTGTGAACACGCGACCCCATGCCCTTCACCTTCCCTGCTGGGACGTCCTCTTTTCCAGTGATAAATGAGTCACTTATTAAGGATTCACTGTACAAGGTTTTCAGTTCTAGCTGCCCAATTTAGCTCTGGTTCCTGTTCAGAGACCTTGCAGGAGGCAGAGAGCATGTGGGAAGGCCAGGCCTGAGACCTTCCATTCCATCCTCTGGCTTCCAAGGTGTGCTGTTGTATTCTTACAGTTGCTCAAGTACTTCCTAGTTTTACCTCACATTCTTTGACCTCCTTCTTTTCTGTAGCTAATTGCCAGCGTTACACATCCTAAGACTGCTCCTTCGGGCTGCTGCCCTTGGCCTTGAGCTGTGTGCATCTCAGTTGTACCCATGAGTGCCTCCCTCCACCTTGGCTGTCTTACATGTTCGTGGCACTGGCTCTACTGTCTTCTTCAGGGTCTTATGTATAAGACATTTTTAATTTTTGGTGTCCTGTGCTTAGCAGAGTCTCGAAAGTGACCTCTTACTGCTTGGGAGCCTGGCTCTTGACCTAGATTCTTGTATTTTCAGCTCAGGCACCGTTGATGAATTTAAAAGCACGTGCATTTCATCACTAAGCTAAGAGGAAAAGTGAAGGGATTCATCAGTCACAATAGAATATTCTGGGTCATTATATAACCAAGCTGTCACATTGGTACAACTGTTTTAGGAAGTGGGACTGTTCCTGTCCTCACTTTAGCCTGTCACAAAGGTCATTTCAGCCAAGGCAGCTACCTATTGAGCTTATTCAACATTATTCTCCATATATATATACCATATATATATGATCAGCTAGTGGCTGCTGGTTACCTAGTCCTTGCCCAACTTGGGTATAACAGTTTGTTCTAACCTCATTTCAGGTTTGTCTACAGTTTTCCTCAGCTATACTTGGAATAGGGCAAAGGACTCATTTCCCTGGGTACTTACAAGTACTCCTTGCTCCTGTGTCCTATTCCTGAGAAGATTTCCTGTTTGACACACTGTCTTGGACTCCAGAAAACTTACTTAGTTCAAATTCAAACACAGCAGAAGAAAATGAACCCTGTTTTTAACTCTTTTGTAGTATTATCATGTGAATCTGCACTAGAGGACCCGTCTCCCTCAGACTGCACTGCTAAATGCTACATTAATGTTACTTGTGCACACACTAATACTTATATGTCTATATTCAGCTCCAGCCAAAGATCTTCTTGGCTATAGAACTGTCTATCTTCTCTAGAACCAATGAAAACTGACTGTATGTCCATCTCTCCAGAGTTGAATTCATCTCCCATTCTTCTCACAAACCTACCTCTACATCAGCACTTCCGATCTGGGTAAATGCTCACCATCTCTCCATCCACCAGAAACCTTCACGTCTTCATCTCCTTCATCCACTGACTTTCCAAAATGTGTTGATTTCTCTCCCCAAGAGCTCTTAAATCTGTTCTTTCTTCTTCCTCTGTTCATACCCTAAGTAACTGGGTCCTCTCCTTGCTATGGGGCCTGGAGGTGATAGGTGCCTCACCCTGTTGTGGGTGTCTCTGCCTGGTAAGTAGTGACTGTCCTGCCCAGAGCTGACTACAGTTGAGTTGAGCCCTTTCTAATGTCATCTGTTTCTTGCTGCATTTTTGATACTTACCTGAAGTCACGTTGTGCTCTGCGTTCAGAGTGAAGTACGTATTCCTTATGTAGAAATGGCCATTGTTTACCTCCAGCTGAGGTGTCCAGATGGCTCCTTGTATCTGTCCTTGCTTCCTCATCCCTGAGTTTATCTGCTATGACATCACTCATGTAGTAATGCTCACGTTTGTCATCTCTCAGGCTTGAAACGTTTGTCATCTCTCAGTCTTAGTGCTTGTAACTTATTCTTGAGTCATCTGCTTGTATTTCTTTTCTACGAAGCTTCCCTTAACTCTTCCCATCTACTCTAGGACCAAAGACACTCTGTTCTCGGTACATGTATGATGCTCATATGTGACCCAAGAGTGTTGGCTCGGTGTGGTACTGCTGTTCTCGGTGCATGTATGATGCTTCTATGTGACCCAAGAGTGTTGACTCTGGGTGTGATACTGCTGTTCTCGGTGCATGTATAATGCTCATATGTGACCCAAGAGTGTTGACTCTGGGTGTGATACTGCTGTTCTCGGTGCATGTATGATGCTCATATGTGATCTAAGAGTGTTGACGCTAGATGTGACGTTTTCAGACAGACACTTGCTAAATTAGGAAGAGTGAAGGACTCTAATCACCATGTAGAAGCATTTTTGGTAATAGAATTCTAAAAACTATGACAATCTCCCTTTGCACACATTTTTTAAAAATAATTAAATACTTAGGAAACCCATTTATTTTATTTTTTATCTTCCAGTTCCAAGATGTAAATCTCTGAAGGAAATGGACTTAATTAAAACTTCTGTGTCAGACTGTTACTGCTACAATCAAAATTCACAAATAGAGTGGACATATATGTGGTCAACTGTGCAGGTTAGGCCTACTTTTATATCATGTCTTAAAAATGTGGAATTAAAATGCACCACTTTGGGATTTAAAATCAGGATGAAAGCTAACGTGAGGGACATATGGAGGCTCAAGGAGGTGTTATGTGGGAGAGGATATTAATTCCCCTTTATATCTGCCCAGACCTTCTCCTGACCATTCCTAATGAATATACTGTCTAAGTCAGTGGTTCTCAACCTGTGGTTCATGACCCCATTGGAGGGGTCAAACAGCCCTTTCACAGGGGTCACCTAAGACCACCAGAAAGTACAGATATTTACATTATGATTCATAAAAGTAGCAAAATTATAGTTATGAAGTAGCAATGGAAAGAATTTCATGGTTGGGGTGACCACAACATGAGGAACCAACTATATTAAAGGGTCACAGCACTAGGAGGGTTGAGGACCAGTTCTCTGAGGACACAAAGAGGCAGTAATAAAAAGCGATGAGAGAACTCACTGAGAATGTGACATTTCAGAAAGACTTTGGTAAAGAGAATTGCCAACGTGGTTGATGGGGGAAGAAGTGCTGTAGGCTGAGGGATAGTCTGACTTTGTCCCAGGACATGATGTCGACTTGTACCCTTTCTAGAGAATAAGATGTTCGAGGCTCATGTGGTTTCTTGTGCCATCATGCCTGGGGCATCTTGTACATTTTTTCCAGGGACTTTTTGGGACAGGAAGGTGCAGTAATCCATTCGGCACATCCCTTGTACTCTTCACCAAGTGACCTTACAATTCCAACACCTCCTCCCCATCTTCACGCTTGGCTAATGACCCTTCTACTTCATTAAAAATGGGGGGGAATCCTCTGAGGAACAGGGGGTGGAAAGATTGTAAGAGCCAGAGGGGTGAAAAACGCCAAGGAAACAAGGCCTTTTAGACACAACAGGACTGATGGACATGAGAACTCACAGAGACTGTGGCAGAGACTGTGGCAGCATGCACAGGACCTGCACAGATCTAAGCCAGATGGGGTCCCAGTGCCGAGACGGGAAGTGGACACAAGCCCCCGTCTCCACCTGGAAGCTATCTCCAGCTCACAACTGTGCAGAGGAAAAGTTAGTTTTCTCTAGTGGAGTCTCACTGGGGAAGGCAGCCCCTTGTGTAGCAGTAGATGGGTAACACAAAATGAACTCAATGATATTTTTTATAGTTTTTTAAACTATTATTTTTACAGGTCTTTTGCTCATATATCCTGTTTTCCAATTCTGTGTTTTTATGGGATTTGTGTGTGTGAATTTTTGTCTCTATATGTGTTTCTTCTTTTTTTCTTTCTTTCTTCCTTTCTTTTTTCTTTTCTTTTCTTTTTTTTTTTTCGAGACAGGGTTTCTCTGTGGTGTTTTGGTGCCTGTGCCTGTCCTGGATCTCGCTTCTCGCTTTGTAGACCAGGCTGGCCTCGAACTCAGAGATCCGCCTGGCTCTGCCTCCCAAGAGCTGGGATTAAAGGTGTGCGCCACCACCACCCAGCTCTATATGTGTTTCTTGTGATTTTTCTTTGGGTACTTTTTTCTGTTTGTTTTTTATTATTTATTTATTGTAGATGCCTGTTTATTTTCAAATCAGAGGAAAAAAAGGGTGTGGATTTGGGTGGGTGGGGAGGTTCTGGGAGAAGTTGGGGGAGGGGAAACCATGATCAAAATATATTGGATGAGAAAAAGTTATTTTCAGTTAAAAAAAAATGTAAAAAGTAAAGATTGAGGTCATGTATGGGGAAGAAAAAGAAGTGGGGAAAAAATCAGAAATGCTTGTGTACTGTCTTTTTTCTCAACATCCACCCACCTCAGCACCTGTAGGCACACGCTCTGCTCCCTGCCTGTGGAGACAAAATGTCTACGTCAGAGGAGGTGTGTGCGTCTGAGCCCTTGACTGGTGCACTGGTCAGACCCACCCTTGCCTGTCCACGGGATGATTCCTACAAAGTGACAGGAGTACTTTTCTGTTTGTGAGATGTCACGATTCTGTGGACTCCATTTCTTTGCTCTAGCTCTTCTTCATTTCTCTACTTCCCACTGTAGTGGAATTCCTTTTGAAGTTGACGTCTGCAGCCTGCGCTTCTCCCATTTTCTATGCACTTTGGCCGGTCAGACTTTCACACCTAGGACCCTAGCACCTCCATGCTGCTAACTTCAGTGTGACGTCAGTGTGTGACGCATGGTCTCCAAGTCCCAAGTGCTGGGACTAGAGCCACATGCTCTGTCAGACCTACAAAACATCCACTCCCCAAGGCATCTGTAGACTAAATGTGAGTGTGACGTTCCAGCCACTCGGGACCAGAGCCCTGTCCTGTGCATCGGAGCATTCTTCCCTCAGCCATTCCTGGGTTCTTACTCCTTGGCTTGAGCTGAGGGGAAGGTTTTGACTCTGCCTGGATTGATCCGGTCTTGTTTTGTAGGTGACAGTTAGCAGTCCAGGTCTGCTCAGATTTGTATATGTCACAGGAAGTCATAATTGCCAGCATCCAGAAACCATCCTATCATTTATCAAATGTGTGATTCATAACTTTTGGGTACCAGAGGAGTCTAAGGAAATGACCATGGTCTTCAGTCCATATGGAAAAACTGTATGCTTCTCTGTGAAGCCCATCGGGAGGGTGTTCACCTACTCAGTGAGCGTGGACCAAAAGAGTAAGTCTGTTGTCGTTATAGTTGACTGGACTTTCAGTAAGTTGATTTGCTTGTTCTTTCTGCGACTTTATACTCTGACACAAATATCCGTGGTGTTGGTGTCTTTTTATTTTCCAGTTGTGGATTTCAAACTCTTCCTTGTATTTGTGTCAGGCATTTTCCTCTTCTTTTATGCAAAGACCTTGAGCCGGTAAGTACCCATTTTTACATTTGTAGTGTTCCGATGCAAAGCTGTATGCATTGTTTCTGACTCTGTGCAGAATATTTGCCCACCACTGCACGTTTGTGGTTCTTCTGGGATTTACAAATTATAGGGCTGAAGGCAGCATAGAACATCTTTAAAGACAGCGGTAATTGTTTGTAGAGCAGATACATACATGGTGCAGAGTATGTTTGCTTATGTTAGTTTACATATGTACACACATATGAACTTGGTTCTGCTCTTCTTATTTTGTTGATTACAGAACCCACATCCGTCATCACTTGACTTGATCTCATGAGTGCCAAGGTTTGTGCTCAGGTTTTCTGATGCCAGGGGCTTGCTGTCTTTATTTGGATATTGGATGTGACAAAGACTTGCTTCTTGGATGCACATGTTGCCCTGATGTTTTGTTTCTTGTAATTTATAAAAACCACTCTCTTGACAATATTTACTTCTTAACCTGCCTAGCCTGCTTCGTACCAATATTTCTCCATCATTCCTACCATTGTTCACTTTTGAGCTTTTCCTTAGGGTGTGGTCAGGTATGTATAGGTTGTCTGCCAGCTTTCTGACTGAGTAATATATCGGCGGCAAGAAGAGGAAAGCCTAGATGCTGACAAGCCAGGCTGCTGTCCTAAATCCTCCAGCAGCTGACTCACTTCTTCTTTTATTGTTTGTTTGTTTGCTTGCTTCTTTATTCATTTTACATATCAACCACAGATCCCCCTCTCATCCCTCATCCTGCTCTCTCTCACCTTCCCCCCCACCCCTTATCCCCTTCTCCAACAGGGTAAGTTCTCCCATCTGGGGACAGCTAAGCCTGATGCGTTCAGTTAAGGCAGGACCAAGCCCCTCTCCGCTTTATCAGGGTTGAGCAAGGTGTCCCACCATAGGTAATGCACCAGGGATAGATCCTGATCACACTGGCCCCTGAAACAGACCCAGCTACACAACTGTCTCTTGTATGCAGAGGGTCTAGTCCAGTCCCATGCAGGTTTCACAGCTGTTGATCTAAAGTTCGTGAGTTCCTTTGAGCTTAGTTCAGTTGTCTCTGTAGATTTCCCCATCATGATCTTGACCCTCCCCCCTTGCTCATATAATTCCTCTTCCCTCTCTTCAACTGGACTCCCAGAGCTCAGCCTGGGGCATGGTTGTGGATCTCTGCCTCTGCTTCCATCAGTTACTAGATGAAGGCTCTATGATGACAGTTAGGGTATTTACCAATCTGATTACCAGGGGAGGACAGTTCAAGCACCCTTTCCACTGTTGCTAGTAGTCTAAGCTGGGGTCATCCTTGTGGATTTCTGGGAATTTCTCTAGCACCAGGTTTCTCCCTTCCCCCATGTCTCCCTCTATCAAGGTATCTCTTTCATTGCTCTCCCACTCTGTCCCTCCCCCATCTTGACCATCCTGTTCCCTCGTGTTCTCATCCCCCACCCCCTACCCTCTATTGTCCCCCATCTCCAGTTTACTCATCAGGATCTCCTGTTTCCCCTTCCCAAGGTGATCTGTACATCCCACTTAGGGTCCTCCTTATTTCCTAGCTTCTTTGGAGCTGTGGGTTGTAGTCTGATTATCCTACTTACCTACTTATGAGTGAGAACATACCATGTTTGTCTTTCTGAGTCTGGGTTACCTCACTCAGGATATTTTCTAGTTCCATCCATTTGCCTGCAAATTTCATGATGTCATTATTTTTTACAGCTGAGTAATACTCCATTGTATATATATGTGCCACATTTTTTTTTTTATCCATTCCTTGGTTTGAGGAGCATCTAGGTTGCTTCCAGGTTCTGGCTTTTACGAATAATGCTTCTATGAATATAGTTGAGCAAGTGTCCTTGTGGTATGATTGAGCATCCCTTGGGTCTATGCCCAAGAGTGGTATCATTGGGTCTTGAGGTAGATTGATTTCCAATTTTCTGAGAAACTGCCATACTGATTTCCAAAGTGGCTGTACAAGTTTGCACTCCCACCAACAGTGGAGGAGTGTTCCCCTTGCTCCACATCCTCTCAACATAAGCTGTCATCAGTGTTTTTTACCTTAGCCATTCTGACAGGTGTAAGATGGTATCAGAGTCATTTTGCATTTCCCTGATGACTAAGCCTTAAATGTCTTTTGGCCATTTGGGATTCTTCTGTTGAGAATTCTCTGTTTAGATCTGTACCCCTCTTTTTTTTTGGAAGGTTCTACATTTTATTACTGGACAAACTACTCCCCCAACTTAAAACACGACCAAGTCTTCAGGTTAAAATGTTGAACTCCACGTGGTAGGATTGCTTGATGACCCACAATTCAGTATAAACTGTCTTGCCATTGTGTGAATCCTTACAGACCCAGCTTTGTTCTCCTCCAGTGTCTTCTCTTGGAGTTGTATCTTATTTTGTTACCAGTTTTCATCCGAATCCACTGAGGAATGGGACGATTTTGCTTTTGTTTCTTGGCCAGGAATCGCTTGATTCTGAAAGTCTTGTGAGAAGACATGGTGAGAAGCCAAGTCAGGAGCCCACCGCACGATGGAGGAGGAAAGGAGAAGAGGCTGTACCCCTCTTTTTAATGGGATTGTTTCTTGAGTTCTTTATATATTTTGGAGATCAGTCCTCTGTCAGATCTGGGGTCGGTGAAGATCTTTTCCCATTCTGTAGGCTGTCGTTTTGTCTTATTTACTGTGACCTTTGCCTTACAGAAGCTTCTCATTTTCAGGAGGTTCCATTTATTAATTGTTGCTCTCAGTGTTTGTGCTACTGGTGTTACATTTAGAAAGTTGTCTCCTGTGCCAGTACATTCCAGGCTATTTCCTACTTTCTCCTCTATCAAGTTCAGTGTAACTGGATTTATGTTGAGGTCTTTGATCCCCTTGGATTTGAGTTTTGTGAATGGTGATAGATATGGATCTATTTTGCATTCTTCTACATGCTGATATCCAGTTATGCCAGCACTATTTGTTGAAGACGCTTTCTTTTTTCCATTGTACTCTTTTTGGCTTCTTTGTCAAAAATCAGGTGTTCATAGGTGTGTGGATTAGTGTCAGGATCTTCAATTCGATGCCATTGGTCCACATGTCAGTTTTTATGCCAGTACCAAGCTGTTTTTATTACTATAGCTCTATAGTAGAGCTTGAAGTTGGGGATGGTGATGCCTCCAGAAGTTGCTTTATTGTAAAGGATTGTTTTAGATATCCTGGGTTTTCTGTTTTTCCATATTGTTGAGTTTTGTTGAAGTTGAGTATTGCTCTTTCAAGGTCTGTGAAGAATTGTGTTGGGATTTTGATGGGGATTACACTGAATCTGTAGATGGCTTTTGGTAAGATTGCCGTTTTTATTATGTTGGTTCTACCTATCCATGAGTATGGGAGATTTATTCATTTTCTGATATCTTCTTCAGTTTCTTTCTTCAAGGACTTAAAGTTCTTGTCATACAGGTCTTTCACTTGTTTGGTTAGAGTTACCCCAAGATATTTTACGTTATTTGTGGCTATTATAAAGGGTGATGTTTCTCTGATTTCTTTCTTGGCCCGTTTATCATTTGTGTATAGGGGGACTATTGATTTTTTGAGTTAATCTTGTATCCTGCCACATTGCTGAAGGTGTTTATCAGCTGTAAGAGTTCCCTGATAGAATTTTTGGGGTCACTTATGTATACTATCATATCATCTGCAAATAGCAAAAGTTTGACTTCTTCCATTCCAGTTTGTTTCCCCTTGATCTCCTTTTGCTGTCTTCCTGCTCTGGCTAGAACTTGGAGTACTATATTGAATTAATATGAGGAGAATGGACAGCCTTGTCTTGTTCCTGTTTTTAGTGGAATCACTTTGAGTTTCTCTCCATTTAATTTGATATTGGCTGTCATATCAGCTTGCTGTAAATTATCTTTATTATGTTTAGGAATGTTCCTTGTATTCTTGATCTCTCCAAGACCTTTATCATGAAGGGGTGTTGGATTTTGTCAAAGGCATTTTCAGCATCTAATAAGATGATCATGTGGTTTTTTTCTTTCAGTTTGTTTATATGGTGGACTACATTTACAGATTTTCGTATGTTGAACCATCCCTGCATCTCTGGAATGAAGCCTACTTGATCATGATGGATGATTTTTTTAATGTGTTTTTGGATTCAGTTTGTCATTATTTTATTGAGTATTTTTGCATCAATGTTGATGAGGGAGACTGGTCTGTAATTTTCTTTCTTAGTTACATCTTTGTGTGGTTTGGGTATCAGGGTAACTGTAGCCTCATAGAGTTTGGCAGTGTTCCTTCTGTTTCTATTGTGTGGAACAATTTGAGGAGTATTGGTATTAGCTCTTTGAAATTCTGGTAGAAATCTGTGCTGAAACCTTCTGGCCCTGGGCTTTTTTTGGTTGGGAGACTTTTAATGACTGCTTCTATTTCTTCTATTTCTGTAAGAGTTATAGGCCTATTTAAATAGTTTATCTGGTCTTGATTTAATTGGGGTATATGGTACCTATCCAGAAATTTGTCCATTTCTTTTAGATTTTCCAATTTTTTGAAGTATAGGTTTTTGAAGTATGACCTGATAAATCTCTGGATTTCCTCATTGTCAGTTGTTATGTCTCCCTTTTCATTTCTGATTTTTTGTTAATTTGGATATTCCCTCTCTGCCTTTTGCTTAGTTTGGATAAGGGCTTGTCTATCTTGTTGATTTTCTCAAAGAACCAACTCTTTGTTTCATTGATTCTTTGTATTGTTCTCTTTGTTTCTATTTTATTTATTTCAGTCCTTAGTTTGATTATTTCCTTTTGTCTATTCCTCCTGGGTGAGTTTGCTTCTTTTTGTTCTAGAGCTTTCCGATATGCTGTTAAGTTGCTAGTGTGAGATTTCTCCAACTTCTTTATGTAGGCATTTTGTGCTATGAACTTTCCTCTTAGTACTGCTTTCATAGTGTCCCATAGGTTTGGGTACGTTGTACATTCATTTTCCTTAAATTCTAGGAAGTCCTTAATTTCTTTATTATTTCTTTCTTGACCCAATGATGATTCATTTGAGCGTTGTTCAGTTTCCATGAGTTTGTAAGCTTTCTGTAATTTGTATTGTTGTTGAATTCTATCTTTAAGGCATGGTGGTCTGATAAAATACAGGAGGTTATCCCAATTTTTTTGTATCTGTTAAGATTTGCTCTGTGACCAAGTATGGGATCAATTTTAGAGGTTTCATGAGGTGCTGAGAAGAAGGTATATTCTTTTGTGTTTGGGTGAAATGTCTTATAGATGTCTGTTAAGTTCATTTGAGTCATAACCATCTGTTAGTTCCCTTATTTCTCTGTTAAGTTTCTGTCTGGCAGACTGGTTGGTCCATTGGTGAGAGTGGGGAGTTGAAGTCTCCCGCTGTTAGTGTGTGGGGTTTGATGTGTGATTTAAGCTTTAGTAATGTTTCTTTTACAAATGTGAGTGCCCTTTGGAGCAGAATTGAGACTTCATCTTGTTGAATTTTTCCTGTGATGAATATGTAATGTCCTTCTTGATCTCTTTTGATTAATTTTAGTTTGAAGTCTATTTTGTTAGATATTAGGATAGCTACACCAGCTTGTATCTTAGGTCCACTTGATTGGAAAATCTTTTCACAACCCTTTACTCTGAGGTAGTGTCTGTCTTTGAGGTTGAGGTGTGTTTCTTGTATGCAGCAGAAAGATGGATCTTGTTTTCATATCCATTCTGTTAGCCTATGCCTTTTTATGGGTGAATTGAGTCCATTGATATTAAGGAATATTAATGACCAGTGATTGTTAATTTCTGTTATTTTTTTGGTGGTAATGTTGTGTGTTTCCCTTCTTTAGGATTTGTTGGTGTGGGATTATTTATTGCCTGTGTTTTCATGGGTGTATCTAACTTCTTTAAGTTGGATTTTTCCTTCTAGTGCTTTCTGTAGGACTGAATTTGTGGATAGGTATTGTTTAAATCTGGTTTTATCATGGGATATTTTGTTTACTCTGAATATGGCTATTGAGAGTTTTGCTGGGTGTAATAGTCTGGGCTGGCATCCATGGTCTCTTAGTGTCTGCATAATGTCTGTCCAGGACCTTCTGACTTTCAGAGTCTCCGTTGAGAAGTCAAGTGTTATTCTGATGGGTCTGCCTTTATATATTACTTGGACTTTTTCCTTTGCAGCTCTTAATATTTCTTCTTTATTCTGTATATTTAGTGGTTTGATTATTATGTTGTGAGGGGACTTATTTTTTGGGTCCATTCTGTAACCTTCTTGTATCTTCATAGGCATTTCATTCTTTAGGTTGAGAATGTTTTCTTCTATGATTTTGTTGAATATATTTTCTGTGCTTTTGAGTTGGTATTCTTCTCCTTCTTCTATACTTATTATTCTTAGGTTTGGCTTTTTCATGGTGCCCCAGATTTCCTGGACGTTTTGTGTTATGACTTTTTGTCTTTAGTATTTTCTTTGACTGACAAATCTATTTCCTCTATTGTATCCCCCACGCCAAAGATTCTCTCTTCCATCTCTTGTATTCTGCTTGCATTGGTAGTTCCTATTTGTTTACTCAGATTTTCTATTTCCAGCATTCCCTCTGTTTGTGTCTTCTTCATTGTTTCTATTTCAATTTTCAGGTCTTGAACTGTTTCCTTCATCTGTTTAATTGCTTTTTCTTGCTTTTCTTGGCTTTCTTTAAGGAATTTATTGCTTTCTTCCAATTTTTTGTTTATCTTTTCCTTAATTTCTTTAAGGGAATTTTTCATTTCCTCTTTAAAGGCCTCTATCATCTTCTTAGAGTCAATTTTAAGGTCATTTTCTTCTGCTTTTTAAACATTGGGATGTTCAGGTCTTACTGATGTAGGACCACTAGGTTCTGATGGTGCCATATTGCTCTTATGTTGTTGAATGTATTCTTGCATTGGTCTACCCATCTCTTCCTCCAATTTGTGCAAACGGTGTCTGTGTCTCAGGGAGCCATTTTTGGTCCAGTTGGAGCTCTTGGTCCAATTGGAGCTGGTGGAGTCTGTGTCTCAGGGAGCAGCTGAGGTTTCTTGGTCCAATTGGAGCTCTTGGTCCATTTGGAGCTCTTGGTCCAATCAGAGCTGTCAGAGTCTGTGTCTCAGGGAGCAGCTGTGGTCTCGGAGGATAGGTGGGTTTGGGGGGTGGATTGGGGCTTTTAGGTTACAGGATCTGGTGGCGGGGGTGGGGAGGTGGGGGGGTAGTCAGGCCTGCCCGCTGGGGCTGCAATTGGTGGGGTATGGGAGTACTAGCTGTACCCCTGAGCCTAAAGCCTAGAGGCTGGGGTGATTGCCTAGGAGAACAAAGTCGGAGCTGGCAGAGTCTGTCCCGGTTCACTTCTTGCTATCTCGGTTTCCTCCTCTGTAAGATTTATCCCTGGGTATCTGGGAATTCCTGGAGAGCTCTCAGGCAAGTGCTTGCTATATGACAGGTACACATGTTGGTGGATCACATTCTGAATATAGAAGATAATTCAGACGTTCAGCAGTAGTCTATTTACTGAAACTTTCAAGTACCAATTTCAATTTTAAATATGTAGGATGTGATTAGAGTTTTCCTTTCTTAATATTCCTTGCTAGTCACTGTCGCCACATTGAGTGTTAAGATTTTTTTTCAGTTTTTATTACTGAAAATGCTGCTTTGTTGACATGGCTTTTCCTCTGTCTCGACAGAAGCCCTGTTTTCTATTACTCTTCGGGTACCTTGTTAGGTGTTCTGATGACGCTAGTCTTTGTCCTTCTGATGTCGAGGAGACACATTCCAAAGGTAGGTATCTTATATGCAAATGAGTGAAAATGGGAACCAAACTTAAAAAGTTAATCAAAATTAATTCATATTGTGATGCTTCCTAATTCAGCTGTGCTCCTTTGCTGTATAAATTGACCTTAAAATGTGTCTGTTTCTGAAAAGTCAGTTTGTGCTTATTAGTGATATATAGGATTATATTGTTTGGTGATATTTTTGGTACCCTTTTATGAAATGTATCATGGGAGAGTGATCCTGAGTCTTTGGAGCATTACATAATAGTGCCACATCTGGGTTTTTTATTCTTGTTGTTTCTTCTCTGCTCCTTCAATAAAATAATGTATAAAGGAGGTGGAGGGGAAAACTGTGGTTGTTATGTAAAAGAAATAAAAAGGTTAATAATAAAAAATATTGCAAAAAAATAATATCCCAAAGAATAAATAAATATTAATTCATGATTGTAACTTTGTGGTTACTCTGATTAAAGCTCTAAATACCACCATTGTTTTTTAGATAATTTTATACTTTAGTAGTGCTCTCCAACTTTAATGTACATGTTAGTCAACTGGGATGTGTGTTAAAATGTAGATTCCGGTCTAGCAGTGGGACCCAAGTCTACATGCCATTAAGCTCCCCTGTGAAAACGACTCTCCTCTGAGGACCATACCATGCCTTGAACATGAGACTCGGAGGGTATTAGATAAGTACTTTTACTTGACCTAGATGTTTCCAGAACAAAGAATTGGTTGGTTTGCTTCTACTTTTATGAGAGTGAATGAACCAAAATATATTCTATATATTTTGTGTCGTTTATTTTCTTCCGCACACAGCACAGCACGTTTGGGGCGCTAATGGTTGGTTGCTGGTTTGCTTCAGTTTACGCTGTGTGCCGGCTGATGGAAGATCTGAAGTGGCTGTGGTGTGGACACAGAGTGTATGTGTTAGGTAGGTAAACACAGAAGAACCCTTCGTTGGCTAGGCTGAAAGGTGCAAGCAGAGAATGTTGACATGTTTCTCTCATATAAATTCTCGTTTGATTTAAGGAGAGGTGCAATTAAAAATAATATTTTATTTCATTCCCATAGTTGGTATTTTAGTTCATTTGGATCCAATTTTAAACTATTTTCCTTTTTAACCTTCCTTAGTTTTCTGTACAAATCATCAAAAGAGTAAAAATGCTTCAGAATTGTGGCCGAACTCTAGTCACATCTAAGCCGTGATGTAAATGCTCTTAAGAGGTGGCTTCCTCTTCATCTCCCAGTGCTCTTTCTTTATGTATTCTGTATGAAAGGTGGGGGATGTAACTAATAAGAACTTGACTTTTCAGAAACAGAGGATAGAATTACTATTTAATCCCCTTGTTGTATGTTACAAAAATTATTTGATTCTGTTAGGAAATAATGGGAATTGGAGCCTCATCAACACCAGGTTCCACATATAAGGTCAATGTTGCTAAAATAAAAGCAACTCATTCTTAAACACTATTTTTAGCCTACTTTCCTATTATATTAAAGTAGTTATTATTTACTCATAACATGGAATATTCCTTCTTTACCCTTTGTCTCCAGACAACAAGAACATTTTCCTATATAACCAAATAACTATTCATTACTGTTGTTAATGCTAGCAATTGTCCCAGGGTGGCATGTATACTCGCCATCTGTTGTACCACTGAGTTATATCCTTAACCTCACTGGTAAATGTTAAAGATTAATAATTGCATAGAATCACCTATTGCCTGGGTCATATTAAGATTTTGAGTTACCCTTGCTGCCTGATTGTAAAACCTAGACATCGTGCTGAACCTCCAAAGCACCTGCTAGGCTGGGTAACTCTCTCGATCCATCATGGCTTATTTCATCACAGAGGCATCCTGTGAAAGGTCCACTCTCTGGATTTTTGTGGTGCCCATTTTGTGGCATCATTTAACATGTTCATTTCTCTTCCGAATCGACTGCAAATAAGAAATTGAATCTCAAGGTTTGCTTTGAAACAAAGTAAGCACTTGTGGTGGGAATCATTGGAAGTGATGTGCACTTCCCATCTGATGGCACTGGAACCTAATGTGTCACACCATTGACACCATTGGTAACCATGGACTGAGTGTAGCTAGCAAGGCTGGCTACCTGATCGCTCCTTTGTAAAGCGACATTCTCCTTTAGTGACTAGAACATAAACATTAAAAGTAGGGTTTATAGCAATCTGTGAAATCCACTGGTTTACTTTTGCCCAAGCAACCAGGAATCGTTTGTCCACCCAGGACACTGGACTTAGAAAGACATGACTATATATTACCGTAATTATCAGTGTATACCTTAAATTATTACAATTTAAAAACTGCTTGGTGGTTTCGAGTGCTCTTCCACAGGCCTGGAGTTTGCTCCCAGGACTTAGATTTGTTAGCTTGCAGCTGCCCGTAGTCCAGTTCCAGGGTATTGGCATCTTCTTCTGGCTTTGTGGGTACCACATGCACATGTGTACAAACAGATGGATAATTATAATGCATCTTTAAAAGTCAGCCTGTGAGCTCAAGTACAGGACTAATGAGCTGTAGGTGCTTTTTCCAACCTTCATTAGGAAAAGGAAATATTTTTAGTTTTCTTAATTTTTTAAATTAAGGTTTTCTGGGGGATGTTATTTTTCAGTCAAGGCCCTGCCAGACTTCCCACATCAGTTCTCAAGTTCAGGTTTAAATTGTTGTCCTTCTGCATTTCCAGGCTATGTCTCGGTTGTCGGACTTTGCAGCTTTGCCGCCTGTTACAGGCATGGTCCTCTCACTGATGAGTGGAGCAGAGGCCTTCTGATGTGGACACTGCGGTTCTTCTCCCTGGTCCTGGTCTACACTGGTGTGGCCGTGCCTCAGTTTGCCTATGCGGTTATGGTCCTCCTCCTGTTCTCCTGGAGTCTGTGCTATCCACTGAGAGCACTTGACTGTCTGAGGTGGTGAGTACCTTTTTATTGCTACCAACTCTGACATTTTGAGTTTTGGTTTTATTTATTGTTTGGAGAGATACTTTGGTTACATCTTACAGGTAATTATATTTAATCTGGAAGGTTCCCTCTGAGGGAACAGAGGAAAGAGAGCGCTAAGCATCTGCTCCCATCTCCACTGAGTTGTAACACCAATACTCGGAAGTTAGAGCTCACGAAAATCAGCGGCAAAACTGCCTGGGCTCTGGGTTGCCTAAGATGTCTACCTTTATCATACATTTCTTTTCATTAGAACCAAGATTGCTATAGTAATACTAATTGTGCTCATGAGATAAGCATTAGGAGAAAATGTATCATAAACGATTGGAAGGAGTTATTCAATTCATTTTATGAAAGGTTGGCTTTGTTTTAGGTTTTAAATTAAGGCTTGAGCTTTGTGAAAATACAGAAAGAAAGATAAGGTAGCTTCTGCTGACACAATACTGTTAGTGTTTCCTTAGTCTGTACATCTGTGTCAGGGGCACAGGTGGAGATGGTCCTGTCCTGGAGGTGTGCTTGTGGAGATAAGGGCATGCATTTATGTATCTTCTGCCTTTAAAAAAAAAAATATATGTGTGTGTGTGTGTGTGGGGGGGGTCTGCCATATGTTTGTGGGTACCCAGAATGGCCAGAAGAGGGCATTAGATCCTGTGGCCCTGGAGTAACAGGCAGTTGTGTGCCACCTGATGTGAGTGCTGGCAACCATGCTATAGTTCTCTGAAGAGCATTGGCATTCTTGGCCACTGAACTGTCTCTCCTGCCCCCACTTAACTATCCTATAAGTATGAAAACAAAGCTTGCCCAGGGACTGAAGTGTTAATCCGTGAATGGCTTCCTGGAAGAGATATCATTGAGTTGGCTCAGGCAACGGTGCTGTCAGCACAGTGAGTGAGGTGTGCTCTGGCTCAGCGCAGTGAGTGAGGTGTGCTCTGTCAGCGCAGTGAGTGAGGTGTGCTCTGTCAGTGCAGTGAGTGAGGTGTGCTCTGTCAGTGCAGTGAGTGAGGTGTGCTCTGTCAGTGCAGTGAGTGAGGTGTGCTCTGTCAGTGCAGTGAGGTGTGCTCTGTCAGTGCAGTGAGTGAGGTATGCTCTGTCAGCGCGGTGAGTGAGGTGTGCTCTGTTCCAGTGCAGTGAGTGAGGTGTGCTCTGTCAGTGCAGTGAGTGAAGTGTGCTCTGTCTGTGCAGTGAGTGAGGTGTGCTCTGTCAGTGCAGTGAGTGAGGTGTGCTCTGTCAGTGCAGTGAGTGAGGTGTGCGCTGTCCCAGTGCAGTGAGTGAGGTGTGCTCTGTCAGTGCAGTGAGTGAGGTGTGCTCTGTCAGTGCAGTGAGTGAGGTGTGCTCTGTCAGTGCAGTGAGTGAGGTGTGCTCTGTCAGTGCAGTGAGGTGTGCTCTGTCAGTGCAGTGAGTGAGGTGTGCTCTGGCCCAGCGCAGTGAGTGAGGTGTGCTCTGTCAGTGCAGTGAGTGAGGTGTGCTCTGTCAGTGCAGTGAGTGAGGTGTGCTCTGTCAGTGCAGTGAGTGAGGTGTGCTCTGGCGGGACGGGGAGCGTCACAGGCTGCACTGGGGAGTTTGGTCTGGTTCTGTGCACAGGGGCTGGGAAGGGGCCACCCAGTGTGTGTTTCCATTAGTTCTCTCTGGTTTCTGCCTGCACAGAAGGTATAAATCCAAACACTTGGGCCCAGGCAGGGGCGAGGCAGTGGGTGGCCAAGAGGACTGTGGGAAATTCTTCTCTGCACCCCCATCGCAAAGGCAGCAGTTAAAACCAGCAGGAGCTGATAGTTGCTATATGCAAATGTGGGTCCCTCTTTCAATCTGATATTCTAGAAAAACTGCAAATGTAGACTGGAATTCAAATGTAATCCTTACAGTGCAAATGTTGGCAGTTAATCTAATGAAAAATAAAAAATACACCTGACAGATGATAATTAAACTTGAGACAGTGAGTAACTGTTGGCTGGTGGGATAGACCCGTGTGCTTTCTGGCATAGAGAGTTGGTAGACGAGGAGGCTCCTACAGTGGAAGACATTCTTAGACATTGCTGTGGTCCAGACAGACACTGACACGGACCTGGAGTAGGAGAGGTAGAGTTTCCTTCTCCTTCCCTTAGCCACCCAACTGTCTTGGCAGTAGCAAGTGTGTCTTGTCATTGGCGTGATGACTCCATTATGCATCAATGGGGTGTTCTGTAACAATCCATATGTACTGTTATGTTGTCTGCTTTAAATTTTGCTAAAGAATGGTTATATGAAAACACAGAGACTAAAGCAGGAACTTACAAGTTAAACAACATTTGCATCAGACTTGCTAATTTGCAAGAAGCTGTTTACATATTACATACATGTTAATACTATATAATAGCCAATCTTTTGATTAGCTGCTGACAATTTGTATAAACGTCCCATTTCACCTGTACAGTGACTTATGAGACAGTGATACTCCATTCCTTCTTTTCATGTGGCACAAGTGGGGTGGAGCTGGGAAGCGATTGGCCATGTCCAGCCATGAGTGCATCCTCCAGCTGGGTTGTGCCCTGGTTTCTGGGCCAGAGCCTGGGTTTTCCTGTAGGAAACCTGGCTGGGTGTTCAGAAGAGGAGACAGAAACAGTGTCACTGGAAACCTGGCTGGGTGTTCAGAAGAGGAGACAGAAACAGTCACTGGTTCCTCAATCCAGTTCATCAACGTTAGACAAACCTTAAGAGGGAAGCCATCTTTGGTCTTTACGGTCTCAGCCCTCAAGGAAAATGTATGTTTTTAAACCCTGGGAAATCTCTACTTAAGTTAGAGTGCATGTCACCTGTAAACATTTTTAAGACTCACAGCTGAATGTAGTACAAATGTTATTTAAAACCTTATCACGAATATGTCCTTATTAGCATCTTGAATTCCTAAAGTACAGGTTGCTTTATTATTATGACATTTATTACTTTTCTGACTGGAAAAGCAAATCTAGTTTCTGGCTTCTTAGTGTGTGTGTAGCCGGAGAAGAACGAATGTAGGTTCTTTTCCATGCAGACCTTTGTGTGGCACTTCCTCTCTGTGTCGGGTTAGTCAGAGGCTCCACCACTAGGTGGAGGGGACAGCCCACAGATCCAGCTTCTTGTAGAAAGCAGTGTATGTCCCCGCTGGTCTCCATAAAAGGACATACTGAAAGCCTGTTTCTGTTTGTGTCAAAGAAAATCCGCAGGCAAAGAGTAAGGAAGCCAGACCTCTTGTCTATTGTGTGATTAGAAATCACTAAAAAATTGTAATCAACATCTCAATCAGAAATTGATTCTCAAAGGCCTTAGGACATCGCTATGATGGTCAGAGAAACAGGGAAGCACAGTAAGTAGGTCCACGCTGCCCGTTCCTTACCCCTCAGTCACAGGACTGGGAAGCACAGTAGGCCCACGCTGCCCGTTCCTTACCCCTCAGTCACAGGACTGGGAAGCACAGGGTGCTGTACAAGGAGTTCAGGTGTATTACCGTTGATGTCTAAGATGTGTATTTTTGTATGTCATAAGGATTGATTGGGCAGGAATCTGGCAACCAGATGTCATGTGTTTTAGGAAAATGAAGCAATGGTTCACAACAGAACCGCTGATGGTGAGGTACCTCACGGACGATGAGTACAGGGAGCAAGCTGAGGCAGAAACAACCAGCGCTCTTGAGGAACTGCGCCGTGCCTGCTGCAGGCCTGACTTCCCTTCCTGGCTGGCTGTCTCCAGACTCCAGGCTCCTAAAAAGTAAGTCCTACTCTGGCCACACCTCAGGTTCTGGGTGACTAGAAAATTGCATAGTGTTTTTGAGCACACATTTCTACTTAGAAGCAGCCATTTCTCTTGGTTATACCTTATACCAAAGTTGTTAGGGAGCTGCTAAGGTCTGAGAAAATATGGACCTGATGAGAGGCATTGACTCTGAGATATGGCCAATACTCTGCACTCACAAGGAGCAGGGAAGAGATGAGTGAATGGCTTGGATGCACCTGGCCGTGGTGGGGCTTCGTAAACCTGCACACACTTCCACCTCCCCTGCACAGCTGTCTGCAGAAGACTCACATAAGCCAGCTCTGTACTGGGTGTAAATACCTTCCTCGGCTGACACAGTCAGATTTAATTAAAAGGGATAAGCAGCAAGGCACACATCGTCTTTCAGATAAACCTCTGTGACAACATTAACTGTTTAAAATTGCTTAGATTTGCAGACTTTGTTCTCGGAGCGAGCCACTTGTCACCCGAAGAAGTCAGCACACACGAAAAGCAGTATGGCCTTGGGGGTGCCTTCTTGGAAGAGCAGCTCTTTAGCCTTCCTGCTGACAGTCTACCTGCAAGTTGACTTCCTTCTGAACAAGAGAGCGGGTAAAAGGCAAAGGTCCTGTTACCGTGGGCAGAACCATTTATGGACAGTGGAAAAAGTGTGCGCTGCAGAGAAAAGCCACTGAGGAAGGAAAAGCAAACCTGAGAACTGACTCTCGGCAGCTCACTTTTGCTGTAAGTGGCACAAGGACTCTAAGAATTGCTGCCACCTGCCCTGAGTGAAGAAGACCTTCCTTAGAACCGTGGGAACTGTTCTTTAGGACCAGGAAGCAAGGTCAGATACTGTCCCAGCACCAGGCACTAACTTCTCTCTTGATGCCCTGAGGTTGGGTCAAAAGGCTACATTGTTCTCCCTCCATTTCTTAATTAATTCAGTGTTTTCTAAAGTGCAGTCCACGTGATACTAGTCAGGGCTGGTGAAGGATGCTCACGCCAGTCGTGACTGACTCAGAGTCCCCGTCCTGCAGATTTCTCCATCTTCGGTGGTGTCAAGATGTGGGTCTTCTGAAAGGCAGACATCATGTACAAGGACTTCGGATTTATTGACCACAAACCATTTCTCATGAGATCAGTAATCTTTAGAACACATTTGGAAAATGCTACTGATGGTGTAATTTGGGTTTGAGAGACATGTCCTCCTCAGCAGCCCGGGCAGCGTCCCAGCCCTGGTGCATCCTGGGACTCAGGTAGAAGACACGTCTTCAGTTGCAGGGTCCGGGCTGTCTCCCCACAGCCTCGGTCTCACTGTGTTGGTGCCTCTGTTTTTTGTTTGTTTTTTAATAACAGCCTATCAGATTTAATAACTGAAGAAAAGGAAACATTTCTTATGATTATACTTAATGTATTCACAAGGTTTTATATGCAGACAGACTATCATTACTTTTTGTACTTTTTATATATTGAAAGTGAGATTTATTTTTTTTAAACTGCTTTTATATGTTTGCCATGATTTCTCACAAAATAGGTTTGTGATACTCTTTATAAAGAGCAAATGTTTGTTTCTTTGTCCGTGATAAACTCCAGCACAAAATGAGCCACTAACTATACCTCACCCGAAGGGCAGAAACGCGGGTCCAAGGGTTGAGTGTGGTGAACGTTCTGTGAAGAAGTTGCTGCTTGATTCTGAGAGTCGGATACAGAGTTGTTGTCTTTGTTTTGTGATGATAACAACACGAGCAACCCTCCTTTATAAAGAGAGGCACAGCGAGGGGCACGCACACAGGTTGTCGCTGTCATTTCTTGAGATCAGTGCTACCTTCCTGGAACTTTCTAGATTTCTCAAATGATCTTTCTGAAGCAGCCTGTCAGTGTTTCTAGGTCTGCTTTTTGACAGACATATTTAATATTAGGAGTCTTTTTGTTGTCTTTTTATTTTTTTTTAATGGTTGCTGCCTTTTGAGCCACAACTGTCTGAATCAGCAACTGCTAGGCCGCAAGGGCCGTAGCCGGAGGGAAATCTGTTCCCTCCGGCTCCAACTCTCGAATAACTAAACCTCCCCCCCTCTAAAGAAGTCAAGATTCAAAGGTTAAGATGGAATCCTGCTCTTCAGAGGCTGAATAGCAAGTAGCTCACCTCCTCTCCTTGCCCTCGTCCTCCAAAAAGCCCCTGTGTGTCTCCTCGCCCCTCCTCATAAACCCTTTCTCATCCGGCTCCTCCCCACCACTTCCTGTCAGCTGGTTAAAACTCACTGCAGGTGAGTTTTATTTAATCAAACACATCTTTGCATCATTAGACAAACATTCTGGAGCATAAACAAAAGTAACACACCTTGAAACACTATCCTACGACACTTTTTCCTTTCCTTAAAGCTCCACTCGGTTCAGTCTGTGCCTTTACACAGACCTTGATTTTAAAAAGTCAAAGAATGTGGTCTGGAGAGGTGGCTCAGTGGTTAAGAGCACTTGCTGCCTTGCAGAGACATGGGTTCAGCCCCCAGCACCCACATGGCATGACAGCTTACAACCATCCATAACTCCGGTTCCAGGGGATCTGATACCCTCTGACTCTGCAGGCACCAGGCATGCATGTGTTGCACATACACGCAGGCAGGCAAGACACTCATGCATAAAATAAAATTCTAAAATCTAAAAAATACATATCTATAAATATATACAAAACTGTCAAATGATGTGCTTCTGTCCTCTTGGCAACCAACTCTTTCGCAGGTATAGACAAGAGTTCTAACATGATTCGGCCGCAGCTGAATCTGGTTTTCATTTTCTGTAGCTTTATTTATTGGTGGCATACGGTAACATGTCAGATGTGCCTGCGCTCATGCCTAGCCACGGTCACCCTCGCTGAGCAGTTTGTCTAGGATAGACTGTGTGTGTGTGTGACGGACACAGGAACGCCTACTGATCCCCCGACAGCCCAGCCTTCCTGAGCCGCTGGACACTGCACTGTGAGGAGACAGCGCAAGTCAGTGTGACCGCAATAAAACATGGGCTGTCTTTTGGGATGCTGTTTTCCATGCTTATTTTTGGAAGAATCATGGATCTGTCAGGCTGTCACGTGATAACTGTGAGAAGCTAAACAATTAAAGCATTTCTGGTGAAGCTTCTGGTGGACTTGTATCCTTGGCCTCTGATTCAGCGGTTATCACAACACCAGCCACAATTCTAATCCCCACCAAGCAATGTTCACTTCTTCCCTTCTGACCGTCCTCCATCCCTGTTCCCTTTTCCCTTCCTCCTCCTCTCTCTGAAGGTCTTAAACAGTGTGACGACCACTCAACCAATGGCTGTGTCCTTCAGAGCTTGTTCTGTGTTTCACACCCTCATGGGTGTGCACTTACACACACAGGACCTGTATTGTGCCCTTGCTAACAGCAGATGTCTCACAAAGGCTTTCTGTTGCAAGCAAGTCGGACTGTTTGACACCAGATGTGTGGGTGAGAAACAGCGTAGGTGGCCATGCTTAAAATCATAACATTCAAATGTTAATTTAAAAACACATTTTACAAGCACCAAAAAATGCTTTGTGAATTAGTTATAGAGTTTGTCAATAATACTTAGGACTGAATTATAGGGGGGGTCCATGTGACAGGAAATATTTGCATTTATGATTTTTTTTTAGTCATTGTTTAGGAAATTTAAGTCATTAAAATTTTGGAATAGCTGATTATTACATTAATATATCTGAACGTGTATGTAGTTTAAGATACAGAGATGATGTTGAGAAAAAACCCAAATAGGATGCTACATTATCGTCTATTTGATGATTCCCCAGAATTAAATGATGTAGCCTTTTGGATTAGCTTTTCTGTCCGACTGAAGTTGGGATTCTCTGCATCGATAACACAGGATGTGGGGTGTGATGAGCCTGCAGTGAGTCTGGTATCTGTAGATGACCCCGTGAGCAAGCTGCCTTTCCAGACTCCCCACTGGGCAGCACTGCATGGACGGGTGGGGGTACCGTCTTTGTCTCCCACACCGGACTTTCATTCTCAGGAAGGCCTGCCTCCCCTTAGCCAATCTGTAGTCCACTCAGTGTTAGCAGCTGGCCCAGGGTGAAGACACCGAGACTGACAGGATAGCAGGTTGTCTCAGAAGAAACATCTCCCTGTGTCTGTACTGTCAAGCCTCTCCCTGAAACCTCGGTTTTACAGAGGAGGCTCCGAGGCCCTTATTACACTTACCTGTTCCTGACAGAGCGGACACTCCAGATAACTTCTGGCCCCAGAGCCCACGTTCTTAACCCTAGCACTGGGGTCTCAAAACTGGGACTTCGGTTGAGCCACAGCAGGGCAAGTGTGTTGCCGCCCAGAGCAGATGGGAATGGGGAGATGCTCACCGGGGCTGGCTTACGTTTTCCCAGTCAGCATTGAGTTACCCCCTTTTGTAAGCCTCGGCTGCCCCTGCATAAACCACGTAGTTTCTGCCTTGAGAAGTTTCCTTTCCTTCTCCCCCTCATCCTGTCCTCATAGAGCAACCACTTTTGCAGCGGCCCAGCTGTTTAGGAGTCTTGCGTCAGGGATTTTTAAGGCTTTGGGGAAACAGGACATGAGTAAACTAGAGTTCCAGGTGGAGCCTGTGTCTTGTCTCGGTGCACCGAAGGCCGAAGAATTTCTAGATGGGAAGTCGCTGTTTTTCTTTCTTGTAATCGTCTCTCATAATCATATCCTCATCTTCACAGGGTATCATAACTTGGGTCCAAGTGCTCTTGCAGAAGCTGGGGAAGTGGAGGCCCTGAAACTTCCCAAAGGTGATGTCTTCCCGTATGCTGTGTGCTGTCTAGTATGGCCGTTTGCAAGGCAGGAAGAGTTTTAAAATTAGAAATTCAGTTATTCAGAGACTCTAGCCACATGTCAAGTGTAAGAGTCACAGGTAGCTTGTAACACTCATCCTGGGACAGCCAAAGTAGAGCATCTACAGTCTTTGGGAAGTTCTACTAGGCTAGGCTATTACTTGGGATGCTGAGTTTGAAGGTTGTAGGGAGTGTCTAGAAATTCAGAATAGAAACAAACAGGTATGGGATTCGCGGACACAGGAAGTAACAATGTTATAATGGAAGTAACAAGTGGCCTCCCCTCCCACAAGGATGGGAAGGTGGTAGGCAGAGCAGGGCTGCTGTTAGCAAGATTTGAGTCCCAGTCCTAGCTCTGTGACTGTGATCTCTTAACAGGCTCTGTTAGCTTCAGAATCTCCTATTTTGAATGAGGTTGGTGATGTGTACCACGTAGGGCTTTCTAAAGACAAATGATTATCTCAGCACACAGCAGTCACTAACCATGAGCTTCCATTTCTGCAGGCGCTCCACTAATATGCTGGAAGGCCTATGGCCTCGGCAGTGGTCCCAGTAACAGCTGCAAATGCCCTGTTCCTGTTGCCACAGCAGGGTTACTAGGATCGTAAAGTATCACCATCCTATGATGCTGGCTTTTCAGGTGTGCAGCCCTTTGGAATGTACTGTTACTCTTCTTAAGGCTTTAAGGATTAGTCTGGTAAATAACAGTGAACCAATTTGGGTTCACATGGAACTGTAGGGTAACACTGTTCCTGCAGGCTAGGAGAACAGGAAAAATCATTACAGCAATGATTACCAGCCTGGGCTTGGACACTCCTGAGTATTTCCAGGGAGCTCCAGAGGGGTTATAAAATTCTCAAATCAGGTTTAATTCGAATTCACTTTAATATTTTTTAAGTGGTATATGGCACTTTAAGGACAGGAAGAAAAAGTCACAAAGTCCACAAACTCATGAAGGTGTCAGCTCTAAAGGCTGGAAATCACTGCATTGTTGGACCAACGCTCACAGTAAACATTTTGTAACAAAGGCATGTTGAGTTTGGTGTCATTCATCACGGAGCAGAGGGTTCCACTCGTTTGGTCACATGTTTTTCATCTAGGAAATATTTAAAAATGGTATTTACTTTTTATTTCAACAACATCCATTGAGCATCTCCAAAGCAGTCGATCAGAACTGTAAACACACACAAGGTCCTGGCTCCCTACAGTCAGTTCCCAATCCACATGCTGTACATTCAGAGGTGGGGCTCGGACTGGCTCCCACTTCACCCCAGTAACTACACGAGCATAATAAATAACATCTGATTTTAAAGGTCACTTAAAATGAGTCATGGTGATTGACAGTACAGTACCGTTCAAGTGCAAAAATAACCATCTGCTTGACTGTTTCCGTCCTTTCAAGCTGTGTTTTGTGGTAAAGCCAGACATCCAGGTGTAGAATGTCTCCTCCCAGACGCAGGGACAAGCAGAGCTGTCCCAGGGAGGCCTTCACGTTACAGCTGATCCTGTCTGCTCGGGGTCAGAGGCTAAGGTGAGCTTCCATCTCTACCCATTCTCTCGAGTTCATCCTCGATGTCTATCCGCACTATGACTGCCCTTCGTTCGGCCATGGTGCATTCCGCGTCCACAGGCCTCCCAGAAGCCTCTCCTTTCCGCCCAGGACACTTCCTCTGTCTGTGGTGGTAAAAGGTGGAGCTAGCCCAAACCTGAAGGTTCCAGTGTATGACTACGGTTAGGGGAGAAGAACATACTAAGATCTGTTTAAGTCTGAGACAGTTCTTCTTGTCCCCACGATTCCTATTCCTGGCTTCCAACTTACTGCTTCACAAAACAGACCTAACATGTAATTTTTAAACACAGTGTCCCTCCCCCAGGCACTTAAATCTTATCTTGCCCTTTGTAAATAGTACAGCGACGGCTGTTGCTGTGGGATCTGCACTGTCAACCCTCGTCTGTCAAGTTTAGGAGAGTGACTTGGGGGGATTCTTTGAAATAGTCTCTCACTTCTGCTCATTCTTACAGCCCATTGAGACAAGGGCCTTTTAAAGCTCCACTCAGTGTGTGGTAGTTGGTAACAGAGCTCTTTTCGCTATAGACCATGTGCATATAAAAATAGATTTGCTAGAGATGTGCAAGGTTCAGAGAAACTTTGAACCTTTTTAAACAACAAAAAAGTGTATGTTCCACTAACTTCCATCTGGTTCCCTTTTAAATATGTCTTATAATTTTTAAAATGCCTTTCTTCAAGACAAATAAATCTATAGATGCGCTCTTTTTATCTCGCTTTGCACCGAGAACCCAATATTTAGAATAAATAATCAGAAGAGGAAGATGATGTCACAGTTCACCTTGATACCTGTTCATTTGGTGTGAGTTTTGCTCCCCACTCATAGACCCTGGCAGAGGAGTTAGCTCAGACCTAACCAACCAAGAGGGGAGGTCCTCACCCAACACTGTCCTTCTGCATCTACAGGACTGTGGAGGTTTCCCTTTTCCTGCCAACAAGTACTATAGCTCGTGTGTGTGTGTGTGTGTGTGTGTGTGTGTGTGTGTGTGTGTGTGTGTGTGTGTATGGTTCCACAGTAATGATTTAGATAGTTAGAAGCATATGCAGTGCGGTGCTCCCCGTGGGGAGGCATGTCCAGGGTGAGGGCCTTGCCCTCTGTGTCCTGGCTGAGGTGCCTGGTGCCATGCAGGGTGCGAGATGATCAGGAGCCCTTCAGTGTTCTCCTGCCGTGGGCGGAGCCAGCTGCTCCCCACTCTCCTCTACATGTGGGGCAGCACTGGGGTGAGCAGGGCTGGACTGCGTTTGAGATGCTGCTGTGTCAGGGAATGGCTGGTTTCTAGGTGGGTCAGAGTGAGTCTCACAGGGGACACGCTGGACTCCACCAACTGCAGAAATTTCCCGATTCTCACTGGTCCCCTGGAAGGAAAAAAACAAACAGATGTTCCATGGTGTGAGGAAGAATAAACCCAACCCATTATAGATATTTTCAAGTAAGAAACAGCAAATGTGCGGCAATCCAGTGAAAAGCCCACTTCAGGGACCAATGCATGAAGGAATAGGATAGACATCTTACCTTTCCTTTCCTTTCCTATGTGCAACTGCCAGAGCCGCATGAAAAACACAAACACTGTGAGAGACATGTCTTATGGCTAAGGGAACAGTTATCAGTGTTCTTGTCGCTACCAGGCAAACAACTTACATTCACAGTTACTGAGTGCTCCACTTCGTGGAAAGTCATGGGGCTACGGCCATAGGACACCTGAATGCCAGCCACTGGGAAGACCGCAGTAGCCAAGAGCCAGGAGACCCGGTCCAGTAGCAAATAAACAAGGGCCAGGCAAAGGACGCCCGTGATGCAGAGGCCTAACGTACACGTGGGATTTCAAAATAAGCACTGAAAGTTGAGTAGGACAAAGCAGGGAATGGGAAGACGCTTTGTGAGGCCAATGGGGAGTGAACTGAGAACAGCTTTGTAAAATGCCACAATGATCGTACACGTCGGGGAACGTGATCGTTAGCAATGATGCTCACCACTTCCATTTCCTATAGTTGAATTAAATTTTTTCTTTCATTCCTGTGATTCTGAAACGTAACTACTTCATAACAATACTATACTGTACCTGTTAGTTCTTATTGATTTTTGACTCTTACTTTAATTAATATTAATTTAATTTAATGGGAAGAAAAAGCAAGCTTTAATGCTGCCTAGGTACTGGGCATCTTGTGAAAATGGCGATGAGTTCACACAGTAGAGAAAGCATTGTCTCTCAGTAGTAGCAGGGCATCCTTTCTTGGGATCACCTTCCTGCTCTGAGGCATAGAAGCTTCCAGATGTCCCTCCATCTCTCAGGTCCAGTCCTGGCTCCATCAGCAAGTTAGGAGGATTTTGCACAGCGGGCATGCACATGGCTATGAGCGAAGTGTCGGTTTTGGTAAAACTATGCAATGGCTTCACAGTTAGTTTATAAAGCCACGGTGAATGACGGTAATTGAAAAGTTTGCCTCTTCTCTTGTGAACACTTGCTTTTATTTTGAATTATGTGTATGCGTGTGTGTTGGTGTATGGGTTCCTGCACACGAGTGCAGGTGTCCATGGAGGCCAATAGTTCCTTCACACAGCTGTGAGCCACCCGTCATGGATGCTGGGGACCAAACTCGGGTCCTTTATGAGAGCAGCAGACAGTCCTAACTGCCTCTTTGGTCACCAGTAGTTTATCAGACTGTTTAAAAAGAAATTACTGTTTCCCTTTTAGTGCTAAGGGAAACCTCTTATTTTTTTCTCTCTAGGTCTCCTGAGGGATGTCCTATGGGATGTCCTGGATGCTGTGAATATATGTTGTTATGATTGATTGATAAATAAAACACGGATTGGCCAGTAGCCAGGCAGGAAGGATAGTGTAGGCGGGACAAGGACAGAGGAGAATGCTGGGTGGAAGAAGGCAGAGAGACAGGAGACGCTGCCAGCCGCCACGAGGAGAAGCATGATGTAAGATACCGGTAAGCCACGAGCCACGTGGCAATTTATAGATGAATAAAAAATGAGTTAATTTAAGATATAAGAACAGATAGCAAGAAGCCTGCCACGGCCATACAGTTTGTAAGTAATAAAAGTCTCTGTGTTTAAGCCGGGCGGTGGTGGCACACGCCTTTAATCCCAGCACTCGGGAGGCAGAGCCAGGCGGATCTCTGTGAGTTCGAGGCCAGCCTGGGCTACCAAGTGAGTTCCAGGAAAGGCGCAAAGCTACACAGAGAAACCCTGTCTCGAAAAACCAAAAAAAAAAAGTCTCTGTGTTTACTTGGGGGATGCAAGTGGAAGAGATTTGTCCCGACTGCCGGTAGGCTGGGACACAGGAAAACTTTAGCTACATGGGTCATTTTTTAAAGATCAAATTTATTTGTTTGTTTGTTTTATAGTGTGTGTAAGGGTGCCACAGAGTGGGTTTGGAAGTCTGAGGACAACTTGTAGGTGTTGGCTTTCTCCCTTCTTCTCTGTGGATTCCAGGGATCATCGGGCATAGCAGCATACCCACTGAGTCATCTTGCTTGCCTTTCTCTGGGTCCTCGAAGCCACAGTAACTATAAAGCTGACATTACTTATGGAGAAAAGGGAAAGATTTATATAACAAGGGAACAGCAGATCTGCTGCTTTGATGAAACTGTTCAAAGAGGCCACATTCCTTCTCCAGAGTCAGGGTGCAGCCTTGGTTACATAATTGCTGATTTTATGAATACCGTTGGACTTATCTCAGGAAAGACTGCTCCTTTAGGGATGTTAGACGTTAGTGGGTTAATTGAGCAGCTGGTATGTGTAATGATCCCCCTGGAATTCTGAAATTATAGAGATATAAGCTCTTCTAAATGTAAGAGCTGGATAGTCTGGTTGCAAATTGTATTTTCTACCATTGAAACATAAGTGTGCAAGGCTGGAATTTACTTTTTTTTTCTTTAGAATCATCAACTCCTCTGTGAAGACTTTCTGAGCTCCATAAAATAAATTCTCTTCCTGTGGGACCTGGTGAACACTTGTGTGATAGGTATCCCAGATGACTAAAACCCTCTATTTGCATGTCTGTTTCCCACCAAGCTTTCTGTGTGTTTTGATGAACAAGAAGGAGTAGCAGCGGACAAGGCCCACAGAGGGTACCTGCAAAGGCTGTATCTCAGACGCACGGCTGTCTCTCGTCAGTTGAATCATCTCTTTAACCTGGTAGAGGGCGTACACAAAGGTCACCCAGGGAGAAGAGCTGACCCCCCAGGCTGGTTTGTTCACATCCTCCTGTTCTTCCTGGTGCTTGGTTTTCTTGGGTGGAAGTCTGGGCTCAAGGCGTGGCATGACATCTTCTGTCTGTTGCTGTACCAGGTCGATGGTTGCTATGGGAACGGGACTAGAGGGAACAGGAATCCTTTCTGCCAACATTGTCTTATCTAGAGAGAAAAATGATGTTAAAATTATTTTCAGAGTTTTCTACATATTTAAAACAAAAGGGAAAAGAAGATAATCCTGACATTGTGGTGTACACCTAGGACGCTGTGCTCTCGGCTGGAGACCGGCCTTTCTCCTGAGAAGCTCAGTGAGATCAAACACTCCTCTGAGGTTCTGTAACAAGCCTTGTTTTCTCTTAGTGGAGGTAGCACAGGCCCCAAGGCCAGTGCTGTGGGAAGGATGGAGGCTCCAAGATGACCAGCTCTGCGCTGGGCCACAGAGTGACCAAGAACATGTGCATTCTACTGTTGACCTTTGCCACCAAAAGCTTTGCGGCACTTGTTCACGCCATCTACATTTGATACAGCCTTCCTCCATTTAATTTTTTTAAATCGGGGTTCAGATGTTAAAAGCTAGGCTCACAAGATGTCAAAAACAGTTTTGTTTTTTTTTTTAAATTATTTTGTGTGTGTGGTATTTGTAGGCACAGGAATGCCACAGATCACATGTGAAGGCCAGAGAGGACACTTGAAGGAGTCAGTTCTCTCCTTCTGCTGTGTGGGTCCTTGGGATGGAACTCAGGTTTTCAGGCTTCCCAGCAGCTTCCTTTACCTGATGAGCCACCTCACCAGCCCCTCTTCCTCTCTGTATGATGATTTTAAGAAAGGCCATGCCTTTCAGGAAAAGCATCAGCAGACCATATTTTAATGAAGAGATTAATAAGAGCACCCCCTATCCCTAGTAGTAAATTATCATATGGCCTTACATGCATTTGCCTTAAATCTGACATCTCCTAAGAATTCTGGGGAGGGTCAAAGCTCATGCATCCACAGCACCTTGCACTGTTACACTAAACAAAACCAAGAAAGCCCCAGTCAGCTCAGAGGCCAGTCTCCTCATCCCTGCAGGCGTCACCTCTACCATGAGTTCACTAGGACACCACTGAGACCATGTCTCTGGCAGGCCAGCTGTTCACAGTTCAGCGGGGTCACCCTGCAGACTCAAGGCCAGTGTGGGTTACATATAGAAGCTCGGTTTCAAACCCTTAGCCCTCTGCCCTGGCCCCAAAAAAAGAAAGGAAAGAGGACGTGTTCACCTTCTTCCTCGTCCGGCACTGCCAGCCATTGGATCAGGGCAAACAGCAGGAGGATCACCAGGCAGGCCATACCAATTCCTCGGAAGGTCGCAGCAGCCCCTTGAAAACAAGAGAGCAGGTCTGGTAATTCCAGGAAATGCAGGTCTTCCACCATTAACAGTCTAACATCCGGGGCAAAGGAAGTGCGGCTTCACTGAGCGGAGTCAGTGCCCTTCTGTGAGCTCCCTGGAATGGGAGAGCACAGGGTGGCACCAGGAGTCCCTGGTGCTGGTTCTGCTCAGTGACGGGCTGCCCGAGTAACTTCCATCCCCACATGATACCCAGTGGTGCTGTCTTCGTGAGGACCACTCTCACGTGCAGTTGGAACATCGGAGCTTAAACAGTGCTGTAAACATGGCCTCGGGTGCCTTGCACAGAAGATGGAACAGTCAACCCCCGAGGAATAAAGTAATCTGCCTCAGTGCTCATGTTTCTAACAAGAGGTCTGATGATTGGAATGTACAGATTGTGTACATCAGTGAATAGTTAAGGTTTTTTGACCATGATGGATTCTCTCTCTCTCTCTCTCTCTCTCTCTCTCTCTCTCTCTCTCTCTCTCTCTCTCTCTCTCTCTTTCCCCAGACAGGGTTTCTCTGTGTAGCTTTGGAGCCTGTCCTGGAACTCGCTCTGTAGACCAGGCTGGCCTCGAACTCACAGAGATCTGCTGCCTCTGCCTCCCAAGTGCTGAGATTAAAGGCATGCACCATCGCCGCCCGGCTCATGGATTCTGTTTCTTTGTTATTGTTAGCAGCAGGTGCAGGACACCTGACTCAACTGAAGCACATGTGCTCAGCCATTTGTTGGCTCCCCTGAGGTTTCTATGGTGTTTCATTAAGCTGTCTGCCAGAAGACTGAATTAGGAGCCAGCTTTAAACATCTTCCCAACCTAAGTATGTGCTTCACAATCATGATGACCATGCAATGTTAAAAAAAAAAAAAAAAGGATAGGAATACTGAAGTGAAATTCTGGTATAGCTGGGGGGAAAAAACAAAACAAAACAAAACTATTTTTCCTCAAAGGAACAAAAGAAAAGTTATTCTTACCAAAGTAATTGACTAACACGCCTCCGATCATGGCACCACATCCTCTCCCCAAACCCAGATGAAGGCCTTGCAGGATGCCCTGGGCAGAAGTCCTCAGCTCAGGCGGAACAGCTGCACTGAGGTAAGAGATGCACGCTGCCCAGATGGCTGCATGTGTGACTCCTGCAGAAGAGGAGGCATGGGAGTCAGTGGCTGCTCAGTACCCTCATCACACTTTCCTGCAGTGTGAATGATTTACCAAACCAGGGACCTGTTATTATACAGATACAGTATGCATATGTATAAACACATGTGCATATTTTATAACAGAGCATACATAATAGCTGTATCATTTAAGCCATTTCAATATAGTACTTTTATGCTTTGAGAATTTCATACAAGCATGCCATATATTTTGGTAATCATTTTAACTATTTTTAAACACAGTTCAGTAGCATTAGGTACACTCCGTGTTGTGCATACATCACTGTTCTCTCTTTAACTTTTTTATCATCTTAAAAACATCACACGCTTTACCCCGAGGCCATTCCCTAGCAAGCACTGTTCTTTCCATCCCCACAGATGTGAATATTGTGGCTCTCGTGAGTAGAGTCATAACAGTATTTGTCCTTTAGATTTGTCCACACCGTGGCATGTGTTCAGCTTCACCGCACACCTGGGATGCATGTATAGAGAAACCAAGCTGGGATGGAGCTGAAAACCTCCTCCCCGCCTTTTCAGGTTCCAGGAGATGCTGCACGAGCTTCTGGGGGGAAAATGTCAAATGTTGTACCCAGCTGTGAGCCCTGTGATCTACGAGTCCAGTCTTTGAAGCTTTGAAGCAAGATGTGCCCACTTGTGCGACAGTGGTACTACTATGATGAAGGTAACCAACCGCTCTTGGTTTGGATTTGGGGCCTGATCCACAAGGGGAACCTGGTGCTATGCACATGGTCAAAAACAAACAAACAAATAAAAACCATGGTTGGGAAGATCCTAGATCCTAGGGGGCAACTGAACACTATTGTTTAGCTAAGCTGACACAGTGTCAAGCTGCCTCAATAAATATCTGTGTTTATACCCAAAGAGAAATGCTGCTGTCATCCTTCATCAGAGAAACATTTTCCCATGAATGGTAGTGAATGCAGACTGTGGCAGTACAGAGTGCTGAGAATGAGTGACAGATAACATGCCCTAAATAAGACATTTATACCACCCTGCTAAGGCTCAGGAAACGCTGCAGAAGAGGGTAGAAAGGCTGTAGATCCAGATGATAGGGAGCTGCAGAATGCTGTCTCCTGGACAAGCGCAGCGATGGTGATCCTGATCTCACAGCTGCTATGAATACAATGGTTCTGCACAAGAGTGAGCCCCTAACAGTCGGGAGTGCTGGCGGGCAGAGGGGAATCCTTGTCTGCCACTGTGGACCCACTGATGACCCCTCCCGGCTCCAACGGCACACAGGTGGTCCTGAGTAAATTCAGTGTGTCACAAATCCAAACCAAAAGTCATGACCCTGGAAAAGGGTACTGGTGGAGATGAGGTTTTGGGGGTTGACAGTGATAGGTGGGAGATGAGAGGACACAAGGTCTGTAGGGCATAATCAGAACACATTATATACGTGTAGGAAATTGTCAAAAATAAAAATTAATATAAAAAAGAATTCCTATCGTTTTAAAGGCTTAATAATAGTCCATTGCAACATGCCACGTTTTGTTCCTCTGTTGATGGTGTCCAAGTTGTTTCCCGCATTTTGATTATTATGAATAATATTGTTTAAATCTTGATATTTAAGTATCTTCAAGTAGATACTGGTGTTTATACAGCTACAAGTGGACTTCCCAGCTCGGGCAGCTTTCATTGTGTTTAACATTTAGAGCAGTGGTTTCCACAGCAGCTGTACCACCTGACACCCCCCAGACACCCACGAGTTCACCAGCTTCTCTGCCTCCTAGCCAGGACTTTTAAAATATTTTTCTTCTCATAGTAGCAGTTCTAATCCGTGCCCCACTGGGTGCTGACTCACATCCCTGGCCAGAGTACGGAGCACCTTCAGGTGTTTATTGGCCATTTATGTATCTTTGGAGAAATGTTGAGTCTTCAGCACGGCCCTATTGGAAAACACACCATCCCTGGGATTCGAAGAAAGAACACTGGAGGGTTTTGTGGGGTCATGATCTGGCCTCACCTCAGCACCTTAAAAGTAAAACTCAGCAGGACTGTGCTGTTTCCAGATAATTTAGCCATATCTCAGAAGCAAATCTGTATTTGCAGGAATACAACTACGTCCAGCACCGAAACGGTGAATCTTAATTTGCAATGTGTGGCATGCAATAAAAAAGTCGTGTGGGCTGACCATGCTTAAAGGAGGGCCAGAAAGGAATAAACTGTTTTTACTGTTCACATTAGATTATATGCCTGCCTCATTACTAACTTAGAAACATTAGAATCCTTTCCCTGTTTCTCACATATGCTTCAGTCATCATTTCACAGAAGTAGATTTGAGGGGGCTTTGTTTTTTGTTTTACTTTGTTTTTGGTGGTGTGGAGGTTAAATCCAGCCTTCTCACACACTAGGCAAGCATTATCACTGAGCTACATCCTGAACCCGGCTAGGTTGTTTTTTAACTAGCAATATGGGCTGAATGGTTATTGATAGTATGCACACTTAATTTCCACAGATGTTTAAAAAATCATTTGCTTTGTCTGATTAAACAACAGCAACTCTGTCGCTACTGTCAGTCTTTTTAGAATTAAATAATGCCTAGACCGAGTCTCAGCTATGAATGTTGACACAGTAATAGTATACAGTGGGGATATTTTCATTTATGTTATTAGAGATGGTGTTGACTTCTTTTTCAGATGCCTGTATCATTTTTATGAGTAACACTAGAATAAAATTCAGAAGTATCCTGAGAAACAAAACTCAATAGCAGAATGCAAATTGATTCATCTTTAAGAAATGCTTTTCAATGATCCCAAACTATATCAAATGGTTGTGAGTTAACTTTATTGATGACTATGTCTAAGCCGTCAACTGCAGGACTTGTAAGTAGAGGTAGATAATATGCTTGGCTATGTATGTGACCACAATATTAAATTAAATTTTTGGTTGTGATTTTAGATCAAATATAAGTCTTGAGCTATCCTATGTATAAGGGCTTGGTTACACACAAAAATATTTGAAGAATAACCTACACACTTCTCTCTCACATCTCCTGCTCACATCTTTTCCTCTTTGATCTCTTGCCCCCTCTCCCCACCCCTTCTTCCTTCAAAACTGTGTTTTCTAAAATTTTGTTGTTGTTGTTTTTGTTTTTTTCCAGAGCTGAGGACCGAACCCAGGGCCTTGTGCTTGTTAGGCAAGTGCTTACCACTGAGTTAAATCCCCAACCCCTAAAATTTTGTTTTAAAAGAGAAGTAAAGCATTTTCCAGCAGTATACCTTCAGACAGATACTTAAATTACTTTTAGAATTTGTTGTCTGGTATTAACTAACAAAGGCTCCTAATAACTGAGCATTTTCTCTACAAGGGTTACAAAATTTTAAATCCCTAAAGATTATATAATCATGTTGTTAGATTACACAAAAGTAAAAGGATGTTGTTTTCCAAGTAGCAGCAGTGACAAGGGCAGCCACACAGACGGACTCTGCTAGAACAACGTTCACCCTTCTTTGGCTATTTGTCATAAATGTACTGATGTCCCTTGATAGTAATTATCACCAAATCACACAGTAGATGTTTAATAAACATGCTGGGTGACAATGAATGACTCCCAAAGACGAGACAGGTACACAAGTCCAGTGCCCCGGTCCTCCCCAGTTTCACGGTCAGGATTAGCTTTGAGGCCTCATGAGACGAAACAATGTTTTCATATTTTCTGGTCTGTACTGACCTGGAGGTAAAAATTCCATTAGCAGTCCTGTTACTGCAGCTTTCTCTACAAGGAATGATGCTGTTTTACGTATACTTTCATTTATTCTTCCAAACCACAGAAACTATTTTTCCACATTTTCCAGGAGGAAAGCTGGGCACAGAGAGATTAGCCTTGTTCAAGGTCAGAGGGACAAAAGAGCAGCAGAAGGAATCTCAACCTGAGGTGTCTGAGTGTGTAAACGCTACATCAAACGGCTTCACAATAACTGCTTGAGGACTGACAGAAATTAGACTGCTTTGTGGGGTTCTGCTGGTAATAACACACATGAGCACAGATCTAGCTTGCTAAGAAAAGAATATTATCACCTTGTCTCCTCCCTAAGGAGCTGGCATAACATGCATGTTGCAAAGTTTCCATATGCCCAAGGAATTCTTATACTTTAAGTATAATACTCTAAAACATCTATTTCAAAACAGTTCTCTCTTGGCCCACAATAGTGTTCTACTGCAGTAAACAGAATGTACAAGGGGGAGATCCCTGCTTACACAGACATTTGTACAGTGCTGCTTGGCTGGGGGGAAATCAAATCATAATGGCCACTCACTGAACAAGTCAGAGACGATTCCTTAGCCCTGTATCAGAACATCAGTTGTGGCAGGCCTTCCCATGGAGGAACAGAAGCAATGCTTCACTTGGTCCAGCATGCCTCTCAACTGTGGGGAGCAGGAGAGCTTCTGAAAGCTCAATCTGGTGAGCCTCGGTAGGAGAACGAGCTCCCTAAGGCCTCCACTGGGTAGGTAGTAGAAGGTACCTGCAACGGTTAAGTTACGGACTGGCATAGCAAACAAGTCTCGGGTTCCTGGCTTGGCTGAGCAATATTCTTGCTCACATGAAAGTCCAGTGGGCAGGAGACCAGAGGGTCAGCAGCTCTGCTTTACACAGGCATTCACAGACCCAGCTGCAGACTGCCTCTTCAATGCCCCATCGCCCCAGCTTTCAGTATCCAAGGAAAGAGGGATGATTGCATGTGGGAAGTCTTACGGACTGGGTGGAGAGATAGTATTTCATTTTGTACTGGCCAGACATAACTAACTGTAAGGCATCCTGGAAAAGCTGTAGGTCCCTGAGGAAAAGGTGAATAGCAAGCCTGCCAGAGAAGGGGAAGGAGGAGAAGGAGGAGGAGGAGGGGGAGGAGGAGGAGGGGGAAGAAGAAGAAGAAGAAGAAGAAGAAGAAGAAGAAGAAGAAGAAGAAGAAGAAGAAAATTAAAAACACAGCAACTGGCCGGGCGGTGGTGGCGCACGCCTTTAATCCCAGCACTCGGGAGGCAGAGGCAGGCGGATCTCTGTGAGTTCAAGGCCAGCCTGGGCTACCAAGTGAGTTCCAGGAAAAGGCGCAAAGCTACACAGAGAAACCCTGTCTCAAAAAAAAAAAAAAAAAAAAAACAAAAAACAAAAAACACAGCAACTAATCGCAGCCCCAGCAGACAGTCAGGAGGCAAGTCTCCTGCAACGAGGCCACTCCACCACTATCCCCAGTGGCATCAGTGTTCCCCCAGGCACAGGCAGCACCTGTACCAATTGGAGGAAGAATCAACACTTGTACCTATAATGACCCCAAACCCAGATGGGTAGATGACAGTGTAAGAATACATTCAGACCAGGCGGTGGTGGCGCACGCCTTTAATCCCAGCACTCGGGAGGCAGAGCCAGGTGGATCTCTGTGAGTTTGAGGCCAGCCTGGTCTACAGAGTGAGTTCCAGGAAAGGCACAAAGCTACACAGAGAAACCCTGTCTCGAAAAACCAAAAAAAAACAAAACAAAACAAAACAAAAAAACATTCAACAATATAAAGAGCAATATGGCACCACCAGAACCTCGTGGTTCTACAACAGAAAGACCTGAACATCCCAATAGAGATGAAGCAGAAGAATATGATGCTAAAAATAACTTTATGAAGATGATAGAGGCCCTTAAAGAGGAAATGAAAAATTCCCTTAAAGAAATGGACAAACAAAAAATTGGAAGAAATCAATAAATCCCTCAAAGAAAGCCAAGAAAAAAACCAAACAGGTGAAGGAAACAGTTTAAGACTTGAAAATTGAAAGAGAGGCAATAAAGAAAACACAAACTGAGAGAATTCAGGGAAAGGAAAATCTGGAGGAATGAACAGAAACTACAGATACAAACATAACCAACAGAATACAAGAGATAGAAGAGAGAATTTCAAGTGCTGAAGATTCCATAGAGGAAATAGATTCATTGGTCAAAGAAGATGTCAAATCCAACAAATTCTTAACACAAAACATCCAGAAAATCTGGGACACTATGAAAAGACCAAACCTACGAATAGTAAGGATAGAAGGAGAAGAATTCTAGCTCAAAGGCACAGAAAATATATTCAACAAAATCATAGAAGAAAGTTTTCCTAACCTAAAGAAGTACAAGCCTATAAAGGTACAAAAGTTACAGAACACCAAATAGACTGGACCAAAAAAATAAAAAAGTCCCCTTGCCACATAATAATCAAAACACTAAACATACAGAATACAGAAAGAATATTAAGAGCTGCAAAAGAAAAAAGCCAAGTAACAAATAAAAGCAGACCTATCAGAATTACACCCAACTTCTTTTCTTTCTTTTTTTTTGGGGGGGGATTGAGACAGGGTTTCTCTGTGTAGTTTTGGTGCCTGTCCTGGATGTTGCTCTGTAGACTAGACTGACCTCCAACTCACAGAAATCCACCTGGCTCTGTCTCCTGAGTGCTGGGGATTAAAGGTGTGTGCCACTGCCTTCCCGGCACACTCAACTTCTTAATGAAGTATCTGAAAGCCAGAAAGTCCTGGATAGACATTTTGTAGACACTAAGAGACCATGGATGCCAGCACAGACTACTATACACAGCAAAACTTTCAATCACCATTGATGGAGAAAACAAGATATTCCATGACAAAACCAGACTTAAACAACACCTATCCACAAATCTAGCCCTACAGAAAGTACTGGAAGGAAAACTCCAACCCAAGGAAGTTAGCTGCACCCATGAAAACACAGGCAATAGAAAATCTCACACCAGCAAATCCCAAAGAAGGGAAACACATAAACACTACCACCAACAAAACCAAAAAATAGCAGGAATTAACAATCACTGGTCATTAATATCTTTTAATATCAATGGACTCAATTTGCCTATAAAAAAGACACAGGCTAACAGAATGAGTATGAAAACAGGATCCATCCTTCTGCATACAAGAAATACACATCAACCTCAAAGACAGACATTACTTCAGAGTAAAGGATTGAGAAAAAATTGTCCAATCAAATGAACCTAAGAAACAAGCTGTTATAACTATCCTAATATCCAACAAAATAGACTTCAAACTAAAATTAATCAAAAGAGATGGAGGACATTACATATTAATCACAGGAAAAAGCCATCAGGATGAAGTCTCAATTCTGAAAATTTATGCCCCAAATACAAGGGTACCCACATTTGTAAAAGAAACATTATTAAAGCTTAAATCATAATCAAACCCCACACACTAATAGTGGAAGACTTCAGCACCCGACTCTCACCAATGGACAGGTCTGCCAGACAGAAACTTAACAGAGAAATAAGGGAACTAACAGAGGGTATGGCTCAAATGGACTTAACAAACATCTATAGAACATTTCATCCTAACAGAAAAGAATATACCTTCTTCTCAGCACCTCATGGAACCTTCTCTAAAACTGACTATATACTCTGTCACAAAGCAAATCTCAACAGATAAAAAAAAAATGGAATAATCCCCTGTATCTTATCAGATCACCATGCCTTAAAGATAGAATTCAACAACACAAGTTACAGAAAGCCTACAAACTCATGAAAACTGAACAATGCTCAACTGAATCACCACTAGGTCAAGGAAGAAATAAATTAAAGTCTTCCTAGAATTCAATGAAAATGAATGCACAACATACCCAAACTTATGGGACATTATGAAAGCAGTACTAAGAGGAAAGTTCATAGCACTAAATGCCCACATAAAGAATCTGGAGAGATCTCACACTAGTGACTTAACAGCACACCTGAAAGCTCTAGAACAAAAAGAGGCAAACTCATCCAGGAGGAGTAGATGCCAGGAAATAATCAAACTTAGGGTTGAAATAAATAAAATAGAAACAAAGAGAACAATACAAAGAATCAATGAAACAAAGAGTTGATCCTTTGAGAAAATCAGCAAGATAGACAAACCCTTACCAAAACTAACTAAAAGGCAGAGAGAGAACATCCAATTTAACAAAATCAGAAATGAAAAAGGGGGCATAACAACAGACACTGAGGAAAATCAGAGAATCATCAGGTACTCCACAAAATTGGAAAAATCTAAAAGAAATGGACAGTTTTCTGGATAGGTACCACATACCCAAATTAAATCAAGACCAGATAAACCATTTAAATAGACCTATAACTGCTATGGAAATAGAAGCAGTCATTAAAAAATCTCCCAACCAAAAAAAGCCCAGGGCCAGATTGATTCAGCACAGAATTCTACCAGAATTTCAAAGAAGAGCTAATACCAGTACTCTTCAAATTGTTCCAAACAATAGGAACAGAAGGAACATTGCCAAACTCTTTTTATGAGGCTACAGTTACCCTAATACCCAAACCACACAAAGATGCAGCAAAGAAAGAGAATTACAGACCAATCCTCCTCATGAACATTGATGCAAAAACACTCAATAAATTACAGGCAAACCAAATCCAAGAACACATAAAAAAAATCATCCATCATGATCAAGTAGGCTTCATCCCAGAGATGTAGGGATGGTTCAACATCCAAAAATTTATCAATGTAATTCACCATATAAACAAACTGAAAGAAAAAAAATACCACATGATCATCTCATTAGATGCTGAAAAAGCCTTTGACAAAATCCAACACCCCTTCATGATAAAGGTCTTGAAGAGATCAGAGATACAAGGAGCATTCCTAAACATAATAAAAGCAATATACAGCAAGTCAACAGCCAACTTCAAATTAAATGGAACTTAATTTCAAACTTAAAGTGATTCCACTAAAATCAGGAACATGACAAGGCTGTCACTCTGTCACTCTCTCCATATCTATTCAATATAGTACTCAAAGTGCTAGCCAGAGCAGGAAGACAACAAAAGGAGATCAAGGGGATACAAATTGGAACGGAAGAAGTCAAAGTTTCACTATTTGCAGATGATATGATAATATACATAAGTAACTTCAAAAAATCTACCATCGAACTCCTACAGCTGATAAACACCTTCAGCAATGTGGTGGGATACAAGATTAACCAAAAAAAAAAAAAATCAAATGATAAACAGGCTGTGAAAGAAATCAGAGAAACAACACCCTTTGTAATAACCACAAATAGCATAAAATATCTTGGGGTGCAGTGGGATGTCATTCTGTATGCTGTGAATATGTGTTGCTCTGATTGGTTGATAAATAAAACACTGATTGGCCAGTAGCCAGGCAGGAAGTATAGGCGGGCAAGCAGATGAGGAGAATTCTGGGAAGAGGAAGGACAGAGTCAGGAGTCACCAGATAGACACAGAGTAAGCAAGATGACAAGGCAGAACTAAGAAAAGATACCAAGTCATGTGACTAAACATAGATAAGAATTGTGGGTTAATTTAAGTGTAAGAGCTAGTCAGTAATAAGCCTGAGCTAATGGCCAAGCAGTTATAATTAATATAAGCCTCTGTGTGTTTATTTGGGGGACACAAGAAAACTTCCAACTACATTGGGGTAACTCTAACCAAACAAATGAAAGACCTGTATGACAAGAACTTTAAGTCTTTGAAGAAAACACTTGAAGAATATATCAGAAAATGGAAAGATCTCCCATGCTCTTTGATAGGTAGGATCAACATAGTAAAAATGACAATCTTACCAAAAGCAATCTACAGATTCAATGCAATCCCCATCAAAATCCCAACACAATTCTTCACAGACCTTGAAAGAACAATACTCAACTTCATACAGAAAAACAAAAAATCCCAGGATAGCCAAAACAATCCTGTACAATAAAGCAACTTCTGGAGGCCTCACCATCCCTGACTTCAAGTTCTACTATAGAGCTATAGTAATAAAAACAGCTTGGTATTGGCATAAACACAGACATGTGGCTCAATGGAATTGAACTGACATTATTCCACATGCAACATTTGAGAGCCTCATGGATCTTACATTTTGCCTTCTGCGCACATTGAAGCAGGTTTTAGGAGTGTCAATTTAAACTGAATGTGTTTAATGTGAAGACTTGGCAACACTATATTCTACAAACACTGTGTTTTTCCATGCAGCCATAAAATGAATTTTATATCAATGTACATAAAAATGCCACATCCTCAAAGGCAATTTGAATACCAGTATGCACTGGCCACTCATGATTCCCACATGCTTTTTGGTCACTCGGTCTCAGAGCCAGTTCATGGCCAGGTTGTCACGAACAAGCTCTTGGAAGAGCATCTTTTTAAAAAAAACATTTTATTTTATTATTTTTAATAATGTGTATGCATGTGGGTCTCTGTGTGGTTGTGCTCGGCCGTCAGAAGCCAGAGACATCAGATGCCCTGAAGCTGGAATTGCAGGTAATGGTGTGCCACTAGACAGAGGCACCGAGAATCGAACCTGGGTTCTCTGGAAGAGCGGTGCTTACTCTTCACCACTAAGACATTCCTACAGCCCCTAGCAGGGGAATCCTTTAAAGTATATTCTCCTTGATCTTTATCTATTGATTACTTTACCTTTGTATTAGCGTGAACCCTAACACCTATTGGACAATAACTATGGCCATAGGCCGTGGTAATACTTTTCACTGATTGCTTGATTAGTGATTATTTACACTCTCGGCATCTTCTTATAGCTCGAGATTGTAAGGCTCTTGCCCAAGGACACAGAGCTTATTGGCAGCGGATTGGAATGCAAAGTAAACAGCACTCTCTGACTTCCTCAACTAACACAAAGGAGTAAAACACTCTGGTGTCTCACAGGTGACAGGGACAGCAAGGCATTGTCCAGGGAAGAGAAGTGACATTCACATTCAGTGAAGCCTCAGAATTTCTTTGATATTTACACGTTTTCAAGCTAGAACTAACTATTTTAGCTATTGATCAGTGTGGTGGTATTGTGTTCCCCAAAATATTATGCACCCTAATAAATTTATCTGGGGTCAGAGACAGAACAGCCACTAGATACAAAGGCTAGAAAATGGTGGCACTCATACCTTTAATCCTAGCATTCCAGAGATAGAAATCCCTCTGGATCTCTGTGAGTTCAAGGCCACTTTGGAAACGGCCAGGCATGGTGACACACGCCTTTAATCCCAGGGAGTGATGGTAGAAAGCAGAAAGGTATATAAGGTGCGAGGACCAGAAACTAGAAGCATTTGGCTGGTTAGGCATTTGGCTGGTTAAGCTTCAGGCTTTCAAGCAGCAGTTCAGCTGAGAGCCATTGGGATGAGGACACAGAAGCTTCCAGTCTGAGGAAATAAGACCAGCTGAGAAGTTGGCCAGGTAAGGAAGCTGTGGCTTGTTCTGTCTCTCTGATCTTCCAGTTCACCCCAATACCTGGCTCAGGTTTGATTTTATTAATAAGAACTTTTAAGATTCCTGCTACAGATCAGGATATTTGGAAGTTAGAAAACACCAACTACGGTACAGGATGCAGTACTTCTCTATGCATGCATGTCTTTGGAGAATTTGGTAGAGGCATGGATTCTTTTCTTCAAGGGGTTACACTAAGGAAACAAAGCTAGTATCTGGAAACCAATAAGAAAACAATTAAGTCCTAAAGTATGCAACGGCCCATGTGGTTGAAAATGTTTTGGAGCACTTTATAGTAACTGTAAAATATGTACTTGACTTTCATATGCCACTTTAATTACTCAATTTGTCTATCATAGTTATTCTTTTTTAACTTTCTTCTTATTTCTTCTTTGTGTCTTTCACATCATGCCTCCCAATCCCTCCATCTCCCTCCCTGACAAAAATAAAACAAAATAAAACTTAAGAGAAAAAAAGGAGGAAGGGGAAATCTCATCACGGAAATTGCAACGCGACACAGTGAGTCACATGGTAAACCCTCTATCCATACATTTGTACATGCAGGCGTTTAACTACAGGTGCTTCAGGGATTAAGCCAGGCAGAAAATTTCCAATATAGATGATAACAGATGGAACCATGTCTAGAATTTCTGCTGTCAGATAAGGCCTGGATACTAATCATTTTATAGAGCTCCTCGGTGCTCTTCCAGGACATAATGAGAGGAAACAGGGCTCCAACTCGCTTGACCAGCATGCTGCATGAGACGGTGACGCCATAGGGTCACCTGTGGCTGGGGACAGAAAAGCCACTTTTCATCAGTCTCAATTTAGCTCTACTTGTACAGCAATCCATCGATGAGCTGACCAAATCTGGTTTTCCATGCTGGAACCAGTACCTCAAGGAACTCAAAAGGACATCTTCGGGGCTGGGGAGGTGGCTCAGCAGTGAAGAACTCCGGCTGCTCTTCTATAGGACCTGTGATTGGCTCCCAACACCCTCTGGGCGGCTAACAGGTACCCGTAAATGCAGTCCTCGGGATCTGGTGCCCTCTTCCAGCCTCTGTGGGCACCCACATCCACATGGTGCACACAAACTCATGTAGACACATACACATACGTAAATAAAAATAAACCTTCAAAAGAAGCTCTTCAGGCAAAGCAGCCTGTCTGATTCACTCTTTTTCTTTGTTTATGTGTGTGGGGGGTGTTTTTCCTGGATGTATATCTGTGCACCATGTGCATGCCTGGTGCCCGTGGAAACCAGAAGCGGGCACTGAGTCCCCTAGGATTGGAGTTACAGATGGTTGTGCCCCTCCTCGGTTCTGGAAACCAAATCTGAGTGCTCTGGAAAAGCAGACAGTGTTCCTAACTGCTGAGCCTCCACTAAAACAAACAAACAAACAAACACATTTATTTGTTTACTTTGTGTGTTGGACAGGGTGCATGCTTGTGACAGTCTGGAAGTCAGAGGACAACTCACAAGAATTCTCTCCTTCCACCTTGTGGCCCGGGGATTGAACTCACGTCATCAATACACGTTAATACCAAGAGTAATTTTGATCACATTCACTGCTGAGTTTTCCTGTGATTTACTACAGCTAACACCCACCCAGGAAAGGAACACATTACATTTGATCCTGACTTTTACCAAATGTTTATACTCAGGATCACAATTCTGGGTGTCTAAATGCTTCTTGAGTAAAAGTAAAGGTGAAGAATAGAAATATAATCTCAGCAGGATTCCCACCCTCCAACAGAGCCGCTGGCACTCAGACCCAGTCTTTTAAAACAAGCTGCAGACTCACCGCAGGTGGAAAGCCTGATTCTTCAGGTGGTGTTGCAAGTTGCCTGCTGAAAATGGTAGCTGACCTTCCGGAAGGATGGGCTGCAGAGAGCACTGACGGCCACATGGGGAACGATCTGAGTTCTTACAGTTCCGGTCAGCTCCCCTGGCCATATCTTAAACCCCAATAGATGCCTGGATGGTCCCTTGTTAAGACCTAGCAAGGAGGAAATCTGCGGGAAGGCTGTTATCATACTTCCTGAGAAGGAAGCTGAGAGGGTGGTCTGCAGCTCCAAGGAAGAGGGGGAACGCAAAGGGGAAGTGATGGTGAGCTGGGACACAGCACATAGCCCAGCACCTCTGTCCCCTCCTCCTGCTGAATTAGCGTTCATGGTGGTTAGGGGATGTGGAGAGTGGCAGAATGATGAAGAGACAGACTGCACTTATATCTTCTCAAGAATCTCTTGGGCCAGTGGTGGTTCAGCAGGTAAGAGTACCACAGAGGCCCGGGGAGCAGGGTGTGATTCCTGCAGCCCACAGTGGGAGGAGAGGATCAACTCCTGGAAGCTACCCTCCAACTTCTCAACATGTACTGCTAGGGCACCCAGATGTGTTCTCTCTCTCTCTCCCTCTCCCTCTCTCTCTCTCTCTCTCTCTCTCTCTCTCTCTCTCTCTCTCTCTCTCTCTCTCTCTCTCTCTCACACACACACACACACATTCTACCCCTCTCTCACACATACTCTCAGACACACATTCTCTCTCTCTGTCACACACACACTCACACACAAATAAGGCAATTATTTTTTAAAGAAGACCCTCTTGGCTCTCATGTGACGCTAGTTAAGAATAAAAAAGTGAACGTGATGATTGCTCAATGTCCAGATGGCCAGTGATGAGTATCATCGGCCAGCCTCAGCCTCCTCCCTGCGCCCCGAGACTTTGGTGCCTATTAAGTATCAGCCCCGATGAGGGTATCTTTCTTTTCTCTGCAGTGCTGGGACCCAAGCCTGGGGCTTTGTCCTGTAATCGGTATTTCCTTACAATTATTTCCTGTCCTGACTCTATCCTAAGCACAGTCTCCTTTAAGGTCAGAGACTATAAGGTCACTTGGACAAGTCTGTACAGGCAGCAGAATCAAAAGTGCCCAGACAAACCTGTTCAGTAATGTGATGTGGACTGGTTTCATCCAGATAAGCCACTGCCTTCTGGGGATGGCACATATCAAAGGCAGGGGTTCTGTGCCGCCTGCCGGAACAGCAGCACTCACTCTGCCTGGATTGAAGCTATGTCCATCTTCCAGCCCAGGAACAGTGAGCGTGGGGGAAGCTGGCTGCAGAACCCTGGGCTGGGCCAGGAGGCATGCATTTACAGACCTTCCTCGCTCATGTCAGAGCGGGGCTGAGCTTCCCTGGGCACAGAGGAGACTAAAGTGAAGCACACAAGTGTAAGCCGTAGCTGGCCACAGGAAGAAGAATTCCTGTTAGATTCAGAACATGCCCGCTCCCACATGGCACACCTGGAGGTGAGTGCCATGTGAAAGCATGACCCAGGTCAGCAGTTTGTGACGGTGACTCCATCCTGAAGGTGCCCTGTGGCCTTTGCCATCTGCTCTGTGGTCCACAGTGCTTCTCGGCAGCAAATGTCTGCTTCCTAGAGGCCACATGGTGGCCCTTCAGACTCCAGCTCAGACCGGAACTTAAAGCATTTTTTAATAAGAAGTTCAGGCCTCTATCCCCGGCTTCCACAGAGCTTCTCACTGCAGGTGCACACTTCTCTGTCCACCGCACATGGTGCGGCGGTGACATGCTACACACCTGGTTTCCGGGACAGCCGTGAGACCTCACACCTGAGTCCACTTTTAAAGGGTGTCTCTGGCTCTCAGTTCACCTTCTACATCTTTGAAAAATATCAGGGAAGGATTTCTAAATTCACAACAAAGAACGTTTGTTTTCCTCCTTGATGAAACTCCTGCTGTCCCTTCAACACCTCATGAAGGAATGTCTTTGTTGTGGTTGTTTGGCTGGTTTGGTTTTGAGAGACAGGATCTCACACTGTATTTGAGCTGGCTTCAAACTCACAGCAAACCTCTTGCCTCGACCTCTCCAGTATTATAGGATTACAGGTGTGAGCCAGCATGCCCAAACTCACAGATGCTCTTTTTTCTTGAGTCTCTTACGCAAACTGTCTTTTTCTCTCTCCAATTAAAGGAAAAATAGTATATTAGTGTATATACAATATACATTTTTATGTTCTTAAAGAAACATTCATTTTTAGTAGGAACACAGATCTTTTTATGGAGTCTTAAAACCCTCATATATCAACAGACAATGCTATTAAAGAATACAAGGAGGGAACAGTCCATTGAAGAGAGAAATCCTTATCACTGTGAAACTCCTTCTCTACTCATGTTTAGTACTTTACGATTCTCAAGTGACACAATGCTGAGACATGTACTCCATTGCAAAACCCTTCGAGGGTTCTAATTATTACAGACAATAGCTGACTTTGTAACAGACAATAACCTACCATTATATACCCAGTTTTGTATATATATTTGTAAACACATTTTCTCTTACAATCACACATTATATCAGATTTGAGAAGAGCACCTTTAAAGTGTGTGTATTTTTAAATTACATAATGACATGACTATAAATGATACATATCCTTTAGTTTAGGATGTATTTTTTTCATTGTGATGAGGGACTATGGTAAGTGAGCATGAGTTTTATACGGTCTGCTTAGATGAGTAACTGTGAATCTGAATCAAGACAGGACATTATCCTGGCTTAAGTGCACTTACATCCTTCGGGTTAGGAAATAATTACAGTAACATCTAAAACAGCTAATTAAATTATACAATGTTTGGCACAGTGATTTAGGAGCTGAGGCTGTCACAGTCCACTCAGTTCCAGTGATCTTGTCCTGATGATTATAATCACAATGCCAGTCACTAAATAGGTAAGCAGAGTTTTTAGAATCTGAAGGGGATCATGTACACTAACCCAGAAAGGAGCTTTGAACACAGATCCATCTTTCAGTATTCTTAATCCACATGCTAAGAGCCTCCCAGGAAATCTTTCAAATTTATGTCGTGGCAGGAAACAGCGCTGAAGCAACAGGAGGAAGCCAGACCAGCATGTCTGAGTAAAGATTTAGAGGGTTCATGGAAAAACAGTAACACGACTCTCAGGCTTTTGCTATAAGCCACTAGATGCAATAAAATAACTGAAGAGAGAAAATATTAGAGCCATATTTTCTCATATGTACAGTTAATCTGAAAAAAAAAATCAGAAGAACCTGAGCCTTTGAAAGATACATCCTTTTATATTTTAAAACCACCTTTGGAGGCCTGGGCCTAACAGCCTAGCAGAACAGTTTATTCTAGAGTTCCTCTTTCTTTGTTTAAACACAAGGGTGTGGGGAAAAAAAGGCTTTGTTTGACTCAACACAGTACAGCACCCAGAGCAGCTGAAGAACCAGCACCCGCCATCCAAGCTGTGGACCCTCCCTTCCGGGGTAGAGCCTGATGGGGAAGGTCAGGGCCGGGACAGTCACTGCTGGGACAGCATGGAATGTTCTCATGCCAGCCAGCCATCAGCTCACCTTGCAGGACCTCCATGGGGAGGACAGTCCAGGCATTTTCCAGGTAGGAAATGTAAATATAGCGAGCTGTATTGCAGGCCAGTCCAATGTACAAAACCCTGGAAAAGAAAAAAAAAAAAAAAACCACACAACATGAAGGAAAGTAAGTTGGGCCCCAGAATGAAACACAGATCATGAATATTATTTATGTTTCCACTCTCCAAACCATTCATGATTAAACAGATATTTTCCAAACTTAGGAACAGGAAAGCTCATGGACAAACTTAACCACCAGTGTAGGAAGGAGACCGCCCCTACCATACCTGCCCATTGCCTTCCCCAAATGCTTAATGTAAAAGCCAACATCGCCCTTCCTGAAACTTCATTAGTGGCAGAACTGGTGCTTTTTCAGATAGTCCGGGCACACGGCCAGCTATAATGACGCTGCTGGCTTCCTCCCAGGTGGCTGTAGCCTAAATATGCCTGGGACTGTAGCTCCCCACAATGATGGGTGGGGGTGGGGGGTTAAGGTGGATGTGGGGGGAGTATAAAAATGGGAACCTCAGCCTTGATTATATACGCAGGTCACCAAAGAGTTTCATGAGATTCACATCATTGAAAGCCAACCACAAATGATGAACAACAAACCAAATGTTTTCTCAGCAGTTCAATTGATTCATGTTTATTATTTTACAAATTACACGTGATTTCACATTTTTTTTTTTTTTTTTTTTTTTTTTTTGGTTTTTCGAGACAGGGTTTCTCTGTGTAGCTTTGCGCCTTTCCTGGAACTCACTTGGTAGCCCAGGCTGGCCTCGAACTCACAGAGATCCGCCTGGCTCTGCCTCCGTGATTTCACATTCTTACAAAACAGATATACGGCACCCTCTAATATCACAACCACCAAAAATGTAAGAACAAACCAAAGCAAACACAGACCAAAGTGGTGCAGCAAGCCTGGACCCAACGGTGGCTGCTGGGAGGGAGGGAGGGAGGGAGGGAGTGTGCACCCTTAGAAGCCAGAAGAGGGTCCTAGACCTGGAGCTACAGGCTGTTGTAAGCTGTCCAATATGATGCTGGGAACCCAACTTGGGTCCTCTAGAAACATAGGAAGTGCTCTTAACCACTGAGCATCTCTCCAGCCCCACTTTTCATGTTTTCTAAAATCTAAGTGGGTGAAAACCAGAAAGTGAAAGAAATCCCACCCAACAACCAGAGCGGCGGTCCTCATCTTGCTCAGCTGTGTTTTTACATTTTTCTACACACTGCTCTCTTTTTTCCAACTTTGCTCTTGGGTCCCTGGCTGGAACTGATCCTAAATATGGAACAAAAGGATGGAGAAAAGACAAAGAAAAGGTGAAGGGGTAGGAAGGATGGGGACACACCATTGGAAGGAACTTGGAAGGTCCTCCAGGAAGCCCTCTTGATATAGAGGCCTGAGTCATCGGTTCTACGGAGAGTATATTCTTCATACTTACGTGGCTTGGTAAATAAAAGCATGTATTTCAAATTTGTTTGATAAAAATTATTTTTCCTGAACTTGCTACTAATCTATCAGCTTCCCTCTCTTACAAAATGACACAAAAGTTAAGATGCAAACCCCACTACCAAAACGCAAAACACATTACACAGGCCTTTTGACTTCACTGAAAGCAGCCTCATGCATGGCCTCCAATTGGCCTAACTTAAGGATCAGCAATTGGGGCCATGATGTAGATATCTGAGGCTTTCTGAGCCAGCTGGCTGCCATTCATCCCCACTGTGGTGGTGTGGTGGCAGCCACAAATGACACACAACATTTCAGTGAGATGCACTATAGTTTGAATTTCACATAATGTTATTCTTCTTGCGCATTCTTCCAACCATTTTCAAAACATAGAAAACTATCCTTAGTTCATGGGATATTAAAAAAAATGGGATGTAGGCCAGTTTGGCCCTTAAACCACAACCTTGACTGCAGGCCTAGCTGAGTAGTTGCTAACCTTAGCTATATCAAATTTACTCTGATAACTTCAAAGCACAGATGTCAAGATCCATCTCAATAAAGAGCGCTCTGGCTAAAAGCCAGGTGTGGTGCTTTGGAAACCTCCACGGTTGTTCTGATACTGAGTCAGGGAGGGCAAGCTCATCACAATCGGTCTCCAGTAACAGCTCCCATAAATCTATCACAAACAAACTGATAGTCCACTTTTCTAACATCCATACTGCCTATCTTCAACCATGTTTTTGATCCATGACACAGTCCAAAACTCTTGCCTATGCCCAGCAGCCCAGATTAAAGGGCACATTATGCTGTGGCCTCCGGGTTCTCCACATGTGGGACTCAGTCACTAGAGCAGCTGCTGTGGAGCTCCTGGGTCCGCCAAGCTGGGTTGCTATGGATTTAAGTTAGCCTTTTCTTCATTCCCATGGTTCTAAGTCTTGACAGATAGTCTGTTAGATAAAAAAGGAGCCCCATAAAAAGAAGAAAACCGAGAATAGCCAGAACAAGCTACTCTGTCTCTCTAAAGCAGGATTTTCATGTGTCAAATAGTGATAATAACATTATATTCCACAGGTTTGTAAAGAAGTCACAACACAGAAGCACTTGATGAATGGTGGCATTGACATTTGTTTTAAGTGTCCAAAAATTTTTTTATTCTCTGACAAAAAACCCCACTATCCCAGGATTCCCAAGGGGGCCTGTTCGGTTTTAGATTTCAAATGTCCCCCACAGTCTACCTGTGGCAGTTCTGCTCCCCATATGGTGGTGCTGTTGGGAAGCAGTGGGAACTTTAAGAAGTCATTGTAGGTCACAAACGGTGGAGCTGCCTTGGGAGGTTATGGGGCTTGGCTGGTGGAGGTCCTTGAAGATTGCACCTGACCCTGCTTCCAGTCCCCTTCTCTGATTCTCAATTCACCAAGATATGAAGAAGCCACAGCACAAAGCTCCAGCCACATTGATAAAGCACTCCAGCCACCACCCTTCCCGTCATGATGGACTATATCCACAAAACTGTGAGAACCAAACCCCTCCTTCCCTTAAGACGCTACTGTGACGTATTTTGTCATAGCAGTGAGGAAAACAGCTAATGCACTGGAAGATGTTAGCGCTCCCCCCCCCCTTCCTGCTTCTCTGCTTCTCAGCCACCATGAGGTTTCGAGCTTTCCTCCACCTTGCATTCTCCACCACGATGTCCTCCCTTGTCACAAGCCCAAAGCAACAAGGTCAAGTGAACATGGAGTGAGATCAAAGCCCAAACACATCTTACCTCCTTTCAAATTTTGCCTCTAATATTTTGTTACAGTGACAGAAAGCTGACTAATACCAAACTTTGTTGCGGGATATTTGGTCACACTGTGAACCCTGAGATTGCATTATTTAAATAAAATCCACCATAGGTCAACAGGCGGAGGAAGCCACCAGTTGCCTGGAAGTAACCATAGAGACTGAGGGGAAGTCAGGAGGTCGGAAAGAGGGGCACAGGAAGTAGAATGGAGGGACATCCGGTTGGAAGAGTTTTGTTTCAGATGGCGTAGGAGAAAACCCTCTTTCTGAGAAGGTGGCAGAGGAAGGTTAGCTGGCTGCTTTCCTGGCCTCTCTGAGCTAGCAGGTGTTCACCCCAGCAACTGGCTCCTGAGTCTTTATCGGTAAAATAAAAAGGTAGAGACTTAGTTAAAACAACATTTGCCTCCCTGTGTGGAGGCTGCTGAGGTGGAGGTGGGATGCAAAGGCTTCGCTGGGCTGCAGCTTCAGCAGGGAGGCTGTGGCAGCTGCCGGGGCTCAGTCAGCAGCTGAGGCAGTGACAGGATGAGGGGCAGCCGCTGTGCCGCAGATATAAACAACAGAGCCTGAGCACTTTTTCCCTCACCAACCATTTTGTGGGACAATAGTTTTAAGAAACTCACAAAGGTTGAATTAGGAACAGAAAGAAACGTGGTTTTGAGTCTATGAAAAGGCATGAGCATAGACATGCTGGCCTGGCACTGAAAAGTATTCCAGCAACCTAAGGATCCCGTCAGTATCTGAATGGGATATTTACTCTATGATATGTTCCCTTTTATACACTGGATTGTGCCCAAAATTGAAGGTCTAAGTGCTAAGCCCCAGTACCCCCCGAGTGAGACTCTATTTGATGACGTAAATGAGATCACATGGCTGGGTCCTACCCCAATGTGACTGGTCTGGCATCTCAGAAGAGGACAGGATGAAGGGACAGACAGTGGAGGAGGATGAGCCAAGGAGAGGTCCCCGGAAAAGCTGACCCTGTTGGCCCTTTCGTCTTGGACTGATAACTGCGAGAACTGTGAAGAAATAATTGTATTCGAAGCTGCCCTGTCTGAAGTATTTCGTCAGGGTGTCTCTCACCGGTACATTTACTCAGATGAGATTACAGGTTGGTTGATGGAGAGGAGGTTATTGGGTGTCCCTCTCCGGACAGGCCAGTTCTTAACACTGAACATAGAGCTGTGTTCAGGGCCTTAGACTCCTGGGTACTCCTCAGGGAGCTTATGTGGAAACCTATGACCATTGGTGTGATGATCACAGAAGCTTTCCTCACTTTCCTATTTCATAGCAGGAGTCAGTAATAAAAGCAGACAAGAACTAGGCCATTTTGGAGCAGTTGTTTGATTTAAGTGAAGTTATCCACTAAGAGGTATAAACGTAATGAGGAGCCAAATAACTTGTCAGATTATCTAGCCTGAATTGGAGCAAAATATGAAAGTCCGAGAAAAGTGTTATGAGACTCTCATGAGATGCCACTGTGTACCCTGCACATTGTGCTGGGTTCAAGAAGAATGAAAGGGAACAGAAAATTCTCTTTACCTTCAAACATCTGACAACCCAGTGGGAAGAAAGCAGCGTAAATAAAATACATCAAGGACATATGCACAAGGAGCCATGGGATCCAGCTACTCACACAGGGTCAGACATACCTGTGTCAGAAGGACAAAGTAGGGAAAAGCATTATAGACAGTAGGAGCAGACTGAACAGAAATTAACCAGGAAGCTGAAAGACTCACAGAGACCATGTTAGAAGGATACCAAAAAGGGGTGGGGGGTAAATAATAAGGGCAGAGGGGGAAAAGTACCATTTTCTACTCCAGACCTATTCTAGAAATTATTCCAGAGAGAACAAGGGTGTGGACAGGAAGTCTAAGTCGGCTTGTCCTGAGATACTCATCTGATTGGCTGCACATCAAATCTGCACCTCAAGGTACTGTATTTACAGAAGTAACGCAAGGCACTGGACTTCTCCAGCCTCACAGGACATGATCTGTGTTTCTGTTTCAGCTTAAAATGATGGAGAGGTGGCTCAGCGGGTAAGAGCACTGGCTGCTCTCCTGGAAGACTCAAGTTCAATTCCTGGCACCCATGTCAGGCAACACAAACTGCTTGGAACTCCAGCTCTGGCCAAACTAACACCCCTTTCTGGATGCCATAAACATGCACAGACCCATGGCAGATACACACATGTACACCTAAACATCTAAACAAAATAATAAAAATAAAGTTAAAAAAATAACAGGGTCCCAACTGAGATACTATTGGGCATTACTCCTATATTTTTAATCTGTTGAGAGTCTATATTTGGAGAGTAAATAAACCATATAGTTGCTAAACAGTTGAAAAGTTCACAATCATTTTCTGTCTGGGAAAAAAAATGATGGTTTGTGAAGACAGACTTAAAGAAACTGCTTGTTTGCTTCAAGAGTGACATCATCAGAAAGCATATGGAATGCAGTGGGGACAGTCCCATCAAAACAATGTTCTATTAGAAAACATTTCCCACATAGCCTACCTGGCACAACACTACATCCTCCAGCCTATATGCAAGTCAAAGGGACAACTGGTCTACCATCTCACCTGCCCCTGTGTTCTTCGGATCTCACTCAGCTCAGTGTGTGTGTGTGCGTGTGTGTGTGTGCGTGTGTGTGTGTGTGTGTGTGTGTGTGCGCGCGCATGTGTGCGTGCGTGCATGTGTGTTTGTATGCTCATGTGCGTGCATTCACTCGACTTTTACCTACTTGGAAATATAACAACAAAGCAGAAGTGATGGATCCCGTTAAGGACAGCCCTATTTAGTTTTGAATATTCTTAATTTTCTTCCTGGAGATAAAATATACAGATAAAAGGACAGTAAAGAGATGTAAATATGGCCAGGAACTGGCACTACAGTGGCCTTGCTGCTGGTGGCTGTTACTGTCCACTTAGTTTCTTTGTCGTCTAAGAGGAGGATCTGACAGTAGCACAGAATGGCTTTAGACCAGCAGAGACCTCAGACTTCCTGTCACCTTTAGTGGTAGCTGCACAACACACACACAACTAAAATGACCATTGTCCCCCCTTCATCTTCCCTTCAGATTCAGTGTGGTTCTTATGCCCTATCTTCCAAGGATGGGTCAATAGCCCAGGGTATCTGCCTGGTGGCCTCCAGGCATTCTGGCTTATTCCTTCAGCTGTGGTATGGGAATGCCTTGGGCTTTTAGAGATCTGTGGCTTAAGTGTTAACAATCCTGTCTTCTTGTGAGACGGGCGTGTGTTGAGCAAATGTTCTGGCTTTCATTGCACAGTGCTCCAGGATGTCCCCAAAGCCACTTCTTACCTCTATGCATTGAACTGTTTATATGTTTACAGAAATTACAATGTTTATCTTCAAGCTTAGTCATGAACATTGTCAAAAATGTTGTCAAATATGGACATCTTTTGTACCCTTCCTATTTCTATGAAGTTAATTTATTTCTTCACAAACTCTTCACTGATTCCTGTACCATAACCATCTATCTGAAAATATGCACACACACTTATAAACACAATACACACATAATGAATATTTCTATCACATTTGCCATTGTACCCCTAGTATGTAGCACAAATGTGTTTATTAAATATTTATTAATTGATGTTTGATTTAAAGTATTCATAATTCCCACCAGTTTATAAATATGTATTGAGTACCCATTAGATCAGGCAGTAAGGTTAAAACTGAGTGATCATATCAGAGGCCTCACCTTCCCTGGAGAGTATGGTCAGCCTATAATATATGGTTACCACTAAGATAAGTGTTGTGCAGAATCACGTGGTGCTGTGATGTGCAAAAGGCAATGGCCCTTTCAGAACGTTCTTGGAGAACGCCTGTCTTCCTCAAGAGTCCATCAAAGCAGACTAGCCATAGAGGATGGGATGGGACAGTGCTGGTGTCCCGGACTCTGCAGCTAGGCTGAAGCTGTGTCTGTGAGAAGGACTGTTAGCACTTTGTACTGCTTAATCCAGATGTGTTTACTCATTTACTTTATCTGGGGGACTGGTGTTTATTTTTCCACTGGTTGATATGAAATGAAAGGCTTCTACCAACAGTACTAATTAATGCACTTTGCTAGTACGGAGCACAATGGGGCACGTGGATACATTCATGGTACAGGCATATTTGAAGAGGTCTTTTCTACGAGGCCACCTTTAATAAGCCAAATAGGCCTGTAAAGAATACGTGTAGGGCTAGGAGAATGACTCGGTGGGTGGAGGTGCCTGCCACCAAGGCTGACAACCTATGTTCAATCCCAGAACCTACATGGTGGGAGGAGAGAACTGACTCTATTAAATTGTCCTCTGGCCTCTACAGATGTGCTGAGGCACCCCCCCTTCCCCCTCACCACACATACACATGGAACAGAGAACAAGAAAGAGTATAGGCTAGCAGTAAGCAAAATGCAAAGCTTTCAGCAAGAACATCCACACCATGACAATTCTGCCTCATGCCATATGTATGACTTTGGGTCTCAAATTCCACTGAAGTCAGCTGGCTCTGGAGAAAGTCAATAGGTTCCAGCACGGCTACCATAAGTCACACACCCACATCCCCATCACTGGCTAGACTGACAGATAAATGTGTCTGAATGGCTCTCTGCGTAGTTCTTAGGCACCAGCAAAAACTACTTACATCTGAGCACCACGGAAAATAAAGAACAAGGGCCGTCAGGGAGGGAGTCTGGTGTGATCTTCCAGAGTCAAAGCATAAAGTTAGACCCAGCGTGAACTAAGAGAAGCACAGTGTCTACTCCGGTAGCCCATTTCATAGGTGAGCAAAGAGAGGGCTGAGGGGAGCCCTACCACAAAGTCACAACTGGACTTAACAGCCAGGGGCTGTTTTCCTACTGCAAGGTGGGACATTAGATTAACATGTTAATGTATTTTCATAGGACACAGCTGTGCATTTAGATTAAGGAAGCTGGGTGTGTATTTGTCTTGGCTTTGGAAAATGGTTGACATTTTAAACTTTCACAAATCATTGGGAAGACCAGGTAGGAGGGAAGCAGAAAAGCAAATGCCACCCGGCGGCGGTCCAATATCCTGGATCACAAATGCAAGCTTACCCAGAAGCAAATGGTGTTATGAGAGGAAATGTGCCCAGAGTCCATCTCCCCTGAGAAAGCTGCAGACACCACAGGCATCCAACTGAGGCACAGTGGGGAGTGGGTAGGTGAGGAAGGGTTCCCTGCCACCTAAGTGCCAAGTGGAGGTTGCCTCCAGCTGACTGGCTTTGAGAGACGGTGCTCAGAAGTTCACTGTTCAGCTGTGTAAGGAACAGAAACCAGGGAGAGGCTCCACACAGTGCAGCCAGCATGGTGGGAGAAGATGGGATGTAGGGACAGGCCACAGAGAGCCAGGCAGAGCACTGCTCTTAGGTCTAATCCCCACATCATTAACCCTTTAGGGAAGCCTCTCTCTCTCTCTCTCTCTCTCTCTCTCTCTCTCTCTCTCTCTCTCTCTCTCTCTCTCTGTCTCTCTCTCACACACACACACACACATACACTCCTCCACCCTAAAATATCATTTCACAAATATGTGTTATAATGTTCTACCTACATTTGAAACAGATTTCTAACAAAAGCTCACACAACAACTCAAGAATAATACAATTAATAGTAATAACTTAGAAAATAGTCATAGTAGTTATCAGTGATTTGAGTAATCACAATGAAATCATGATGCCATCCATTATGGTTACACTGACAATAACATCTGATGTGTATAAATGACCAGAGGACCCAGACTGAGGTCTCACTTTCCTCCCAAAAGAAGGAGATTTGGGACAAATCTGGTTTGATTTTTTTTTTTTGTTTGTTTTTTTTTAGGCTTGCACAGTAGGTTTGCCAAACCAATGTACCTGTCATCAAGGATGCACACACATGCAGAAGAATAAAGGCCTGTCACTGCTGGACTCATTCCATAGCTACCTCACCATGCTGAGCCATGAGTTCCTTTACTGTGGCCCTTAACTGTGAGAGCATTTGGAAATCCAGCTCTCTACACCCAGTCCAGGCTCTCCTTCCTGACTCTATTTAGAGGCAAAGTTTGCTCAGGCTGCCAGAAGAAGGTAGCTGGGTGGCTTGAGGAGCAGGCATTCATTTCTCAGTTCTGGGGCCTGAAGAGCCATGGCTGTGTTTGGAGACTGCTCTCTTACTAGCGGGCAGGTGGTGGCCACCTATAGTCTCCTTACATTCCAGGGAATATGACAGAGAAAGAAGGGGGCAAGAGGAAGAGATAGGGAGGGGAAGGGAAGGGAGGAAATGTAAGAGGATGAGGAGGGGAGGGAGGTGGAGAGAGAGTGGAGGGAGGGAGGGAGGGACCAACAAATGTGGAAGATGAGCACCAGCTCCCTCCTACCACATCTGATAAGCTCTAATCCCACATGCTCATGACCTCATCTGAGCCTAACAGCCCGGCTGCGGCTTCCTCTCCAGACACCACCCCACTGACAGATCGCGTGTCAACAGGTAAGTTCAGGGGAGGACACAATCTAACCCACAGCAGCACAACTCTCTACTGAGAAGGTGCCTGAGAACTGAAGTTGTTCCAGACATTGTCCAGTCCAAGAAGAAAAGAAGGTGCCTAAGAGGTAAGGATGGGTTACATAAAGGAACAACATTCCTGCCATGTTAACTTACAAGTTGAAAGCTGAGAACGGGGCTTTGAAGTCTGACGGTTTTCAGGCAGGTACAGCTGACAGTCCACCAGCCACACACACCCAGGGTCACTAGACTGCCCCAACACGAAGCCATAAAACCACAGACTTACTAAGAGTGTTACGAGGTTTCTTCACAACATTTTTTTTTTATAATTTAATTGTGAAGTTCCTTAACATAGATGAAAAGGTGATAGATATCACAATGTCAAAGGCTGAACACACACACACATATTGTACATCCATCCATTGGTTACAAACTGTGCCACCATGGGCATTTAACCATCACAAATCTTAAAATGGACATAGCAACACCTAACTCAAGGGCCTATTTGGATTAAGTAAGAGCCTGCTGGTAAGGCATTTAGCACGTTTCTACAGGTACTTTGTACGTAAGAATCCCTCAAATGGTAGTATAGGCACCACGATTCTTACAGTCTTACCCTATAGTTATATTTTATTGTGATGAGAGATTCTTACTACATGTTTATATTTTACTTATGGTCTGGGTTATAGGGCAATTCAGAAATCTTGATGCTGTTAGAAACAAAACAAAAACTTTCAACTGAATTAAGAGCACATGAAGTATCAACTTGTAGTTCACTAAAAAAAAAGAATTCATAATTTCTCTGAAATCCAAAGAATCTAGTAAAATGGACCTTTCTAGAAGTAGGGCAACATAAATATTTAAAACTACTGAGTAACTGTTTTCTAAAAAACAAGAACAGGGGCTAGAGAGATGGTCCAGTAGAGAAATACCTGCCACACAGCATGAGTTCAGATCCCTAGCACCCATGAAAAGCCAAGAATGGTCTTGTGCATCTGTAACCCTACCGCACAGGACTGGGCAGAGACGGAAGAAGCCTTGATGCTCATTGGCCAGCCATTCAACCAATCAGCAAACACTGGGTTCAGTGAGAGACCCTGACTCAAAGGATAAGATGGAGAGTGACAGTCGAAGGCCCCAGACGTCAACCTCTGGCCTCCAAATGCACACACACACACACACACACACACACACACACACACACACACACACATACACACACACACCCAGACACACAGACATAAACACTAAACACCAACATGTACACATACACACTGTCCCCACATAAACATTTTTTAGAAGAAAGAACGGTCAGTTGATGTCATCCCCTGCTCAAAGTCAGCTCCCCTCAGGAGAGCATTGTCACTGTTACTGAGACACTCCGGCCTTGCAGGACTCTTGCCCACTTTGCTTTACTACGCCTAAGTCTTTACTACGCCTAAGTCATTCACACTCCTGGATTTTCTTCTGTCCCCCAAATCTTCATGTGCAGAACTCTGTTCAATGGTCATTTCTTTGGAGAAAGCGCCGCCCCTCCGCCCAATACACCCGCACTCTAAAAACATTGCCTTGCCTTCGCTGATTTGGGATGCTTCATGCGACTTTATTTTACTTTATGTCACACATCATCAGACTAAATACTCTTTAATGTCCACCCCAATAGAACATTAGTCCCAGGAAGCCTGTTTGTCCGTCTACTGTACACTGCACATATGCCCACATCTAAGAAAGTGTCTGCCGAAACTGTGTGTTTAAAATATATTTGCTCAAGAAGTGACCTATAACAGTAATGACACCATTTCACGGTCCTAGCTGAGCCTTAGCAAATGCTGTGCATTATCTCACTGGCTCTTAAAAATGCAATACAGTTAGGTACAGCTGTAGCCCCAGTTTCACCGACAAAGAACTTGAAACTTCACAAAACCGAGAAAACTAAAAGCAAAGGGAATACCTGCCATGCTGCCCGACGATCTAGGGCTTAGGTTGGCAGCTGGAGCCAAGCCTAAGCTGATCTATTTTACTCTTTCTCAGTCTCCTAAATGGAATGAAATGGTGGCAGCTCAGGACTGTGGCCCAACATTCTATCACTGAGCAGTCCCAACCTCCACAGGCAACCGTAACACGCAGTGGCACCGTCCAAAGACATGAAACCCAGGGGGATATAATCAGATGTTCATCTTCCATTGATAATGCCAGAACTTCATTCTGTACATTGCTTTCAAAGGAAAACAAAGATCTACCTACTGTTATATTTTACAGACTCTTTTAAGCATGTTTTCAGTAGAAAGACATCAAAGAATAGCTCTTAATACCTCAGAAATAAAAGTGGAATATTTTTTTTCCTCTTTAGATTAGAAAGGCTTTGGAGAGAGATGTTACAAAATATGCTTCTAGGGAATTTCTTTTCTTCTAAATTATATAATTGCAACTCACTAAATATTTCCATAGATATGTAGGAATTTAATTAGCTAAATGACTTAGGCTTTTGGTTTGCCTAATAAGAAGGCAGTAGATTGACACTGAATGAACCAAGATAATCCAGCAGCCGTTCAGACACTGTACAGGGATTAGTGAAGCAATAATGTATGGTACAGGGACATCAGTTGGCTTTTTCATATCCTCATTGTGAGCTTGACACCCCCCTTCCTGCTCTACCTCACCCCTGTGCTAGAGACCAAACCCATGTCCTTGCACATTCTAAACAGCCCCATTACAGCTCTGGCCCCCTTTTATAAATAAGTACTATAATTACTACTCAAATCAGGGTTGTTGGACACAGCAGAACATGAATTATTAATTAGGTATTATAAATATGACTAGTTCTTATTGTTAAATAAAAAGAAAATAGAGCCAGAGGCTATGATAATTATATAAATCACATTTTAAATCATGTATGTTTATGCTATTCAGGGAAAACACAAAGCAATGAACATAGTAAGCATAAAAACTTCTCCGTGGTTACCCGATGTATTTGGATAGCTATGTCTCTTTAAAACACAGCTGTAATGACTTAGACACATACATATAATTGGGTCTTCAGTAGTAGGACAGCTATATCAATCCACTATAAGGAAGCAAATGATTCAAAATAAATAGGAAATACAAACAAAAGAAAATGGAGAGAACACTGAGCACCAAGAAATGGAAACTTAGGATCTGTTTCCCTCTTTCCCTAAAGAGGACACTATCATACAACATGGGTTTTCCCTGCTCCTTTTTCTTTATGTCTGTCAAAGAAAAAAAATCTAAATCTCATAAGAATTTAGAATGCATCTTGTCTCTCTTAATTCAATATTTTTCTAAATACATTGATATACTCATGAAGATACTTTTAATATTCATTGTTAAAAACTGTCATAAATGTATCAAAGCATATGTCATTCAGACATTTACCCACTTCATTTTGTATTTTGAGAGCCTTCTCTGCTGACATTTTTAGTCTATTTAACTCCCGCACACAGTTCGTTCTTGTGACTACACTGAACCGAATGTCACTGTTCTGTTTTTCGCTGTAGGGAAAGGACAGTGAACACATGTACAGGGCCACATGTTTCTTTTGCATATGTATAAATGATCCTTTACCCTAAAATGTAATTTCTAGGTCACGGGGAATGTCACTTAAGATTACCACAGACTGCTAGACGGGTCTCCACCGTGATTGCCTAAACAATGAGCATGTAAGGACGGTCTTCACTCTCGTCCAGTGCAGTGGGCCGGGACGAGAGCTACAGTCACAACACTGCGGAAGTGTGACAAGTCAGTTCTGCTCTCTTTAAGCCTCCGGCTGCTGAAGACAGAAGAGAAAGCAAAGCTAACTCAAAACCCCGGGCTCATTTTCCGTCTTGAAACAGTGGCCTTTTGTTCTGAGCTATGAATAGCTCAGTTCCACGTGCACTCTTGTTAATAAGTCAGTCTGGTGGCTAGGATATAAATACAGATATATTTCTTTGCTCTTTCAGAGGACATAAGAACCAGGTTATTCCCTTTCAGTTCCTAATCACAAATTCTTCTATCTTTGAGACTCCTTACAGTTTAGTAATAATATTCTAAACTTGAAATGACTCTTAAGAAGCTTTTCCCACATGTGGGTATTGATTTCTTTGAAGGCATAATTGCAAAGGGATTGAAAAACAGAAATCAACCCCCACAGAAATAATAATAGCTATTGTTACAACTATGCCTTATGAAAGCCATTGCAGAGATGAATGCTTGTATTCACAAGGCCTCAAGAAACGGCACTGAGGGAGCTGGGTTGATGGCTGGTTTGGTAAAAAGCTTGCTTTGAAAGCTTGCATGACCTGAGTTCAATTCCTGAGTTCAAAACAAAACATTAGGGGTAGTAGCACCCTCCACTTGTAATCCAAGCACTGGGGAGGCAGGGGCAGGCAGATGCTGAGTGTCGCTGGTCAGCAAGCCTGGCCTACTTGGTACGTTCCAGGCTCATGCGAGTTTGTCTCAAAAAAACTGGACAGCAACTAAGGCCCAGCAGAAGAGGGTGTCCTCCTCTGACTTACACACACACACACACACACACACACACACACACACACACACACACACACACACAGGGTGAGAGAGAGAGAGAGAGGTGCTACTAAAGGGAACGTAACAATTTGCTTTGTATTTTCTTTTCTTTCCTTTTGAGGTCTATCATACGAACTGTACTTACAAAATGTGGTTTATGTCTTCCATGTATTAATTGAGCTTAGAGACAAAAACAGCCAACAGTTGTTCTTATTTCCATTTTCAAACTCTCCATTTCGCACAACTAACAAGTAAGATCCACTGGTGATGAGTGGCCTACCAAGTGCACACACCAGGCTGGGCGCCCCCTCCCCTGCATACGCCAGACTGGGTGCCCCCTCCCCTGCATACACCAGGCTAGGTGCTCCCTCCCTCCCCTGCATACACCAGGCTGGGTGCCCCCTCCCTCCCCTGCATACACCAGGCTGGGTGCCCCCTCCCTCCCCTGCATACACCAGGCTGGGTGCCCCCTCCCTCCTCTGCATACACCAGGCTGGGTGCCCACCCCCTCCCCTGCATACGCCAGACTGGGTGCCCCCTCCCCTGCATACACCAGGCTGGGTGCCCCCTCCCCTGCATACGCCAGGCTGGGTGCCCCCTCCCCTGCATACACCAGGCTGGGTGCCCCCCTCCCCTACATACACCAGGCTGGGTGACCCCTCCCCTACATACACCAGGCTGGGTGCCCACCCCCTTCCCTGCATACACCAGGCTGGGTGCCCCCTCCCCTGCATACACCAGGCTGGGTGCCCACCCCCTTCCCTGCATACACCAGGCTGGGTGCCCCCCTCCCCTGCATACACCAGGCTGGGTGCCCCCCTCCCCTACATACACCAGGCTGGGTGACCCCTCCCCTACATACACCAGGCTGGGTGCCCACCCCCTTCCCTGTATACACCAGGCTGGGTGCCCCCTCCCCTGCATACACCAGGCTGGGTGCCCACCCCCTCCCCTGCATACACCAGGCTGGGTGCCCCCTCCCTCCCCTGCATACGCCAGACTGGGTGCCCCCTCCCCTGCATACACCAGGCTGGGTGCCCCCTCCCCTGCATACACCAGGCTGGGTGCCCCCTCCCCTGCATACACCAGGCTGGGTGCCCCCCCCCCCTGCACACACCAGGCTGGGTGCCCCCTCCCTCCCCTGCATACACCAGGCTGGGTGCCCCCCCCCTGCACACACCAGGCTGGGTGGCTTCCAGGGGTTCTTATTCTGCCTTTCATCTAACTGTAGAAGGGCCAGGATTACAAGTGTGGGCTACCATTTCCAGCTTTGATGAGTCCCGGGACCTGAACTCGAGCCTGGGCTTGCACAGAAACACTCTAACCCCTGTCTCCAAGGTCTCAGGACAAAGGCCAGCAGAGCCTCCCACCCCAGCTCCCTTTCAATTCAGCACAATGTGTTGTTGTTTCTGGAAAAGAGGAATATCTTTTTAAAAAGGTACTTAGGGTCAACAAGATGGTTCTGTGGGCAAGAGCTCACCCCACCAAGCCCGATGGACCTGAGTTTGATTCTTAACGTTCACGTGGTGGAAGGCAAGAAGTGACTCCCTTCAGCAGTTACGCTCTGCCCGCCACGCATGCGCTGTGGCAGTCATGCACAACCCCCTCACCATATAAGTCAGTAGGGAGCCCAGAACTAACAGTATTTTAGTCCGCTTTTTAGTATGCGAACTGTGTGATTCACGTATTTTCCTTAGTGCCGTGATGAACTGGAAATAACTCACTCGGGTTGGCAGGCGGCCCAGCAGGGCTTGCTGCACGAGCTGAGTGACCTGAGTTCTATCCCTGGGTCCCAAGTAAAAGGGGAAGGAGACAGCTGACTCCTGAAAGTTGTCTCTGCTCCACACATGCATGCACTAGTATAGGTACCACACACAAACATCATGTGAATACACACACAGCCGCCCCGCCCACCTCCCTCATCCCTGCCATCCTCCTGACTCCACACTCAAGTATTATAGCTAGTAACCGCCACCCCTTCCACCTCCCCGTCTCTGCTGTCCGCCTGGCTCCACACTGAATGCTGTACATAAATGCTCCTGAAATTCCCTCCAACTCCTCTGTAATTGCTACCATCCAGACGTATGGTTGAATAAAACTCCGGCTCAGCCCACACAGCACGCTCGGCACTGTCCAGTTATGTCGTGGAATGTGTATCAACTGTGTAAAGAGGTGTTGCATTTGTTCATGCTGCAGAATATTACTTCAACTATGTAAAGATGTGTTGCATTTATTTCACCTTGCCTGCGTAAGGCACCAGATTGGGCTAAAAAAGAGCTGAACAGCCAATAGCTAGGCAGAGAAAGGATAGGCGGGGCTGGTGGGCAGAGAGAATAAGTAGGAGAAGAAATCTAGGAGAAGAAGAAAGAGGAGAATGAGGAGAAAGAGGGGGACGTGCCTGGGGCAAGAAGCCAGGCAGCTGCCAGACAGACAGACATGAGAAGCAGTGAAAGTAAGACATACAGACGAAAGAAAAGTAAAAAGCCCCGAGGCAAAAGGTAGATAAAGAGAAACAGGTTTATCCAAGTTAAAAGAGCTAGCCAGAAATGAGCCTAAGCTAGGCCAAGCATTCATAACTAATAATGAGTCTCTGTGTCATGACTTGGGAGCTGGTTGGTGACCCAAAAAAAAAGAAAAGCCAGGTACATAGTTAGGTAAGGAGTTGACACAGGATGGAAGCCAGGGCCGGCTCCATGGCCAAATCCGCAGGGCAGAAGTCTCTAAATGAGCGACCGGAACTACTTCATCTCTAAATCTGTTTCATCCTAGCACGTGAGAGTTAGTTCATCTAACTCTAGTGTAAAATAGGGGAACAGTAATGTCACTTACAGCCACTCTGTGATCTCATAAGAAAAGCTTAGACTTTAATAACTGAAAAAAGAATTTAAAACAGCACAAAATCAAGGTCCTTATGAAACTGCTGCTTCTGGCTGCTGGCCACTCCCAAATACTCCCAAACGATAACCATTAAAAATGCATACCGATGTAAACATTTAACAAAAAATTTTGACTGGTGGACCAGTTTTAAGAGTTAGATTATGACTTTACATTTTTTTTTCCTCCGGGCACTTCACCACACTTTTTCGTGGCATAAATGAGAAAAATGTGACAAGCAACAACAAAAGCAGGTTGTGGGGAAAGGGCCGTAGTCTCCTTTACACAGAGGGCAAAGAACGCGGCCATTGTGACGACAGTCCACCTTCCTCAGATATGGGAGTAAACCCCCAGCCCCTGCAACAGAACACTCATTCACTTCACAGTCCCAGCGCTCGTGCTGACATCCAGGGATACTGAGGCTCGGGCTAAACTCTGTTCTTGCCTCCTGTGTGATGACAAAGAACAGTCAACTACACCAGCCTGCTCTGGCAGAGGAGGCGGGACATCACTTTACCGTTGCCAAGTCAGTATACACTTTATCTCACTAACTAGAACACATCAAATCACCAAAGGCCAGGGTACTTTATTGCTTGAGAGTAATTAACTTTAACTAGACTAGACTGATCGCTAAGACCGTCTCATGATTTATAAAAATTATAAATTCTGAGCTGGGGAGATAGTTCAGTTAGTGATGTGCTTGCTGAGTTTGATCCCCAAAACCCACATAAGGTGTGATGCATGTACTTGTAACCCCAGTGCTGGAGAGGGGCAGAGAGGCAGCTCCTGGGGCTCGTGGCCAGGCAGGGTAGCCTCCTGGCAAGGTCCAGGTCAGTGAGAGAACCTGTCTTCTCCACAAGGTGAGTGGTATCTGAGGAAGGAGATCTGAAGTTGTCCTCTACATGCCTGTGTGTACATACCAGCAAACACAAACACAGGCATGCACATGTACATGCACACACACACACACACACACACACACACACACACACACACACACACCATAATATAAAGGTCACTGCTCTACCAGTTCAATATAATTCCATTTCCTGGCAAATATATTGACTGGCAATCTACAGTCACCATAAATAGGTAGGAAAAGAAAATCTTGATTTGACCAAGATGTCTGAGGAGGATGTAAGCGTTCGAGAAACCCTGTACACCCTGACCTGGCCAACTCCTTGATCTGCACACTACTGAAATTGTATTATTATCTGAATTTTTATTAGAGTCAACAGGCCATGTAGTTATGAGAAACTTAACAAAATATGGGCAAATAAAAGATGAAAAATTAGCTGAACTCCTTAAATGTACCAGTCATCGTATAAACTGTCATGTCCCATCTAGCCTTCATCGAACAGTCTCATTAGATGGGCACTAACTCCATGCTCATCAACAGAGGCCACAACGGAAACAAAAGCTCTCTAACTTGCTAATACTCTCAGGGTCCGGTGGCAGTTCTAGGCTGAGTTGGGCCACCTGACTAATCTTGTGCTAGCATCTACTATGAAGTGACCTTTCATAAACCAGGCCACTGGCTCTCAGAGTGGTATTGGAGGATGCTTGAAGGTCAACTCCTTCTGAAGCCAGATGTGGAAACAGGCTACATGAAGTCCACAGCACATTCCCAAAAGACTACACAGTGTCAGCATACAGGTACTCACTTGATGCCTGAAGTCACAGACTAAGATTTCAGTGCCATCAGAAATTTGCAATGCTGTCTTGTTAAGCACTGTAATTGATTTTCCATAGCCAGTGCTTTTCTTAGTCCAGAAGTTTTCCTTAGTGATCTTATCTATGCTTATGGTTTGCCCAAGATTACGGTAGCCAGCTCTGAGCTAGACATTCCCCTGTAGAATATTCCAATTTCGAATTAAACCCAACACTGAAGTCATGCCATTATATATCACCTTTCCCTCAAAGCTATCTCTTTTCTGAATTTCCCATTACATAGCTACTGCACCCCACTGGACACATCGGGGTCTGTAACCTCCTACTTACTGATCCAGTCCATCAGTTTCACCTTCACAAAGTGTGCCTCACAATTTCTGCTGCTGCTTCTGCAGTTCAGTTACTGCCTCCCGCATGGACTCTACAGGTGTTCTCAGCAGGCTCCCAGCTTCAGAGTTAGCTGCAGGCCACACACCAGTGGTCATCCCTTGTGAAAACTGAGACCTTGCTCGCCTTGAACCTCCTGTGCTTCCCGTCTGCCTCCAGAGAAGTTCACATTGCTCATGCCAGCGTCAATTTGACCTTCAGTAGCCTCTGTCTTTCCCAGACCATTTAGCACACATTCCTGGCATTCAATTAATCTGAGATTCTCAAGGCCGGGTTAATTATTCAACTAAATTGCACAATTACACTGATTATTTTAAATACTACAGAATAATGCTTGATCCTCTAGAGCAAAACAACATCATTTCAAACTTAATTATGTCTTTTAAAACATTCTACTGTGACCAAAAATTTTAATAAATGTATTACATTTATTAACTGTGTGTGTGTGTGTGTGTGTGTGTGTGTTGGGGATGGTGACATGCACACGCATCTGTGTGTGTGGAGGGCGGAGGACAATTTGCAGGAATTGGTTCTCTCCTTAAATGGGAGTTCTGGTCCCTGAACTTGGGTTGTGAGGCTTGGTGGCAGACACTTACCTGCTGAGCCATCTTGTGAACCCACAAGTTTTTTAAAAAAGAACTTCTCCTTTAACTGAGAAGGGAAGTGGAAGCTGTTTAAGGTCCACCATTGTCTTGCTTTTTAATCAAGCAGTGAGTTAGTTAGGCATGGTAGCACCAATCTTTAATCCCAGCACTTAGGAGGCAGAGACAGCAGATCTCTGTGGGTCTGAGGCCAGCCTGGTCTACAGACAGAGTTCCAGGACAGCCAGGGCTACACAGTGAGGCCTTGTCTGGGTGGAAAAAAAAGAAGGAAGTTGGTTGACATCCATTCTTTTTGGTCACCAGTTCCTCCTGGGCCATGAGGATGCCCAGGGAGTCAGTGTCTAATCTGCCTAAATCCGAGTACTTAGGAAGAGAGGTAAAGGAAGAAAATGGAGAAGCATGAAAACGTGGCTGCTGTGAGCAGCCTCTACATGGCCAGGTGAAGTAAAGGAGGAAATGGTCCACGCAGTAGATGACCAGGTGAGACACAGAAGCACAGAGATCTCTTGAGTTGAAAAGACCCCTAGGGATCCGAGGACAACAGGGGAATGACTCACTAGAGGACCAGTTTCTCTTGACTACCAATTAGCACAGCATGTGTGAAAAATACTGCAGTCTAGGAGAAGACCACTTGGAAGGATTAAGAAACAGTCTCGAAAGGTTGTACTGCCATGCTGCATAGGCTGGGAAGGCAGGAAAATGTCCCCCTGTCACCCATGCATCCCATCAGCCCAGCGTTTCTCAACCTTGGCTACACAGGGAAATCCTCTGGGGACTTTGGAAAGTACACACGCTGGAGTCTGATGTCACTAATCTCAGTGCAGCTGGGTATGAGGAGCTATAAAATCCTCTTGGTGAGTCTGCTGGTGGAGAACCAATACATTAGCTGAACTCTACAGGCTGCTGGATTCCAGGAAGCATCGCCTGGGAATCAGTGCTCTTCAGTGGCAGCAGGTTCAGGAGCAGGAGACAGCACAGAGAGATGGGTCAAAACAAGGAAAAAGATGAGACGCAAACAAACAAATCTGGACTCCCTCATGGAGAGGTCATGTCATCCTCTTCCAGACCATTGTTCCTGCAGTGAGCACGGTGCACGGTGGGTCCTTTCTGGTGTCCCCAGCCAGGTGCAGCCTCGCACCTTCCTACCTGTCCTGGGTCTTTGTGCACTGTTCCCTTTGGGAAGCCTGGAGCTCCTCTTTCTATCTGCATCATCTTTCCCACACTGCCTGGCTAGCCTATGGGATGTGTAGCTGGTATTAGGCAGTAATACACAGAAAACAACAGGCAGTATTTTCTTCCCTCTAGATAATATTGCATGGCAGAACCAACCTTAAATATAAGAATTTTGGGACAAAGTGACTGAGTAGATTTCCATATATCTCTTAAAGTGGAAATAAATTTAAATAGAAGAACATAGATGATGCCCAAACACTGAGTAACAGTGGCTTATAAATTTACAATGACTTACTGTGATTTATTTTTAGTCATCACTATTCAAATATTCATCAAGGTAAACATTCTCTTAAGATGAATTTTTAGCTCCAGTAAACCATCCTTAAATAAGTGGGATTAGAAACACATTTGCAGTAAATTCCAAAGTCTTGATTTTAAATAAAAAAAAAACACCAACAAATGGACGTTTTAGTGCAAATATTAAGAATCATCCTATTTGCCTGACAAAGTTACCTTCCAAAGAAGGACAAAATTCAAGGTCACAGTCAGAAATTATTTACTCTGTGCCTGTGTGTGTGTGTGGGGGGGGGGGGGGGGTTAGACTGTTCTGTTTTTCCTTGAAACACTGTGCACAGTTGTGGAACTGTTTAATTTTTTTTTTTTTTTTTTGGTTTTTCGAGACAGGGTTTCTCTGTGTAGCTTTGCGCTTCTCCTGGAACTCACTTGGTAGCCCAGGCTGGCCTCGAACTCACAGAGATCCGCCTGGCTCTGCCTCCCGAGTGCTGGGATTAAAGGCGTGCGCCACCACCGCCCGGCTGGAACTGTTTAATTATTAAGTGGTTCAAAAGTAGATAATTTTTAGAAAACCATTTTCTTGTGTGAAGTCTCCTTCATTATGAAACTATAGAGATAATTCGTGAAAACAGGGGACTAGTGAGCCGTGGTGAAATACTTTCCTTGCAAGCATGAGGACCTGTGTCCCATCCCCAGAACCCGGGTGAACAACCAGTCACAGCAGCACATGCTTGCAATTCCAGCAGAGGGGAGACAGAGAGCTAGACCCCTGGGGCCTGCCAGCCTAACTGGTGAACTCCAGGCCAGACATAGATCCTGTTTTAAGAACAAGGTGAGCCAGGCATGGTGGCGTACACTTATAATCCTAGTACTCAGGAAGGAGAGGAAGGTGGATTTATGTGAGTTTGAGGCCAGCCTGGTCTACATGAAGAGTTCCAGGCCAGCCAGAGCTACACAGTGAGATCTTGCTCCCTTACCCAAAGAGAGAGAGAGAGAGAGAGAGAGAGAGAGAGAGAGAGAGAGAGAGAGAGAGAGAGAGAGAGAGAGAGAGAGAGGTTAAGAAAAACAATGTGGATGACAGCTAATACAGTCTCCACATGTATGCACACACACCTACATATACACCACACACACACAACAAAATTATGAAAACACAGTCACAACTATGTTAGGATATTTTTGAATTTTTACAGTAGTGTTAACTCCAAAAACTCTCAATAGGAGTCAAACAAGAACAAAATGCACAGAAATATGCCAGGAACATAGATTTATGATTCTGTACAAAGTCTGAAATTCTTTGAAAGCTCATTTCCTGGGCTGTTTCATGTATGATGCTTTCAAAGAGAAGTTGAAGTGGTCATCCCTACACATTCCAACTCCTTCATCTTGACAACCACCACCCGACTAGACTCTCAGTGTCACTACCAACAGAAGCAGCCCCGTCTCTGGGGACTAGTGTGAAGTTTTTAATCAGTAATGTTTTGTGTACCTGGGCTTGGTGTGTGTGAGTGTTTATGTTTGTGGGTGCAGATGCACACGTGCTATGCATGTATGGGAAGGTCAGAGGACACCCTTAGGTGCCCATCCTCACCATGCACCTTGTTTGGGACAGGGTCTCTGTTGTTTCTGTGCTGTGGACTCAAGGCTAGCTGGCCTGTGAGCATCCAGGGATTCCTCTCTCTTCCCCTCCTCCCTCTCCCTGCAGAGTGCTGGGGTTACAGACACACTACAACATCCAGATTACATGTGGACTCTAGGAATTCAGACTCAGGTCCTGGTGCTCACAAGGAAAGCATTTTTACCTGTTGTGTGATATTCTGATCGCATTCTGACAATAAAGTTTGCTTTGAATCAGAGGGTGGAGCTAGCTACTAGTTGACCAAAATTAACCATCAAGGTTTTAGAGGACTAAGCACAGATAGAGAGGAAGTAGTAAGGTGGGGAGCTTAGAGAGGGTCTCAGCCCTCTTGGAAGGAGGAACGGCAGAGATAGGAGGTCACCGGTAGCTTCCCTGCTGCTTCTCTGATCATTCAGGTTCCTACCCTGATATCTGACTCCTGAGTTTTTATTAATAAAGAATAATTAGATAAATGCATCATTTACCCACTGAGCTATCCCTCAGGAGTCTAATTAATATCTTAATGGACAAAATTTAAAAGCAAAATGGGGGAATGACCTCGTATTGATGGAATCCTCGAAGCTCCTGAGAGTGACTGAGACCACAGGAGCCACCTTCTTTATTGCATCATTAATCAAGGAAAGGAAGATGTTCTTGGTACATAAAACCATAAAATTAAGGTTAAGTGAACTCTAGATTTCTATGGAAGGCATAATACAAGTGTAAGCTCACTTAATTACCAAAAAATCATAGTGAACTGACTAGGATTTTGTTATAGAAGGTATGTATCTAAGGCCTGGGGTCATAGCTCAGTGGTAGAGTGCTTACCCAGCATTCATGGGGCCCTGGGTTCAATCCTCAGTACTAGAAAACAAACAAACAAACAAATCTAAAAAGAAAAAATATATTTCATATAGGCAGAAGGCAAATGTCTTTTTCTAGAGGTAAGAAGGGCCTAGTATTACTGTTTAAAAAATCTACGTATACTTTATACTGTTTTCAACTATGTTATTGGCGGATTAGATTTTTCTGTCTGGGAATTCCACTCATTGTTGACACCTAACTGGACATGCCTTAATAAAATGCTGATTCAAGAGATACTTTAAGCAGTGATACCCACTCCCACATCCGGGCTAGAAAGCAGATTCATCAAGGCCATGCGTTCGGCACGGCTTGCACAAGGTAGAGAGGCGGTCTCATCCCCAATGTTTAAGTCTCTGTCTGAACGGTTCCGCTACTTGAGCCCCAGGACTCTGGGTCTGGGAGTCATCTCCAAAGTGCCCAGCTTCTAGTGACAATGGAAGACGTGAGAAGGAAAAGAGGGAGGACACAACCTCACAAAGAAAACCAAAGGGAAAATATTCACAACGACTTGGGGGAAAGCATGATTCTCACCGAAACTTTAAGTCAGGAAACACTTTCTTCGGTTTGAAATGAATACACATCTTTGCTGTCTAAGTCTTTCCACTGTCTGCTCCTTCGTGATTTCATATTTTAACAGCATATTTGATGTTGCATTTTGCAACATTTTCATATTTTGTAATTTCACATTGCAACAGCAGATTTGAAGATTATCTCAAACACACAACATATAGGTGATTTTAGTTAGGTCCGTGTAGTCGTTTACGGACAGACATGTCACACCTTTCTACAGGCTAAGTGTTACCTGTAGCTCACACTGTATTTTCAAATAGAGAAGTCTATAGAGTGAAGTACTATTCAATCTGCTTTACACAAATGTTAATGGTAAGAAACACTGCACTACAGAAAAAGAATGCAGTTGTCTATTTTATTTTAACTAAAAGGGTAACATAAGAAATTTCAGGTAAAAGGGAGATTTTTAAATAATCCATGTCATCGAGGCACATAAAACTTCAAAACTTAAGGTAATTAGAGGGAAATGTTATATAAAAATCTCTTTCATGCAATATCATGGATTAGAGGATTATGATATGTTACATCACAATTTTATTAAAAAATAACAGTTTCCTTTTTTCTTTCTTTTTTTGTTTATTATCCTGGCAGTTCTTAGGATCAAAATTCATGCTCACAAGGGCTCTATCACTGAGCTACATGTCCAGCCCCTGGTCTTATACGTCATATTCCCTTGCTGTGTGTCAGTAAGTATCTGAGAATATATAAAGGCTGCAGAAAGTCAATCACTTTACCCACCAAAACCATCCTTCACAAGTACCAGAGACAATAGGCCCTCAAGGTCCACGGAATACTAGAGTTCTCTAAGTTGATGCTCAGTGGTCTATGGGGGAGGGGGGCGGGTGTAGCTTCCTTTTTGTTTCTTTTAGATAACCCAGCTAAATCCATGCCTGGCTTCCTTTTATTTCTGTTTGAAGTAGGAGGAGCAGCAGAAAGCCCCACCCAGAATATAAAACCCCGGAGGTATTAAGGAGCTAAACAATGGCACAGCCAATCCCCGGAGGAGCAGCCCCTAGGAAGCCTTCTCTTACCTGATGTGGCCAATCAGCTCAATAAGCTTGTGGCTGAAGAAATAAGCCGTGAGCTCGGACACGTGGCTCAGGACCGAACAGACCCCAAAGAGGGTCGTCGTTCCGTTCAGATCTTCCAGGTGCCAGTAGAGGAAGGTGAACACAAAGCCGTATCCAAAACCCATGAACCAGGCCACAAACAGCACCGAGCCGTACTGCACGCTGCACAGCAGCTTGATCAGGTCCCAGAAGTTGAAGGCCTGCGAGTGCGCCGCCGCCGCGGCCGTGGTCGTCGTGGGCGTCTCCTCCGATGACTCCGTGGAGTTGTCCCTCTCCACCTGCGGGATCTCCACCTCCTTCCCTTTCCCACCGTCGCCGCCGTGTTTGAAGTGGTTGTAGCGGAACCGGAACTGGGTGGCGACGATCAGGGCCAGGGTCATGAGGACGCCGAAGACGATGAAGACGATCTGGTAGTTGCGGTACTCGGGGGGCTTGCACCCCTTGCCGTCGACGAGCACGTCGATGTGGGTGTAGTCGATGCCGATGCCCACCGACAGCATGGCCAGGCCCCAGCCCAGGGAGCCCCACATGCGCTGCAGCCCGTAGCGGTCGCGGTGCTTGCCCAGGTACTGCAGGGTCACCGTGTCTACGATCGTGACCGAGGAGGCACTGAAAAACTCTCCGATGATGACCACCACCAAGATCACCAGGAATATCGCCTCCACTTCTTGCTGGTCATAGAGGAGGGTGACTTGGTCCGAGGGCAAAGATTTGGTGGTGGGGGTGGGGGTGGTGGGGGTGGTGGCAGGGGTGGTGGTGGTGGTGGTGGTGGTGGTGGTGGTGGTGGTGGTGGTGGTGGTGGTGGTGGCAGGGGTGGCCTCCGTGGCATTCCCTGCAGGGGTGGGGGTCACGGTGCTCGTGTTTAACACCAAGTCCATCACAGGGTGGGTCGCTTCCTCCGTCCGGGGCTGCAGCGTGGGTTCACCCGTCAAGGTCAAGGCTGTCGTTGGGAAGAGGGCCGCATCTGAGCTATCCAGCCCCGTTTCCGACGACGGCAGCGGCGGCGACAGCGCGTTCCTTTTCTCACGGGGTTTGGGTGGCGTGGTGAAGAAAGCCGCGGTGGAGGAATTCATCGGCAGGGGCGTGGCGGGGTGACTGGCATTGGTGGGGTGAGCCGTGGGGGGAATCTTTGGTACGCATCTCAAGGTGGCAGGCTTGACAAAGCCGATGCCCAGGTTGAACAAGACCCAGCACAGGAGCGAGAAGAGGAGGACGATTTTGCCCTTTCTGAAGCGATCTGCCACGACGCCCCAAAAAGGGGCGCTGCAGAATTCGATGAAGTACCGAATGCCCACCAGCAACCCGCTCTGGCTGGGCGACATCCCCAGCTGTTTGTAGTACACGGGCAGGAGCGGGTAAAGAGAGCCATAGGCAGAGTAAAAGAAAAAATAGAACACCTTGGAAATGAGAAGGTCATTGTTTATCTTCACACAGTGTTTCTCTATCCAGTCTATTTCCTCCTCGGGGATGGCGGAGGTCTCTGTGGAGGAGGGGGTGTCGTTGGAAGGGGGCTCCGGTTCCCTGCAGATGCCGTTGAAGGGGTCGGCAAGCACGTACTTTCTCTTCTGCTCCTCTTCATCATCAGTTAGGATAGCGACTTTATCATCTGCAGCCATGGCTTACCACTCCCATCAAGGGCTGAGACCTTCGGAATCCTGACTGGTGACCTGGAGGTTGAAATGTAAGACACTGGGTGAGGAAAATCCTTAGAGCATCCCGGTACACAGAGATGAGGAATCTCAAGCCACATCTAAAATCACAGCTGGGGATCCTGGCCAAGGAAAACAGCTTTAAAAAAAATTAAACACAAGGATGGAGAAATGGCTCACTTTCTGTTCTTACAGAGGACAAGCTCAGATTTCACATCCAGGTCATGTGGCTCACAACCTTTCCAACTGTCTGTAACTCCAGCTCCAGACTCTGACACCCTCTTCTGGCCTCCACAGATACAGGCAAATACATACATCTACATATACACCCAGATGTATGCACACTGGACAGACACAGATATACACATAAAGATAAAATAAGTCTCGTTTGAAAATCAAGTACTCTTATGGCCACTGATTGGAGCTGGTTGCTGGCAAGGCATCAGGTATGGAAGCAGCCTTACCATCACCTACATTATACACGGTGCTCTCGAGTCATTTAGGGATTGAGTTTAAGAGATTAGAACCAAAACAACAGGTAATATCTATTGAGGGCTTCCATACAGCTCTGTGGTAGAGAATCTGACTGCTGTGTGTGAGCCCTTGGGTTTCGTCTCCAGCAAGACATGCATATAGAAATAGATGTGGATTCAATCTCCCAGTGGTTTACAAAAGGAAAAACACATTTACTGAGCTCTTACTACAGCAGGTTAAAGACTTCCACACATATTAATTCACATTCATCACAACATGCTTACTACTTTGTCCACGTTACAGATAAGAAAAATGAGGCCTGGCCAGCTTGACTAATAGGTGGCAGAGCCTGGATTTGAACCCTGCTTTATAGTGTCAGTGTGCATAACCTAATACAAACTGTAGCCTATGCATGCATCCCTGGATAGCTGTGAACGTGGCCCAGCACCTTCGTAAATAACAAGGCCATGCTGCAGTGTCAAAAGCTTGGACACTTCCACCACCAAAGTGTCAACTACCACGTATTACGTAATAAATTTAGAGAAAGGTGGTTTTCATATGAAAGATTAGCAATACAACAATGGTATAAATTTATAGGGACCATGCCACATTCCATGATTTTCTCTTACTTTTATTAGACATGATTAAGGAGTCAAAAGGTTGTGCTGACATAGTCTGGTGCTAGAAGGGGTGCTTATTACATCCATGCCAAATCCTCTAAACTTCTCTAGCAGAGAGAAACGTCAGCTCCACTATCCGCCCCAAGCAATGATCTCACCTCCTTTCCCCACCCCAATATGAATTGACATGCAGAAAAATTCAAGAATCATGAATGTAAACATTTTAAATCTCTGTCCTAGACAAACAATAGAAACATTTTCCAAGACAGTATCTCACTATGTAGAACTTTCTCTGTAGACCAGGCTGGAACTCTGGATTAAAGGCACATGCCATCTATCACATGCAGCTAGAATCAGGACCTCTGTGGTAAGCTGATTTATCTTCTAGCCCTAAAATGAAGTAGGATGCAGCCACTAACTTCTAACTTCGGAATATTTAGGTTAAAATGGTTTATAAATTGAAGTAAAATTCACATGAGTCATTTAAAATAAATAACTCACTGGCACTTAGAATATTCACAGTATTGGATAGCTTCCCCTGCACCTCATTTCCAATTTTTGTAAATACAAAAATGTATTACCACTGTGTTTCCCTCACCGAAATGTATGATCTTGATCTTTTCTTCTTGCCTTTTCTCAGAGCTAAATGAGATGCACTGGATATTTTAATAACCTCATTTTGGACTCCAGGAGTATCACCAACTATATGACTTTTTTTTTTTTAACCTAACCAAGCAACTAGAACTTCATTGTTTTCTCAATGAAACCTAAGTGACTATCGCTGAGCGCCAAGCTCTGGTTTTCTTGCTGTTCTTGATCAGCTGGACCCTGACACACTCACTTCCTGATAGCGGAATTTAACTTTTTCCTGCTTTTTCCATCACAGTTCCCTTTGCAGGAGAAACACCTTCAAAATAGTTGGCCTTCAAGGGCTGTGCCCATGGGCTTTCTGGTATTACCAAGACACGCCTAGTCCCAATAGTGACTATGGCACTTCCCGGCATTATGAAGACCATACAATTGCCAATCCTGCAGAAGGCTGAGCAAAAGAGCTCTTTTGTGGAGCTGGGAATAGAATCTGGGGCCTTGTGCATGCTTGGCAATCATTCTTCCACTGGGCTACATTCCCAGCCCTAAACCTTATTCATCTTAGTAGCAAAAGAAAAAACTTTGTTTTTTCCCAAAGACCTCTTACTGCCTGGTTATGATAGATCTTCTTCGATGCACTGTTTTTATTTTTCTTTGGTTATTAAAATCTTCTCCTGTTCAACTCAGCAGCTTCAATTACACTTTCTCACTTGAAAAGACAAGTAACCCTTTTTTCCTGAACTGTTTTGCTTTCTCAGCTCAAATTGGAAAGAAATGTGTGTTGTGCTTAAAATGGATAAAGTTATATGACCCTGGTGGTGGAACAGGCCAGATTAAACATAGGTAGGTGGTTCCTTCCCTAACCCTCTTTCAAACAACAGTAAACACATACGGAGACATATGCACAGGTAGAAGACTCAGCAGTCACAATCTAAGCTAGGGAGGGTTAAAGGCACATGATGGTAATGATAACGTGAACTGACACATGTAAAATCTCAAAAAATTCATCTCACATCATCCCCCTTCTTGGGCCGCCACGCCAAAGAGATTAATCAAGAGAGAGCAGGTCATGGGGTACAGGAAAGAAAACAAGCCATCTTGCAAATGTTCACCTCTAAAACTTTGTACACGCACAACTTTTTTTTAAAGGATAAAAATCAATGGATTTTCCATCCAAAGACAGTATATCCAATGTTTTCACCATGAAGAAATGATAACTATTTGAAAAGATAAAAAGCGTTACAAAGTATCTAAGACGTAGGAAACCACTTCAGGGTATCGGCACAGGTAGGCTTACCAGCTATAACTTTAGAAGCAGAGAAAGCAAGAAGTTATGCCTGGAATTACTCAGAAGTTCTGCCCAGCAGAGTGCTATTCTTCACTCTGTCATCTACAGAACGCATGTGGGTTTGAAAGAAAAGGACCCCACAGGCTCATATATTTGGACACCTAGTCCCCAGCTGGTGGACCTATTTGGGGAGGATTAGGAGGTGTGGCCTTGTTGGAGGGGGTGTGTCACTGGGGGGCAGGCTTGAGGTTTTTGTATCATTCTCACTGTGTTCTCTGCCTCCTGCTTGTGGCTGGAGACATGAGCACTCAGCTGTTTCTGCCTGCATACCTTTGCTCCACTCTCATGGACCCTAACCTCTGGAACCAGAGACCCAATTAAAGAAATGAAAAAAATATACACACATCTGTCAAAATATGACCCCATTCGTGGGCACAGTGTTTATACTATTATGGATAAGTTAAAAATAACACTAATATTAAAAAAAATGTGGAATCATGTGACTTTAGGCTTTCAAGAGATATTAAGTGAATAGTCTCTGTCACTGCCTAAATATATTTCTTCAAACTTATATAAAATATTTGATTGCTTGACTTCTAATCAGATGTTAGTGGTCCTTAGTTAACTGCCCTCCACAGAGACTGCTGCGACCACAGAAGTAGATCAGAGAAGGGCCCCGAGTCCTCTTGAGAGACGCTATGAGGAACCAATGCTGAGATGCAAATTCTTATGTCAGGATGCAGACTCCAGCCCTGGTGAGTGGCTCCCCAGCCACTCTTTTCCCCTCTATTCCAATGACCTTTTATTATAAGCTCTGTAAGGTTCTCCCACTAGAAATGTCCATGTGTTAACTAGTTCCTAAGCATTAACAAATGGAGAAGGTATCAACAAATGCAAGTAACTAAGAAATGTCCTGTTACAGAACATTCACTTTCTTCTACATGAAAGGCACACTTAGAAATATTTCTATGAATTTCAATCTAAAATATAGGCAATAAACTATTTTAGTTTAAATTCAGGACATTAGTTTTTATTGTATTTTATTTCTTGAGACAGGGTCTCACTGTGTAGCCCTGGGAATCCTGGAACTCACTATGTAGAGTAGGCAGCCTCAAACTCACAGGGATCCTCCTGACTCTTCCTTCCAAGTGCTGGGGTTGAGGCCATGCAGACTAGGGCCCGCCCAGCCCAGGACATGTGTTTTTAGACGACGTTTTCATGTCCGACTTGGGTTTTGAGGAAGCAGAAGCCAGTGCTGTGAGCACAACAGACACAGTGGAAATGAACTCATCTCTGCGACCTCGGATCAAGGGCAAAGAGACAAGCCAGAAACAAGGCCTGCATTTTAATAAAATTAAGGTTTGCTGGAGGCAATGTCCCTTTGTTGAAGTGGATCCTATCTGGCTGCTTCAGTGTGGATGAGACAAATGTGCAGACTGCTAGAAACGCCTGGGGTGAGCACTTCAGAGGGAGGGGCAACTGTGCTACTCAGAGCCTAAGAGGGCAGCTGTGTAGTATGTAACATGAACCTTAAAGAGTCTTTATTAATAAAACAAACCTGGAGCCAAGTATTGGGGTGAACACTGAAAGATCAGAGAGGCAGAACAAGCCACAGCTAACCTCACCTGGCCAACTTCTCAGCTGGTCTTGTTTCCTCAGACTGGAAGCCTCTGTGTCCTCATATCTGAATGGCTCTCAGCTGAACTGTGCTGCTAGAAGCCTGAAAGCTTAACCAGCCAAATGCTTAGCCAGGCCAAAAGCTTCTAGTTTCTGGTCCTCACGCCTTATATACCTTTCTGCTTTCTACCATCACTCCCTGGGATTAAAGGCTCGCTTTCTGGCATTAAAGGCGTGTGTCACCATGTTTGGCTGTATCCTTGAACACATGGATTTCTGCCTCTGGAATGCTAGGATTAAAGGCGTGTGCTACCACTGCCTATCCTAAGTATCTAGTGCCTTTTCTGTTCTCTGACCCCAGATAAGTTTATTAGGGTGCACAATATTTTGGGGAACACAATACCACCACACATCTGTTTGCATCTCCCTCCCAAATCCCCAGGTGGAAGTCCTTCCCTCCACTGTGAAGGGCCCTTGCAATGGGATCACAGCTCTAGCAAACAAGTAAACAGGTTTCTCTTTCCCAAACTCACCTGGTGAGAAAAGGCTGCGTAAGGATACAGTGAGAAGGTGGCAGATTGAAGCCCCTAAGCAGTTCTCACGGGGCACTTTGACTGGCAGTTTCACAGACCCCAGGACCATGAGAAATTAACCTGCTGCCAGTCATGTTTGGAGTTTTGTTACAGCAGCTTGTGAATACTGAGACAGTGCTCAGCAACACAGATCCATCCAACTCATCCCCGAGTCAGACGGCTTCTGTCGTGTCTGCTTCACTGGAAACTACGCACAGAAACGCATGACCTTCCCAAGGATGGTGCTGCAGCTCGTTCAAGCTGCGTAAGATTGGATTTTGTTTATTTTTAGAAAGCCGAAAGTTTTATCACCCAGTAAACTCCAATGTCAGTAATCAACAACACACTGTGAAAATCTAACACTGCCCTAAAAGGCCTCCTACCAGAACCTACGCGAGTCATTCCTACAGCAGGGATTTCTGAATTATTGATGTGAGGCAGTGAAATCATTCTTGATAAAATAGCCCTTCTCGTTTGGTATTTACATTAAAATGGCTTAAACATATACTGCCCATAAATAAATGGAAAACAATGGAAACTCGGTGGTGGGAGGGTGAGGGGATGGAATCAGCTTCATATTTGAGGCATCATTTGTCATAACAATCGCAAGGTCGAGCTCATGAACGCGATGACAAAGTGTATTTTGTGTGGCAGTGGCACAGTTGTCAAAGCGGAGAGTCAACAGTCCCCGGTTAATACAGGAGAGAATTGTTCTTTGTGCCATTACTACTATAACTCAATGTTGCCCAGAAACCTAGCTGAAGCTGTGAAACAGGGACATCTATTTCCTAACCCTGGGAGCCAGCTCTACCTAGTGAACTGTCACTGGCCATTCAAAATATCCCTAAGCCACGTGAGCCCTAAAGCAGAACTCGGCCACTGACTGCTACCACACAGGGCAAGGGAAAGCACCATAAACCAGCCTCGGAGTCCCGGTGTTTATACATGCCACCCTTAGTCAGTCACTTCAGCCCCTAGCATTTTCCAGAGGAGCTGTGTTCAGAAGCATGTACGCAAGGTCTATCCAACAGATCTTTTAAGATCAGATTGCTTTAGTATCTGCCACCCATTCAGCCAATGTTATGAAAAACAAATACAAAAAAAAAAAAAGCAGCCCACAGCACAAAGGCACTGAAGCACACCACAGAGAATGACTGTTTGGGGATCTTCCTCTTCTTTCTGAGGCACTGTGACATGGAGGGCTGAGACAAGCTAAAAGGCAATGCTCATCCTCACACTATTAATCCAGTTCCCAGCTGGACCCTCCAGGTTCTCAGCACTACACCCAGGCTCCCAGAGCTGCCCACAGCATTGCACAGGGATTGGGCCTCCTCCCAGAACCTGCCACCCCATCATTCTTGGACAGTCCTTCCCAGACCCCTGACAAAAATACGTGAGAAGACAGATCCATGACCTGTGGTTGCTCCATCGTGGTGACGGATTTACACACTAACTAGCAGCACAGTGCTATGTGGCCATCACCACTAACTACAACAGAACACCTGCAACGGCTTTGTAAGGATTAACTCAGTCTCCACAACAGTTCCCTACTGTGAATGGGGAAACTGAGGCATGGAAGACAGCTAGCCCCAGCCCACATCCAGAGTAGACTGAAGACATGGGATTCAATTGCAGGTAGCCTGTGCTCTTAGCAGGTATTATTTCTAGATGTACTGTGCGGCTGTTAAATAAGATGCCAAATGCATGTTCTGGCCTCAAACTCCTGTTTCAGAGTAGATAAGATAAGCCTTAAACTCAGGAAACATTAAATAATGTGTAAGAGTTAAGTGGCAAGTGTGGTGATATTTTCTTTGTGCTCTAACAAACAAAGCCTGCCTGGAGATCAGAGTGTGGAGCTAAGCCACTAGTTAGCCATAGAGGCCATGCAGTGGTGGCACACACCTTTAATCCTGGCACTTGGGAGGGGGAGACAAGAAGTGATATGGCTGAGCAGAAAGAGGAAGTGATAAGGTGAGGTAGAGACAGAAGCTTGGCCCCCTTTCAGTGTGAGGATTTCTAGAGGTAAGAAGTCTTTCTAGTGGCTGGATGCTCTTTTTCTCTGATCTTTCGGCTTTCACCCTGATATATGACTCCGGGTTTTTATTATTGAGACCAATTAGAATTCGCTCTACATCTGGCATCCAACTTTTGGGGCATGATTTTACAAAAAAGCCACCGGCACAGGCCGGGGCTGCATGTACCTGGAGTCACTATCCCACTGGCTAAGATTTTCCATTCTTTTCCTCAAGTCTCTGAGCAAGTTGGGATTTTTCTGTTGCAGCCTATCTGTAACAAACTCCATAGGCTTTGGGGCCCCAAACACTGAAGGAGTTAGCTGCTTTCCCACATTCCCTGTGCAGATGGCTGGCTCTTTGGCTTCTTTTCTCATGGTAGGTTATAAGCTTTCCTTGGACCCTCTCCTTGGGCTGCTGCCTTTAAAACCTGCTCGGGCTTCTACTGTTCTCCGCAGAAGCAGTCAGCCTCACATCTTTATTGTCATCGTCTGCAGATTTGGTGAGACAATTGGGAATTCTTAAAGGGAGGAATTAGTTAAAAAGGAGAGTTGTTCCCCACGTTAAAAAATGGGAAATACTATTACGATGTAGAGAGTTAGGTCTCTGCATGACTGCATGATGAATGATTTAAAAATGGAACAATTAAATGAAGGGATAATCAGTTTACCTGGGATTGACATAATGTTATTATCATTTTGATAATCTTTATTGTCAATTTAATAATTCTTGGTTTATCATTAAAAAAGTTGGTTGATATGAGTGACAAGATACAAGTCTTAGAAAAACTTATTAAAACAGATCATAGAGACATTCAGACCCAGACAGAGGAATTTAAAGGAGAACCAATCTCAGCATTGCATTAGAAGGTTAGAGAGGAACGGCCTAAGGCTTTCAAACAGCCAACCTTAATCTTTCCAGTAACATTACAGGAACTGTCAAATGATAGATATCCTCAAGGTGGTCTAAGAGCTGAATAGACTCCTGTGCAAATGTTAGATTTGAGGAGATTCAAGGAAGCAATAGTCTCATAAAGCATGCATTCACCTTTTGTGAAGCAGATGTTAAACTCATGGTCAACTTGTAATAGAAATATCCCTCCAGACTGGAGAGACTTGGTTACAGCAGTCTTGGAGCCTGGTCCTCAATTACAGTGGAGGACCTGGTGAAAAGATGATGCTAAGACCATTGAACAATGAAGTAGGGCTAGAGGTATGGGAATCTCCCAAGACCAACTTCTTGGAGAAGTATGGTGATATTTTATTTGTATTAAAATGTTATTTGTATGTTAATAAATAAAGTTGCCCGGGGGTCAGAGCTATTAGCAAGTCATAGGAAAGCAGGGCAGTGGTAGCTTACGCTTGTAATTCCAGCACTTGGTAGGCAGAGCTGGGTAAGTCTCTGTGTGTTCAGGGATACAGCCATTATTGGATACACATGCCTTTAATCTTAATACCAATCATGGAAAACCTGGAGGCCTATACAGACAGGCCGTGAGGAGGCGGTCATGTGGTTGGGTTTACAACCAATGAGAAGGCAGGACAGGAACTCTATATAAAGACTTTAACACAGGGGTAGCTCTGGTTCGGAGAGGTAGGACCACCGCAGGAGGAAGGGTAAGGTTTTAGCTCTTAGCTCTGACCTCTTGGCTTTCTTCTTTGCATTGGTTCTGTGTTTATTATTTAATAAGAAGGTTGGATACATCTACAGAGAAGAGATTATGCTAATGTAGAAAGGCAATCTCTATATGATGACCATACCCTGGCTTTATGCCATGCAGCAGCCTTGAATTCTTGGGACAGAACTGAAGAAGTAGAAAAAAAATATTGAGTCATTTAATAAAGTTATACAGGTCCTAAAAGAAACTTTCACTAATTTCTTACAAAGACTGACTTCAAGCAGTAAATAGAATGATACCAAATTCAGAAGCTAGACAAATAATAATTGAATTTCTGGCTTTTGAAAATGCTAATGCACAATGCAAAAGGGTAATTAGGCCACTAAAGGCAAGATCAGCACCCTTGAAGGAATGCATCAGAGATACAATCAATATTGAATCTCATAGCCATGATGATTCTTGGATAGGAGAGGTGATTTCTAGAGGTTTGAAGAAAAACCAACATGTCAAGTGTTTAAATTTTGGTAAACAAGGTCACCTAAAAAGGGATTGTAAACAGAGCATTCCTAGAAACAATGTTTTTTCTAAAAGTCCCAACAGAATGCCCCTCCCTTCTGGAGTATGCAGAAGGTTTGGCAAAGGCAGACATTGGACTAATGAATGTAGATCAACAAGAGAGAGTCAAGATAACTCTTTGCCATCAGGAAACACTTTGGGGGGGCCTCTCACAGGCCCCCATGTCAAATTCAGTTCAGTCATTTCCTGTCATCAGAGAGGAAACTCCTTCTCAGAGCAATTAAAGAACCCAATGGCTATTTTAGAAAACCATACTACTTGATGATAGAACAGCTATAGAAGAGAGAACAAAAAATTCAGGAGAAACCATAAAGCAAATATTTTGGCAAACTTCAATAAATGAACAACAACCAAAATTAAAAATATGAATAAATGACTTTGTCATTGAAGGTATTGTAGACACAGGTGTAGATGTAACAATAATTGCACCAGAATCTTGGCATCCAAATTGGCCTCTTCAGGAGGTAAATGTTCAGCTTTTAGGGATTGGAACATTATCTCAGGTAAAACAGAGCATGAAATGGGTCAAATATATAGGGTCAGAAGGACAGAGAAGAAAATTAAAGCCATATGTGGCTAACATAGCAATGAGTTTGTGGGGTTGTGATTTATTACAGCAATGGAATACCAAGATCAACATTCCACCAATCTCAGAAACAAACCATAAATTAATGTATGTTTCTGGGAAAAATATTAGAAGGTATTATAAAGAACAGTCATTCAGGTTGTACAAGAACAAGGCACAACAGCTGCTGATCTTTCAAAGGCACCAAAAGCCCTACATTTAAAATGGTTAACAGACAAGCCTGTATGGGTTCAGCAATAGTCTTTAACAACAGAGAAACTGCAGACCTTAGAACAGCTGGTTCAGGAGCAGCTCAATGCTCAGCATATTGAAGAATCAACCAACCCTTGGAATTCTCCTATGTTTGTTATTAAAAAGAAATCTGGAAAATGGAGAATGGTAACAGATCTAATAGCCGTTAATAAGGTGTTTCAGCTAATGGGCTCTCTATAGTCTAGAATTCCTTTGCCTTCTCTGTTAGCTAAAGGATGGCCTCTTATAGTTATTGATCTAAAAGACTGTTTATTCACTATACCTTTACAAGAAAAAGACCAAGAAAAAATTTGTTTTCATGGTGCCTACTTACAATAATTCTCAGCTTGTTAAGAGTTATCAATGGAAGGTTCTCCCACAGGGAATGTTAAATAGCCCTACCCTATTCCAATATTTTGTACAACAGCCATTGAAAATGATACAAAAGTAATTTCCTCCGTCTATAGTTTACTATTATGTGGATGACATTTTACTAGCTGATTCAAATGTAAATACTTTAGAAAGAATGTTTAAAGAAGTAAAAAAATTACCTTATTGAGGATTACAAATTGCTCCTGAAAAAAATACAAAGAGGAGATTCTATTAATTATTTAGGATATAAAATGGATCTACAAAAAATTAGACCCCAAAAGGTACAAATTAGGAGAGCTCAATTGCTGACTCTTAATGACTTTCAAAGATTATTAGGAGACAGTTCCAATCTATGGTCCACTACTAGGGTAAAAGATGATGAACTGAGTAATTTGTTCAAAACCTTAAATGATGATAAGGACTTAAATAGTCCAAGAGAATAATCAGCTGAAACTGAGAGAAAATTGGTTTTGGTGGGAAAGAAATTACAGGGTGCACATGTGAATCATTTGGATTCAGAGCTTGACTGCATTCTGGTTATTTTAGTCTCTATGCATTCTCCTTCACAAATTTTAATGTAGAGGGAAGATATTATCTTAGAATGGATCCTTTTACCACTAAATAGAGTAAAAATTTTAAAACTTATGTGGAAAAGTTCTCTGAGTTGATTCTAAAAGGAAAATTGAGACTCTGTCAATTAGCAGGAATAGACTCAGCAGAAATTGTAGTACATTTTCCTAATGATGAAATTGACAAATCATGGGCAGAAAGTAAACCTTGGCAAAGAGCTTGTAGTATTTTTTGGGGGGAGATTAACAACAAATATTGCAAAAGTGAGAGAATTAAATTTATAAAGAGAATTAATGTCTTCCTCACATTGTACTGAGAACATCAATCTCTGGAGTCCCTACATTTTATACTGATGCAAACAAATCAGGCAAGTCAGGTTATAAATCAGGAAATTTAAATAAAGTGGCTCAAAGCCCTTATGATTCTGTCCAAAAGTCAGAATTATATGCTATTCTGATAGTATTAATGGATTTGACAAAACCTCTTAACATAGTTACTGACTCTCAGTATGTAGAAAGTATCATTTTACACACTGAAACTGCTAAATTTATTCCTTATGAGTCAGAATTAACTTTATTATTTATTCAGTTACAAGAAATAATCAGGAATAGGAATCATCCCTTATATATAACACACATCTGATCCCATATGGGTCTGCCAGGCTCTTTAGCACAAGGTAATGATGAAATTGATCAATTATTGATAGGAAATGTGCTGGAGACCTCAGAGTTTCATAAAAAACACCATGTCAATAGCAAGGGTTTGAAAAAGGATTTTTCCATCACTTGGCCAAAGAAATTATAGGACACTGTCCTACTTGTTCCTTGTATAATCAAACTCCACTACCTGCAGGAAGTAACCCAAAGGGTGCTCAAAGGAATGAAATTTGGCAGATGGATGTGTTTCATTTTGTAGAATTTGGAAAATTAAGATATGTACACCACACCATTGATACCTATTCAGTATATCAATGGGCAACTGCTTTGAGTTCTGAAAAGGCCGATTATGGGGATACCTATACAAATTAAGACTGACAATGCTCCAGCATATGTCTCTAGTTAAAAAGAAAGAGGTTTTTTTTTGCATATTATAACATAAAGCATATTACAGGTATACCACACAACCCTACAGTACAAGCAGTTATAGAAAGGTCTAGTCCAACTTTAAAAGAAATGATTAATAAACAGAAAGAGGTAACAAAAACCCCCAGGAATCGACTGCATAATGCTCTATTAACTTTGAATTTTCTAAATGCTAATGAGAAAGGAACAACAGCTGCAGAGAGACACTGAATAGTAGGAAAAAACTACAGAATAAAATCAGCCTGTGTACTTTAAAGATGTGCTGACCTCAGAATGGAAACCAGGATATGTGTTACGTTGCAGAAGAGGTTTTGCTTTTGTTTCCACAGGAGAAGATAAGCTGTGGTTACCATCAAAATTAATAAAAGTTCAATTTGAACAAGAGAGACCTCTTGATTAGGAGAGGTGATAGTTCATCAAACAGCATGACCACTCAATTTAAACTAACTTATAAGACTAACAAATGCTTTTCATTTGATCAGATATAACTTGCCATAAGGTAACCTCCACAAAATTAGAGTTGGGGCATGGTTTGGGTTTTGTCTTTTCAGGAGAATGAAGGCATCTAGCTAAGGAATCTGAAGAACACTGGACAAATGAGACATCTAAAGAAAAAGGACAAATCATCCAGAAAAAATTGTTAAAGAAAAAGAGTAAATTGGCCTATAGATATATGAAATATAAAATTTCATGAATCTTCCCAAATGTTTGTTTCTGCTTTTCTCTACAGACATATCATGCAAATGGTCTTTTTTTAGTCCCAGTTCAATTAAAAATTAAAGCTGGCTTTGGAGTTGGAATGTGGATCTCTCTTTCTCTAAATCCAAGCATGTTTGTTAAAGTAAAATCTAAAATCTCTGTCTCATGTCAGAAGAGCCACCTGATACGGGACAGAAGAAAAACAAAAATTAAGGGACTATTCTATTGCTACTAATCTCACGATCCTTTAGTTTTAATGCTTTAAAATTTTTCTTAAAGTATAAATATTATCTCAAAAGTTATAAGATTAATATCAAATTTCAACTTTTTGTCATGATTTTAATGGTCATATAGAGTATTAATTAATTATAGGAAAAGGCTTCATCTAGCTTCCTGTACATGATTTCAGGTTTGAGTCTCTCTCAGGTAACTTGGAATTAAGTTTTTGTACTCTGGATGTACATAACAAATATTGATCCTTTAACCTCGTTGAGATCTGCTACCTATGATGTTTAAAATGTTTAATTTTTATGCAATGAACCATGACTACACCTAACAGAAACCTTTGAAGACTCCAAAAGGATGGTAGGGCCCCACAACGATGACTCCACATGGAATATGATAATGCCACTAAGCTGAAAAACACCACTTAAAGATTGACTTTGGACTACAAACTGCTCAGGACAATTTCAAAGTGGCTAAGAAGATCCAGCCTCACAGACTACTCTAGCCAGGATTTGAGACAAGCCCTGAACTTTCCCATTATGCAGAGACTGGACAACAAATAATAGAGCTACCTTTTCCAGGACTTGACAATTAACCCAAATTTTTTTTTCCAGGATCCCCTGAAGTTTTCTGATGCCCCCAGACAGCAGGAAGTAATTTAAGAACCCTGTGGGGGGCCTACCCATTTGTCTGTGGGAGGCTCCCTTTCACTTTTTCCTCAGGGTACTCTTGAGGAGGGTGAAGTGAGGAATATTTTGGATAGAAGGATAGAGGAGAGGGAAAGAGAAACACAGGATAGCCTTGGGAGGACCTGGATCATTATCCACTGGCCCCTTCTGTCTCTTCTAAAGGGCTATTTATAGGAATGCCAAGGGGTGGTGCAAAAGACCTCCCCCCAGCACAGCCAAATGAAGACCATTTCCAATCACTTGGTAACCATACACATGGTCAAGCAATCCTCTAATGCAGCCCTGCTGGGTAAAGCAAGTTTAGATGTCACTAGGAAACCTTTGTGGGCCTCCAAAACCCTGATGCCCACATTCCCAAGAGGTTGGTGGGTGGTTTTTGGTTGTTCAATGGGTTATGGATATTTTTCATCATTTACAGTGGTTGGTTACAAGTTGTTATTGGTAATGGTTTTAAAAAAAGCTGAACAAAGGATATTAGATTCAGGGTTCTTGTTTTAAAGAAAAAAGGGGGATATAGAAATGATAGAATAAAGGGTAAATTATTGAATCTACTCCGAAAAGAAGAAAGGGGGTATAGAAATAGAATAAAAGGGTAGATTATTGAATTGACTTTTAAAAAGCAAATACTTGTTTTAAATATTTTACATTGGTATGGATTCTTGTATATTGGTACAAAGTTGAGATTTTTTAAGAACATACTGCATATAAATTTCTTGTGTGTGTGTGTGTGTGTGTGTGTGTGTGTGTGTGTGTGTGTTTGTTTGTGTACATATATTTCTAATCTTGTTCAAGGTATTGTACCTATTCAGCTCATCTAACAATGTAATATAAATTTCCAATCCTTGAAAGTTATTATTACCAACTAATTAGAATATAAAGAAATGCAAGTTAGTAGTTAGTCATTACAAACTTGTAGTCATGTTAGGTATGTTTTTAAGGTCAAATAGAGATATATTTTAGATAGACAGGTCTTCTTCAAACACTTTGGAGATCTACAGAATATGGCATTTAAGATGTCTTAATAACATAGGTTCTTTTTTTTTTTAATGACAATGAGACATGTCTGCTCCTGGCAGCACCAATCTACTTCAGAGAAGATGATGTGCATCTTCTCCATGTGAAGTTTACTATCTTTGTGGCAAAAGTTAGCCACTGGGTAAGAAAGTGCTATTGCCTGGACTGCTGACAGTATGCAGTCCAAATTAGACAAACAGAAAACAAAAGAAAGTGACTGCCAAACTTTGCCAAGACAATGTAGGACAGTCCTTCAGAATATCCTGCTTCACAGGAAGGTCTGTCAAATATTCTAGGCCTGTAGACCAATGATAGATGCCTCAATGTTACAGAGGAACCTTAAGTGACTGTCCAGGCAACCAGCTGTTTCTGTCATTTCTCACATTTTTTGGAAGTCCCTTGCTTGCACTTCCTGATCACTCAGGTAATATTATTTCCTTCTTGGGTCTCTAATGGAGTTGAAGACTTTATAGTTTCCTTGTTAACAAATTCAGAAAAGAGATTCACTGAAGAGGTGTAATGGTAATGCAAGTTAGAATAGAAAGTGAATTAGGTACAACCTTTTAGACTCACCAAGACAGGATAGATAATGGGTTCTTTTCTCTGAATTTGTCAATTGTTAATGGACTAGATATTGTTCATGTATTTATTGCCTGTATATATTGTATATAGTTATTGTATTTATTGTATATAGTTTTTCTCATATTAGTTATGATATTCTGTTTTATTTTAGACAAGAAGAGGGAAATGTGGTGATATTTTGTTTGTGCTCTAACAAGTAAAGCTTGCCTGGAGATCAGATTGCAGAGCTGGCTATTAGTTAACCATAGAGGCCAGGCAGTGGTGGCACACACTTTTAATCCCAGCACTTGGGAGGAGGAAACCAGAAGTGATATGGCTGGGTGAAGAGAAGAAGTGATAAGGTGGGTGGAGACAGGAGCTTGGTCCCCTTCCAGTCTGAGGATTCCTAGAGGTAAGAAGTCTTTCTAGTGGCTGGCTGCTCTGCTTCTCTGGTCTTTCAGTTTTCACCCCAATATCTGACTCTGGGTTTTTATTATTAAGACCAATTAGAATTCACGATACAGGCAATAGAGAACAGTAATGAAATAGAAGCCACATCACCCTGCATAATAAATGAGCAATAACAAATTACAGGCAATAGGAGTTCTGAGTAAAGAGTTCATGCTTCAGACAGGAGTTTGAAAGAAAATGAAGGATTTGCAAGGCACCCTTATTTGCAGATTGTATCTATGATTCTATGTATCAGGGATCCCAGAGACACCACCAGAAAACTCATAAGTCTGACAAATAGTGGCAGGAGATGAAAATCAATATTCACATACCAGCAGATTCCCTACATACCAATGACAAGCATGCTGAGAAAGGTATCAGGGCGTGGTGAGATGGCCCAGTGGGTAGTGGAGCTTGCTCTACAAGCCTGGTGGCCTAAGTCCGACCCTTGAACTCATGTCAGGAAAGAAGAGAAGAACCCACTTCAAAGAGTTGTCCTCTGACCTCCATTTGTGCTCAGTGGCATGCATGACCCATCCCCCACATCATACCATTTGTTTAAGATTTCATTTATATTTATTTTATGAGTATGAGTGTCTGCCTGGATGTATGCACCTGCATGCAATGCCAATCAAAGCCAGAAGAGGGCACCAGATGCCCTTGGATTGGAGTTGCAGATGGTTGCGGGCAACTATGTTGATGCTGGAAACTGGACTCTGGTCCTCTGGAAGAGCACCCAGTGCTCTTAACTGCTGAGCCATCTCTCCAGCCTCACAAATAAACGTTTTAAGAATTAAAAGAAAGAAATCAGGAAAACAACCCCATTTGCAACTGCTTTTTTAAAATCTTAGAATAAACCTAACCAGAGAAATGAAAGAATTCTACAATGAGAATTTTAAAACACTGGAGAAAGAAACTGAAGTTTCTGTAAGATAAAGACCTCTCGGGATGCTGGATTGGATGAACTAACATTGCGAAGCCACTAATGCTACCAAAAGCAATGCAGACACTCAGTGCAATCCCTGTGAAAATCCCAAAGCCATTCTTCACAGAAATAGGAAAAATTCTTAAAAACTAATGCGGAAGCACAAAAGAGCCCAGAAACCCAAACAGTCCTGGACCAAGAGAACGACACTAGAGACATCACCTTATCTCATTTTGTTGTACTGTAGAACTACAGTATTAAAAACAGCATGGTACTGCTGTACCGTGTACACAGAGACAGAGACAGAGAGAGACAGATACACACACATATACACACAAACAGAGACAGAGATAGACACACACAGACAGAGACAGAGAGACAGAGATGGAGAGACATACAGAGAGAGAGAGAGAGAGAGAGAGAGACCAATGGAATAGAATGTAGGACTCATGTACAACCACACAAATACAGCCACCTGAGTGTTGATAAGGACACAAGCCCAGTGCTGAGAAAACTGAATGTCTACACTCAGAAGAATCAGACTGGATCCTTTCCTTACCATAAACAAAAATCAACTACAAGTCCAACAAAGACCTTAATGCAGGACCTGAACCCCTGAACTGTTGGAGGGAGCCCACCTCAAGACACAGGTATGGAAGAGAACTTTCCAGATAGGATTGCAGCTACTCCCACCGGTTAACAAGTGGAGTCTTGTGGAATTATGAAGCTTCTGCACCATAAAACAAATAACGGGTATAAAAAGGCTGCCCAAAGAGTGGGACAGTCCTCTCTATTATACATCTGACAGGCTGAAACCTGGCTATAGAAACAACTCTAAATCCTCAACAAGAAATCCAGCAATCAATCGATAAACAGGCACATGAAAAGAGTGGACAGTTAAAAGATGGAGTACAAATGACCAATAAATGATGAAATATATTTAATAATCAGACAGTATGTAAATTAAAACCACATCATGAGTCCATCTTACTCTAGTCAGCATGGAAGTCATTAAGAAAACAAAGAAGAGAGGCGAGGGGTGGTGGCACACACCTTTAATCCCAGCACACACAGATGGCAGGTGCAGGCGGGCTTCTGTGAGTTCAAGGCCAGCCCGCTCTGCACAGCGAGTTACAGGCCAGCCATGACTCCACAGAGACACTGTGCCTCAAAAAGAAACAAAGAGCAAATGCTGGGAAAGATATGGGCAAAGAGGAATCTGTGTGTACCGCTGGTGGGAATATATACTGTAGTCCAGCCACAGTGGAAACCAGTGTGGAGGTTCGTCATAAAACTGTACATAGATCTGACTATACCACCTGAAGGACTCCAAGTCAGCCCTCACAGAGACACCTGCACGTCCATGTTTGCTGTGGCATCATTTGTAGTAGCTAGGCTGTGGGACCAACAGAGGTGTCCATCACAGAGGAAGGGATGAAGAACACGCGGGATAAATACCGGAGGAAAAGGAAATACTTTCTAGCCATAAAGAAGGATGGAGTTACGTCATTTGCAAGAAAATGGGCTCAGCAGAGACCATCATATTAAGTAAATTAAGTCAGTCTCT